>NW_005841922.1:627047-638282 GCF_000455745.1 Alligator sinensis
GAGCCCCTCCCAAACCAGCAGTGTGTGGTGGTAGGAGCTGCTGCCCCTCTCCTCGCACCGCCTGGACGAGCTGCGGCTCTGTCCCGTGCCCGTTTTGCCCTGACTGGGCAGTGCCTGTCCCACCCCACTCTTCCCTCGCCGCGGGGGGCATTAATCTGCTCCACCCACCTCTTCCCTCCCTTTTCACCATAACAGACATACCAGCTGCACACAGCTCACCAAGCTGCTGGGCTCTGCTCCTCGCTGCCTGCGTGCTGCACTGCATGCAGGCACGGGCATTTATGAAAAAGCCATTTTCTCAGTGATTTACTTCTGTAAAAAAAATCATTTTTACAGAAGCAAATCACTGAGAAAATGACTTTCAGTTTCCACGAATGTGTAAATAATAGCTTTTAATTTGTCACTTTGGAGTCCTGAGACTGGTTGTGTTCGTTATTAAAAGGGGTGGGGAAGATTCAACATTTTTCTCTGAAAATGCAAATAATTGCTTTTGGTTTACAGCTGGGGTGTCAACTATATGGCCTATAGGCTGGATCTGGCTCATGGAGCCCCATTATCTGGTCCCCAGTGCTGCCCCAGGTCCAGAGTGGATCCACATGCAGCATGTGGCACGTGCCAGACCAGCCCCACACACAGGGCCTGGGATGCACATTGTACCTTATCTAGTCTACAGGACTGGCCATGTGCCCTTCATCTGGCTCCTAAACTGGTCACACACCACTTTTGCAACCCATGGGGCCTATTGAGTGTGACACCTTTGGTTCGCAGTATTAATATTTTAGATTGTACAAGTGTTGCCCAGTTAAGGTGACTCGTTGCGCAAAAATGTTTATATTGGTAGTTAGAAGGCTTGTTTATCCTTGTTACAATAATAGTCTACTAGTATATGAAGCTATTTCACAGTGGTTTTGCATAAACTGGAGTGATAGATTGGTGTGTCAGGATTTTTGTTAACACTTCACAGAAGGGTTTAATCCTTCCTTGGTTTACCAAGTTTGGTACAGTAGAAATACAGCACACACAATCTCTGATATATAGTAACAGCTTGTAAGTATTGTAAACTAATGTCTGGCAAAACTTAAAATAGTCTTGGATGCTTGCTTCGTGTTAGGCAGGAAGAGAATATTTGAATGCTGAGAACAGTTTTATGTTTGCACATTACTGTTGACGCACCAGTGTTGATGTATATACATATTTACAACCTGAGTTATCCTGTTGAAATTCAAAGCTTTACAATTTCTGATTCGTTTCTTTTCTTTTTAGTTCAGTCTCTGAGTTTGGTGCTACCTTAAAAGCTACAATATTCTTTAAAGCGTGACGTTATTGAAAGAGTTCAGCCTTTGTGTACTACTGAGCAGTGCAAATTATAACCTTGTTAATCTTTGTCATGTTATAGGCTGCATAGAACATGATCTGAGGGTTGTGTAATGTAATCAATGTATATGTGAAAGTATAAACTCATGGCAGCAGTTACCAAGGTTTCACTCAGGTTTGAGGGCCTAACTGGTACAAATATATAGGCAGATATGGTTCTTGCTCAAGCAGTTTGTAATCTAAAACATATCAGGTCCTGACTCTCTTTTGTGCTTACACATCACTGAAATGTAAGGTGTTCTTCCCCCACCTGCTCCTGTCCTCCCTAGAGATTAATCTCCACTCACTGAGGACTACTCCATTGCTTGTCCCAGTGGGGTAGATGACTGCTTTAAATTGGTTTCTCAGGGCTTCTGGTCCTAGATTGCACAGTGCTCCATGCCTGATACTCTCTGGAAACAGATGTAATGTAGCCAGCACAGCAAGGTTATTGGCATATGCCTACTACCAGATATGGGCAGCTACAGCTGCTCTCAGAATGTTGCATTCGTAGAGTGGCCATGCTTCACTGTGGCTCTCTGCTGCAGTTTGGAGATGCTTGGCTATGTGCTATGTACAGACAGTACAGGGTTATCTTTTTTTTCAGAGGTGTGGAACTTTAACTCCATTGACTCCCTTCCCTTTTTCCCTTTTCCCACTTGTTTACACAGGCAGATGGAGAACCTACTTCCCTTTGCAGACAGTCTTTTATTATGGAGGTGTGCAGGTTTGAAACTTGCAAATCAGGCCATATGTTGCTGTTTCAGTGCAATATTTTTATATTAGCTATCTTGTGAAATATGGATTGACCATATCATCACTTACATACGTGGCAGCCTTGAGTGATGCGTTGTACATACTCCTCTTCTGCTACTGTGATGTTTTTGCGTATTTAGAAAGTCACATTTCAAAAAATGTAACTGAGTATAAACAAAATTTAGGGATTTAATATATAATAATCTTAGAATTTGAAAGAAAGCATTTGTTGTTTGTCTTGGACATCTCTAAGAATGGAATTACTGCATGGGTTCGAAGATCACTTGCATAATTATGGATTAGTAAGAGGTGAGTGCATAGAGAAAAAATGTGTTTTAGATGGTGTTGCTGGCTGTGTGAAATAACATTGTTATGCTGGCACTCTTATTCCAACACATTTAGTCAGAGTAGAAGAGCATGTGTGTTTGCACTTGTGTGTAGATACAAGAATACATTTATTATGCTAACACTTCTGTAGTCTTCTAAAACAGGCTGTAAACAAAATTATGGCTGTCTAGAAGCTGTAAATGGTAATGCATTGGAAATGGAATTAAAAAGATTTATTGTCATTAACAGGAAACTAGGCTTCACTTCCAACTACATTGTCGTACATTGTGTCCTCAGGGGCTTCACTGATGTACAACAGACAAGTTAAACGAGTCCCTACTTTGAAGAATTTATAGCCTGAAAGACAGATAAGAAACCAGCCTCCTTCTCCCCTCCCATTCTTAGTTTTCCACTAGTTTAATTTTAGTGCTGGCAGTGCTAGGACAGGTAAGTCCAGGCGACTGCTTGTATTTTAAACACTGTCTTGTATAACCTTACTCAAAACAAGTTGTAGTTAAATTCTTTAGTTGCATGGATTTATGCGATGGAAGTAGTGCACAACTGAGAGAGAGTTTAGTTTGCAGATGATAAAGATTACAGCCATGTATATGTGCATTTATATCAGTGCTGCTTCCATTTTCCTCCCTGCACCTGGAGTTGTGGTAAGTTTTGGTCGGAAAACTCTAGTGTTAACACACAGTAGAAGACCCGGAAGACATGCCACCTTGGAACATTTTCTTTTTTAAATCTGCATTTGTGTGTGTGTGTGTGTGTGTGTGTGTGTGTGTGTGTGTGTGTGTGTGTGGGTATGTATATATGCACATAGACAATGAGTTTACTCTCTGTTTAGAGGACAGTTGAGTGAAGTGAGCAACTTAGTGTTAAGAGAAAACAGGCTAGACTATTTTATGTACTTGTATAGACAATCCGTTGACTTCCCAGAACGCTGTAATAAGGCACTTCTGTAAGGATTATATTCATGGCAGTCTTAGCTCCCTCTGGTGGCTTATTTAAATGTGTTTGCACTTCTTTTTGAGGCTATAGCCCAAGTACGTTGACTGTCTCTAATAATTAGCTCTTATCTAAGTTTTCAGTAATAATTTCAGTTACTTTTGCGTCTCAAAAATAAAAGTCAAAACTCTTAATTCAGTAAAAAAAAACCCAAACCTTTATCATGTGAAGTGCTTAATTTATCTGCTTATCTTTATTCTTGGACATTTAGCTTCTGATCAGAAACACACCAAGGAAATGCTTGATGGATTATATTTAAAGACTAAGGAATTTTATAGAACTAATATTGAATAAAATTTCAGTGGTAAAAATAATTTATATTTTTATGATTGAGACTCTATTAAAATGTTCTGTCCAAAGGACCTCTCTGCAGCAAAATGGAATGGAAGTTTGAGGCTTGCAGGCCTCACTCCAAGTGGCTAACTACTCCCCACGTGTGTAATGAAAAATCCAGAGGGCCACTTACAAGAGTAGTTATGTATGTTAGATTTAGGTCCTTGATTTTTATTGGCCCACCCAATAGCATTTAAAATGCATGTGCTTATTTTTTCATTTTTATTAAAAAGGACATAGTAAATCATTACTTTCTGCAAGTTTAATGAAAAATGAAACATGCTGGGAACAGTGTAATTCTTTGTTTTGTATATTTCCTGTATTCTGAATTTGTACATTTTAAAGCCAGTAATTAAATGGCATTTCTAGTTCTGCCATTAAAGCAGAATGCTTGTGGTGCAATGTGTATATTAACTATTTTTCTAGCTTAATTGTGCTGCTAATCCCAAACTGCATAGACTTTGAGAAGAAAGCATTTGGTGGCCTCTGTTACAGGTTTTTTCTGTACCGCTTGAAGTGTTATGGTATATCAATAGAAGTAATTAGCATTAGGATTTCATATTGAGTTGAGGTGTGCACAGATAAGGTAAACAAGCTTGAGTGAATGGTTCAGGATCCTGGTGTCAAACAAGGATTTCATTAATGTTATAAGAAACAGTGTAGACTGATACGATACAGCGATAGCGTGTCTCAGCAATATTATTCTACCTTGATGGTGGTGTCTAGAGGTGCACCAATAGAGATTTTTGGGGCTGATACTGATAGTGTTTTTTTTAACAAGCCATATCAGCCAATACCAATTCAATTGCTGATATGCAGCTGGGCATCTAGGAGAGCAGCGTCCAGCTGGTAAGTCTGTTGGGGGGAGTGGGGGAGAAGTGTTGGGGGGTGGGGGGCAGATCAAGTCCCCCATGGTGAGGGAGGGGTTGGGGCTGGGGCAGTGCCTGCCATCACTGCAGCACTCCCTCCCTCACTGCAGGGATCTTGGTTTGCCCTCCCCACTCCTCTGCCACAGCAGACTTACCAGCCAGACTGGCTGCTCTCCATGCTACCAGGCTGCGCTCCTGCTGTGCTGTGGCTGCACGCACGTGGCATTTATCGGCCATGTTATTGGCCATGTTATCGGCCACATCAGCCAAAAGAAGCGGATTGCCGATACACTCAATTTTCCTTACATCAGTGCAAATCTGATATGGGGCTGATGTATCGGTGCACCTCTAGTGGTGTCTTTTAGATGACAGCTTAACTAACATACAAGTAAAGACAGAAAGCATCACAAAAAACGAGTCTTAAATTTACACAAATGAATAGAATGAGAATCACAGTGAGTCTCCATTCAAGCATAACTTTGAATGCAAAGGAATACAAAAAGGGCATCAATTTATGTACCTTTGTGTTAAGATACAAACGAGTGGGATGTCCAGAAGGGATTAATCTGGCTAATTGGCACTTCTCACCTTTAAAGTATATAACTTATGCCATAGTTTGGTTTTTCGGTTATATATTCACTATCGGGCTTCAATTCACATGGTATTGTTATATCAGTGGTGCTCAATCTTCTGGCCCAGTAGGTCAGATAAGTGGTGTAGGGCCCATCTGTGGGCCAGATCTGACCCCATGTCACTTCTGCCCAGCCCCATTTGGCTCCAGGTCATTCTGCATTGCTCCACCTGGCCCTGCAGCACCCCACACTGCCCTGACTTGACACTGCATGTTCAGTGAAGCATGCAGGTCCATGTTCTCCAGACTTCCCCTGCTGCTAAAACTGATAGCAGAGGGGAGTAGCAGTTAGCTGCCACTGCTCTTCCACAGCCAAACTTTTGGCCTTGGGCTGGATAACATGCCTCTGCGGGCTAGAACTGGCCCATGGGCTGGGGGTTGAGCAACCCTGCTCTACATCTCTGCATATAGTTATAAAAAGTGAACACCCAGCAAGGTGAAGATGGATATCTAAATGCTGTCTAAAAGAAGTATCTTTAAAAACAACCAACCAACCAACCATAACCAGCATACTAGGTATTGAATAGAATGAAATTATAACACTCTGATTTGGTAGAGAGTTCAACAGTTATCTGTAAAAGAAGATGGAAGTATTTGGCTCTCTGTTAAGAATGAAGTCAAGGCATTGTCATGGCAAAGATGATGCTGGGCAGTTGAAGTCACACTCATTGAGGTCCAACCAACAAGATCCTTCAATTGAACCCTCTTTGTGAGGGTTCAGTTTTGAACCTAGAGGACTTGCAAAGAACAAGCACAGAATAAGCTGGAATGAGAACTTGGTTCATTCCCTAAGTCAGGGCTGTACAGCTGGTGGTTAAATTGTACCACCTGGGCTCCTTCCTGGTTTCCCAGGATACTCGATTACTTTGGCTATAACAGCACCTGGAGCCCTCCAGGCTTCTCCTCCCTCTTCTAGCTCTTAGGGTGCAGACAGAAGTGACAGTTTTCACCTGATCTGGCCATGGAAAGCTTATAGCCATGAGCAGACACTGACCAAACACAAGTGCGCAGCTGCACACAGCTTCAAAAATGGCTGATTGGATGAAAATCTGACCCCTCATGCATTGAGGGATCAGATGAAGACATTTCAAAACAGAGCTTCTTCTGTAACTTGTGTCTGTGCTGCCTGCCATCTTTGAGCTGTTTGGGGTTTTTTCAGCCCCCTACTGGAGGGTAAGTTGAGTGCATTTGAGCCCCTCCCCCCCACCTTGGGAAGGTCTCCAGTTCACCCACCCTGCCCTCCAGTGCTGTCTGGGGAACCCGTAAACCAGCGGTTCCCAACCTTGGGTTCATGACCCCATTTGGAGTCGCAGCAACAAAAAATTTGCAAAAACACTCCAACAGTGTTGACCGATTATGATGACTACTTGCTGTTTATAAATATGCGACTTGCACATGGCAGTTATTTGTCCAAGCATGACAGTTGCAGCTCTGATGGAAGGCGCTTGTACGTTACAGGAAGCTGACGTAAAATCAGTATGTTGATACTGGCTGGCTGGAATATGTTTTACGTAACAGAGAAATCTAACATGGATGCTTTTCTCCAAAAAGTTTCTGCTTCAAGTTCTAACAGTAAAACTATTGACATGGATGAAAATGAGAAGCAAAAGGAGTGCAAGACATGAAAGTGGAAATTTGATGAATCCTTCCTCATTAATCTGGTCTGCATCATTTTGGGCTTGCAAAAAATTTCCAATGTTTAAATGGGGTCATGCCCTAGAACAAGTTCCCGTCCACTCCCTTCCCCCCCCTCCCTTTTTGAAAACTTTGCAGCCTATCAGGGAGCAGGGGCATTTGCTAGGGGAAACTGGCTGTAGGTTTGAAGCCAGCAGCTAGATATCCATCCCCCCCTCCCCCCCAAACCAACAGTGAACTTCTGTTTGGTCCGAGGGATCGTTGTAACTCAGAACGTTTCCTGCAAAGTGCTCTCCTTTACGGTGAGGAGCTGCCCTTCTATCTGCACTCTTACCACCTGTCCCATACCCCAAGGTGTGTGGGGTAGTACAGCACAGTGGGTAGGGGGAGTTGAGTGTGAGCCTGGCGCTGTGCCCATGCATGGTGCAGCTTGTGAGGAGGTGTCTGTGTGGTGTGTGGCCAAGGGGGCTCATGGCTTACCCTGGTGTAGTCTGTGCTGGTGTGGCTCAGGGGGCATTCAGATGAATAGCCCTATTCTAAGTGAAGTGTTATGAGCACAGGAAGGATCTGGGTCCAGAACTAAAGTCTGCTAAGTTTGAAGTAATTATTTTTATTGTTTGAAGAAAAATGTGGCAAAACTAAGGTTAAAAAATGCTTTACAGATACCATTTATATTTTTTCAGTCAATGTTTACTCAGTGCAACTAATGGCAAGGGAACTCTACAGTCAAAAGTTTAGTTACAAAATGTTTTAAAATTATATCCTAATTTTCTAATATGAAACATTTCTAGTTTCTTATATAGCAGAGCTTTTTATGTACGTCAGCTAAATTTTTAGCCCTGTGATAGCAGATGATTGTGGTGTTAAAAAAAATCATAGAAGATTCTTAGTAATTATGATGGAGTGAGGCATAATGGAAAATATAGTTTAATTCATGTAGATTGTATTTGTTTCACCCTCTTAGGTATTAGTAGTAGGGATGTCTTTGATAAAGGGTGAAGGTCCTTCTGCAGGGGATGGAAACCAATATTATTTTTGCATCAATTCCGTTCACAGGGGTTGTAAGTGGTGTTTGTGTGTGTGTATGCGCATGCGTGTGCTTGACACATGTGCTGTGATTTTTCACTTGATTCCTCTGAGGTTACAGGGGACTGAAGCACTAGAGGGCAAGCAACCCTGAAGGAAGACTTTCACTCCTGAAGGGATCACTGAATGTGTGGATTGGGAGCACTGGACATTGGCTCCTGTGTTGAGAGTTCATTTTATTTCATATTTATTCCTTTATATATGGCTTTAATTTTACTCAATTTAAATTGTGTAATTTTTTTCTTTGCAAGGTTTTACTTTCCTTGCAGTATTTCCTCTGCATTTTGTAGGCAGTTTTTATTCATATGTAGAGATGATACTTGGGGACCTACCAAAATTGCGATCTTGTGATTTTCATGGAAACTGCAATTTTGGGCAGGCTCCGCAAAAAAGCGCAGGCTCCCTGGGGGAAAAAAAAATGCTAAAAATAAAATGCTGGCTTCTGGAGAGCCAGCAGTCCTTGTGGCTGTGGCTGTGCCCATGCCCATGAAGCCTGCCAAAGGCCAGGGGTGTGTGGGGGTGGGGGCCGTGCTGGTATGGCAAGACAGCTGCCGCCCCATCCCTTGCTGCTGATTGGCTGTGAGAGCTGTCCATCATATGGCTCTGCCCCTTGCCACCAATTGTTGAGGGGTGGGGCTGTATGATGAACAGCCCTTGCAGCTAATCAGCATTGAGGGACATCCTTGGCCCCTCAGCCGATCAGAGGCATGGGGACCCCACTGTGCTCTGCCCGTGGAAATGGCTGCTAGCCCCTCAATTTGCATGCTAAATGGTCTGGCAGCCGCCTTGAGTTCTGTAGACCCCTAATGATCCAGTTCCAAGGACCTTACCATCTAATGCAGAGTTTCCCAAAGTAAGGTTCACAGGTCCCTTTGAAGCCATGGCATCATTGTAATACTTTTTCTTTTCTTAAATAAATAAATAAATAAATAACAATTACTAGGCATTCCTAAAGTGTGACCCACAGGCCAAATTTCTGTCTCTTCAGAAATGGACATGGAGGGGTGAAACTTTGGGAACCCCTTATCTAAGGTCCCAGTCTTGGATGTTACTTTGTGTAGGCAGACTCTACTCCAGCCTACAACTTCAGCACCTTTGGTGAGGCCGTGCAGGCATAGAAGTCTGCCTCGGCAGGGAAACTTTCAGGGCAGAGGCATATAACTTTGGTGGCAGGAGAGAGAATCAAGTCTACACAGTGTGTGTCTAAAAAGCCTTTTTAAAAATACGTTTTTATTGGAGTTTCTGTAGAGAGGGGTTGCCCAATAAATAATGAACCCCTGCTCTCTTTCCAGTGGGAACACACAACAGTTGTCAGGACCCAGGGCAGCAGGCAGGCTGCTGGCTCTATTTCCCTGACTCCAGTCCAGATTCTTGTCTTTTGACACTCTACTCCTGGCTTGTGACTTTTTTTAGTTTGGTGATTACCCACATCCCAAGCCTGTTTTGGCCCCTGGTGACTCCAGTTTGGTTCCCTGCTTCCTGTTCCTCACCCCCCCCCCTTTTCCTCCCTTGCTTGTGGTTCTTCTTGGGGTTATCACCTACGTCCTGGTCCCTGGCCTACTGATCCTCTTGGTCCTGATCCCTGACTCTAACTGGAACCCTTGCTTCCTGACCATGTCTGCTCCCAGTCCTCTGGGTTGTGATCTCCAGGGTCAAGCCCTGACTGCCTATGTTCCTGTCATACCCTGACAGCAATGATAGCTTAGGCCTTTAAAAGTATGTGTCTTGCTCCTCTGCAAGCTTGTTGTCGAGCACAGTTCTTGAAAATGAAGGAATTGGGGGAATATGAGGTCAGAAAGCTCTGACAAGGGGAAGGGATTTCTGGTGAGTGGTTGTATTCTAATTTTTATCTGTTTGTTAAACAAAGCAGCTTTAGAAACTTAATGCATAAACTTGCACGTGCGTGTCAAACAGGAATGAGAGTAACAGTCCTAGGCAAGTGTTGAAACAAAGCACTAATGTGTAGGTTTCAAAATACATATATAAACATGCGTGCATGTGCACACACTCAAAGGTAAGCAGAAGTCGAGTTCTCAAGTTCTGTTGTAGCCAGTTTGTGGAACTACAGTCAGGGTGGTGTGTTGTTCTCTTTTCTCCCAACTACTGTCTGTCAAGCCTGGTATACATCCGGGGTTTTCTGCACAGGAAGATTGGGTTTGTGGTTAGGCACCACTGGGGGATTTGGGATATGTAGATTTAATTGCTGGTTCTCTCACGCATTTCCTGTGTGAGCTTGGGCTTAATACCTCAATTCTCCTTTGGTAAAATGGCGATGGTGCTTCTTTTCCTGCCTTTTGTCTTCCGTTATGTCTGTGTAATGACTAGCACGTGTTGCCGAAGTGTCTTGGCACTGCCACAGCATGAATTATTTGATAATGTCAGGTATTTCTGTTGGTTCTTCAGCCAGCCCATTTTTGCTTGGTGGCATTGTGAAGACCTCAAGTTCTAATGAAAATTCAGGAATGCAGTCCAAGTGGAAGTGGACAGAATGCAGAGATACTCATGCAAGAATCTATATTTAAAAAAATAATCACAGCAGGCTTGGTAAGATGGAATAATCTGCTTGTTAGGAAAATATCATAATTTTAATGCATGAAAAGTGGCATCTAACAAGCCTAAAATGTAAGGAAACACTAAATCTCATTGGGCAGAAACTTACATATTTTGATGAAAACTGGAAATCTAGAAATTTGTCACTCCCAAAGGTGCTATTTGATGATGAGGGCTGAGGAAGTTCTCTGGTGCCCTTTGCTGGAAGTTACATGCCACAGATAACACTAGATGTACACTTTATTGGTCATGTAAATTAGAGGTCTGTGGTATAGTCTTCAAGAGCTGTTGTATTACAGAGAGGTATCAAGATGAGCCTATAAATTCTTGCCTTGCTCGCCCAGCTAACAGGGCTCAGGTGAGAACATATTTTTTTAAAATTGAAAAATGGCTTTGTAAACAACACGAACATTTTTTGTATCCATTAAAATTTATAGAAGATAGAATTTTGTGGAAAAATATTTGCTTTATTTAAATAGAATAAAAATAAGTGTCCATCATATAACTTCCATTCCATTCAACTCTGGGAAACGAGAGAAGAGACACGGAATTCATTTTGATTCAAGGCCAAAAGAGTTTTCTTCATCCTCTTAAAAAAAATCAAGAGAATGTCATAGTTAATTTCCAGTGGAACAGATGAATACCCCCCCCCCCCCCCACCCCCACACACATACGTGATGCTGT
>NW_005841922.1:638313-664124 GCF_000455745.1 Alligator sinensis
CCCCCCCGACTGACAATTTTGTGTTGCAACCAGCTCTGCTTACTAATATATTTTATATACTGGTTCCATTGTAGATCTTACCTAATTGCAAGAAAACAGGAACATCAACCTGAAGGGAAAGTCCATGGGCCACAGGTCAAATATTGAAACAAACACAGTACAAAGAGCATGTTCTCTCATCAGTTGAATGAAACTAGTCATGTGAGGGGAGTGGTGCTCTGCCTATGTTAGCTGTGCCTTCTCTGTCTGTCTGTCGGTCTTTCTCTTTAGTTGTTTGGAAGGACAAATCTAAAGGCATACTCAAAAAGTACATATTAGTTTGAAATGAATTGTTGTGTAAGTAATACTTACTGATAATGCTAATATTTGTATTGTCACAGTGCCTAGCAGCAGCAGTTATGTACCAGGATCCTGTTGCTCTAAGAACAGCACAAACATAAGTGCTTAAAAATGTTTCAGATAGTTTGAAAGAGGAAATGGATCTGGCTCTGTTTAAAGCCTTTGCTTCACTGCAATTATTGGTAATAACAAAAGAAATGTGTTGTATTGCAAATTATTTGTCTCTCTTGAGCTTTTGCAAATCTCCAAAGTTCTAACTTACCTGCTCTTCGTTGATGACCCAGGGAGGCTGCACTTCTGTAAGTTCAGAATAACTGAGCAGCATTTAACCTTCAGCTTTCCTGTAAGGAGACAAGCTTCTTATAGTCTGAAAAAAACGTAAAAAAAAAATCTTTAAAGAATATACTTGCCTTTCTACTAGGTTAATGCATGGTACTGTGTAAAAGTCAAGTGGAAGTGTTTAAAACATCCTCTGACAGAACATTTTATAACCAGTGTAACAAAATAAAACCAATGCTCAAACAGTAAAACCTTTTTCTCATTCTACCTCTTCAAGGTTTAACAGGAGTCAACTGTTGCAATAACACAAAGTGTATTTTTAGGTCTTGGAACATTGACCTGTGCAATCCAGAACATATTAAATGGAACCAGTGAAATGATCATGTTGGGCAGGTATAAAGCTCTGAGCAAACCTTTATAACCTATTAAGTAGAAAGCAGTAGTAACTAAAATGATTGCTCTGATAGTTTTTAGTGCCCTTCTGTCCAAAGATCTGTGGATAATTTATAACCCAGAGGCATTGCTTCATCCACTGATGAAACACAAGTAGCTGCCTTTGTGATTGAAGATGGCCACACAGATAACTTTTCTGCTTTCCCTTGCTGTTGTGCAGTTACCTTATCCAGAGGCAGGAATTCCCTCTCTGTTGACAGCTCACAGATCTACCTCTCTGGTGCTACCTTGCTGCTTATTTCCAATCCAAAATCTTGGCCTACGTGTCAGACATCATCAAGGATTCCTAGACATCAGCTCAAGTTCAATATGTCCCAAAGCCTTTATCTCCCCCTTCAGATCAAACCCTGTCTTTTTCTTCCTTTTTCTGTCTTCCTCTGCATACCACCACCATCCTTTTTGTCACATAAGCCCCTAACCGCAGCACTGCCTTCGACTTTGGCCCTCTTTCTGTGTCCTTGTATCCAGGCTATGTCCGAGTCTTTTAGACTCCCACTGTGTGACATTTCTAAGACTCCATGTTCCTAATCATTTTCATGCATCCCATTGCCCACATTCATGACTTCACTGCCAATTTTCAAACTCTATAACTATGTTAATACTTCTGTAACTAATTCATGCAAATATGAGAAACAGTTGCACTTGAAGCCATCCATCCTTGTTGTTCTTGATGATGACATGCTCTGTATATTTGATATAATCCAATAAAGTGTACGTTTGATATAATCCAACTGCAAAGATCATCTCCCAAGTCTCTTCCACAGATCTCCCGCTTTCCTGCTGTGAGATCATCACATGTATGATTACAGCTGTAATCAGTGTGGAGCAGAAAGGATTTCTGCTTTTGAGGTCTCCAGGTCAGAGCGTGTTGTCTTGAGTAATATGGATGCATATGACAGCTGTTATGCAGTGCCGGGCCCTAAATGAAATACTGAAGGGACAACCTGCAGGGGCCTTGGCTAGCCACCAGGGGTCGCTGTGGTGTCTGCCGAGCTCGCAGCTTCTTTACCATGGGTTTCACTGCACCTCTGCTGGATCCAGACAGGACAGGAGCAGCCAAGAGCAGACAGCTGTGGCAACAGAGACCAGAAGTGGTGGGAGCAGATGGTGAGGGTCCTATTGCTGGCCCCAGACAGCACCATTTTCCCCGCAACTTTCAGTTACCTGGCTAATGTCCTACTTGCTGTCCAGACACTGACCTGCCCACTGAACTATTGTAACTTTTGTGTGTGTGTATGCACTGAAAGCCAGCATAACCCATTTGATACCTAGTGTACCCTTTTTAATGCCTGACGAAGGGTGATTGTACCTGAAAGCTTGCAAAGAACTTTTATTAGACTAACTGAGTAGTTGGAAAAAAGTTATCACATCTACCCAAAGAATCGTGCCTGCCTATGTCCTTAGACCAACATGGCTACAACCGAAAACCCAGTATCCTTTTTAATAAAACTGAGTTGGCAGGAAACCTGTACAGGGTTTTGGTAGCACAGTGGTTTCATGGTACCAAGAGAGTCCAGGAAGGCTGACCTGACCTGGTACTTTTCTGCTTTTGAGGATGTTCACAGAAGTGATGCCACAACTTTGAGACCCACTGCTGTTCAGCACGTCCCCTGGCCTGTTCTGACTAGGTATCTGCCAGCATGTATTACAATACTTTATTTTTCTGTCAAACACATAGTAGATAGTTGAAGAAAACTGTTTATTGAATTTAGTGCAGCCTCCTATCCAAAAATTGCTGGTGGTAGGTGAGCAGGAGACACACAGTTCAGAATATGACTGCTTTAAAAATGTAACATAGTTGAGCCTGGGAAAAGTCAAGGTGCTGTAATTGATATTATTGAAACTGTGTCCCAGGATGGTGCTAGGAGGTACAGGTACTGGTGATTCAGTACTTTCAGAGGTAAAACAGAGGGCAAAATGTCATGGAGAATTTTAATCCTGTTTCTGAAGAATCTGGGAGAAACGCATTACTTCAGTTTCCCGTTGCAATGGTGGGCCAGAGGGAATTTGCAGCCCCAGGAAAGAGAGAAGAAAAAACCATTTTTGGACACCAAGCAAGTTCTGATTTTGATGTCACGTGAGACATTAAATATGAAGCCTCCCAGTACTGTGTTACAAGCATGTTAACATTTTGTAGATGAGCGGTTTGCTCTGTTCATGTGATCTTCAGTACGAATCTTTTAAATCTGATAATTTCAGCAACTTTTCGTTTTGGGCACATTCAGCTAAGTTGCACTGCCTTTATCAGCACTGAAAACAAAATGCCTGCTTACTGCATTTCTGAGGCTTATTAAATTGAAGTAAGCTGGCATTAACAGTCCTTTTCAAAGCAGTTGTCTTTCTTTCATACTTAGTGTCTCTTACAGTTGGTTTTGAGACCTTGTCTCTGAAAGGCAATTTAGGGATTTTAGACAGAATAAATATAGTGAATGGCATCTCTGCATCACACTGTGAGGCACTGGAAGTTGCGTAAGAAAACTGTCATGGCCAAAATTAGTGAGGCAGTAGTAGAAGGCTTGTTTATATATACCATGGGGTATTTATAATACCCCCCCGGACAAGCCGTGGCTCCGTCCCACGCCTACCCAACCCCGACTGGACAGCGCTTGCCCCAGCCCCACCCCACTCCTCCATCATCGCGGGGACCTTGATCTGCCCCTCCTTCCCTTCCCTTCCCCCTCTCCTTCCACCACACCAGACTTCCCAGCTGCATTCACCTCTCAAAGCTGCCGGGCTGGTATCAGCAGTCAGGTCAGTATTGGCCGATATGCCTTTTTAAAAATTGGCTATTGGTATTGGCCCCCAAAATATCAGAGCACCGCTATCATGGTTTATTGCTAATAGTGGGCCCAGATACAGAAATGTGGATTTCTGTGGCCCTTTCTATTTATTAGTGCCTGAAGAGAGATTTTTTTTCTAGCATTCCACAGTTCTCTTTATCAGACGAGATGAAAATACATTGTTGATAGTTGAGAGCTACATGACTAAAGCTTAACAAACATAACAGTAAGAAGTAGCATTACGTTTAATTTTTTTGTTTTGGGGTCCATCTTCTGAAGGTATTTTGCATAGGTCTCTCTTTAGGGCAAGGGCTGTGAGATGGAAGAAAGGGCATTTTGTTCCCACAAGTCCTACTGTCCCAGTTGTATAGGTAGTATGATAAAAGATATTACCAGACGTCTCCTGCCCGTCATTAATTTTAAATGCAATAATTGATGGGGAACTCCTCATCCTTTTTATAGAGTCAAATTAAAATACTTCTAAAATTAGCCTATAGGAGTTTAGGGCTGTTCCAGCACTACCAGTTTTTCTTCAGGCTTTCCCATGGCCAACTGGAGCAGGTGTAACAGCAGTTAGCTTTTATTAAGCTATTTTGCTGCCAGGCAGTATACCAGAGTTCTGGTTTCTATTGCTTTAAATGTCTATGGTGTGTATTGGAATACATTGCATTCTTCATATGTTAATCATCCCATCAGTGAACAAAAGCAGTCAGGCTCCACCTGCCCTGAACTGAAATCCTGATGCACATGTAAGATATGCAAAAGATTTCAATGCAGACTAGTTTAGCCAAGGGGTTTCTCTGTCTCAGTACCTCTGGCCCAGTTAATTTTGGCTGGAATTAAGAGCAGGTTATAAGCACAATTCAGCCTGCTTTCAAGTATGGCCATTACTGTGAAAATATATTTGCCCAAGAGCTAGGGGTTAGTGACATGCATCTTGTTGCATTGAGACCTGCCACATATTCAAGGAAAATCTACCCAAACCAAACCACACGCTGGTGGATAATTGCTTGAGTTCTTAATTGGCTTTGAAGTCTAACTCCTGAAATCGTACTTTTGTTTTTTTTTTAATACTACGATTGTTGATTAGTCCTGTCCAAATAAAATTTTTATTTTTGCATGTACAAATATTTGCCATGGTATCGATTTTAAGCCCATTTTGGTTTTTTAGGGCAAAATGAGCACTGTTTCTGTAATAGGAAAAAAAATTGGTGCACTTTTCTGTCTGTGCCTCAAGTTTTGTTTTCAATGTATTGCCAACAGCTGTCAGTCTCTGTGTTCGTAGCATGCAGTATGAATCCATAATGGAGTAACATAGGGGCAGGGTGGCATGCTTAGCTTTCAAGTCTCTTCTTTTAGAAGCATGTTAGATCAGCTAAGTGCATAGGGTTTTTTTGTCTTCAGAGCTTGAAAATAATAACTGTTGTAATGAAAGGGGGGCGGGGGGAGATGGCAGGATTTGGAGGGGATGATGACACTCTATCATCATTCTCCCCTGCCCTCCCCAACCCACCCAAAGTAAATCAAACCATCTTACTTTCTTTTTGATTGGTTACTTTTTGGCATATTGGGGTAAAGACAACAGGCTGCTTTAAGGCTTAAGGTTTTTATTAAGCATCAGTGTCCCTCTGAAGGATTGTGTGTGTCTAGACAGTATCACTGAATGAGACTCAAATTTCAGTATGTGATGGAAGACTTTAACTAGCCTAAGGGTACACATGCTAGGTTTCAGGGGGACCTTGGGAAGGTTGCTTCTTTATTTATCAGTACTTATAGTAAAGATGATATCTTTTAGTAGACCAACAAGATTTTTCCAAAAACAAGGTTTTACCCCATGGCCAGATTGTGGGGGTACAGACTGTGGAGGGCTTTTGCCTTCCTCTGTAGTGAAGGGCACAGCATCTCTACTACGAGTCCTACTGCCTTTTCCTCTAGAACAATACAGCTACAACCTGGATACTTTATATTTATCATATGTTGCTGCTTTTGTCTAATTTTCATTTATGAGTTGAGCAGCTATAACATGCATCCTTGACCTTTCCATAGTTAATACAATTGAGTAGGTACTGATTATATGCTATACGCACCTTTAGAATCTGATTCTATAAAGTTCAGAATTGAAAATCTCTCCTCTTCTTCAAATTACCCTTCTTGTAGTTGCAAGATGCAAAAACAAGAAAGAGGAGATGATGAAAGCAAACAGATGTGGAGAAAGGACAGAAGGATCTAATTTTTCATCTGTTCCACAAAATAAAAGCATAGCCCCAGTTGTCTTGAAATGTCAGGTGACTATTTGTTGTTTTGGTTGTTTTTTAGAGCAGCGGTTCTTAACCTTTTTTTGTACCAGGACCTGTTTGTAAACATCAGTCGCCAGTCCTGACCCAGTGCTCCTCACTCCAGACCTGCAGCCCCCTGCCCCCAGTGTGTGGGCCATGGGGTGGGTGCGTGGGACTAGGGGAATATGTGTACCCCAAGGAGGGTATGTGTCCCCAAGCAGCCACTTGCAGGCTGGAGCTGCCAGCCTACAAGGGAAAAGCCACTGTTTCCCACTTCTTTTTCCATTAAAGGACAATCTATTTTTTAAGTTTGTTGATCCATTTTTAAGTCTGTTTGTGACCCTTTCATATATTCTTGCAATCCACTTTTGCATCACGACCCATGGGTTGAGAAACGCTGTTGTAGAGGATTTCTCTCTCGTAGTGGGAAGATAGTTCAAGTCCTTTGCACAGAGAAGAATAATCTGACTGATGAGATGCATGCTCTTTTGAAACTGAACTCATGTCATTCTTCCTCAGTCCACTTTCTGGCTGCACCAGTTGGATGGTCTTTACATTTAGAGACCATTATGACCTAGAATAACTTTTAAGATTAAAATTGGCTTTTGATCATAAATAATCCAGCCTACTCACCTGACCCATGCACACCCTGAGCCTTTTCTCTTCACCTGCTAGAGGACAGCTGCGGTATTGTTAGCCCAATAAGCCAGTGTACCCAATCAGTTTACTATGCTGTTTTCTTGGAAGACTTACACTGGCAGAAACGCCAAATTAAATTAACTCTACTGTCATGCAAAAAGCCCCAGTCTTCCAAATTCAACTAGTGATTTCTGGTCCGTTCCTTATGATTATCATCTTCATGCATATATCCAAAGAAGAATTAATAAATTGGCTGCTTTATTTCTTAGCTCTTTAAAATAGACTGCAGTCTGTTTAAGTACATATCCTTCGGATGAAAGAAAGATGCGTCCCTATCTCTGCAGCATGCACATATCCAATCTTAATGTAAAACATACTCATTAGCCAGCAGCCTGGTTTTTTCTGACTTAAAATCCCCAATTTTTGGTTTAAAAAAAAAGTAACCCCAAATCCACATTTTCCCGTGATTTAAATGAAACACCACTAATATATACAGTGGTGTTCCATGATTAAAGTGAATTTAGGGTTCTTTTTTTTTTTTTTTTAAACTGAAAATTGGGAATTTTTTTTAATCAGAGAAATCCAGGATCCCTGCTCATTAGGCACACAGTGCTGTCAGGGCTGTAGCATGAGCAGCCCTGAAAATCATACAATCAGAGAAGTAGGGCTGGAAAGGATTCCAGAGATCATCTAGTGAGTCCAGCCCCCTGCCTAAGGCAGGATCATCCCTATCCAAACCATACTATACAATCCATAATCTAAACCCTTCATAAAACTACCATCAATCCTGACGTAACACTGTAACTTGCCACAGGTAAAGCAGGGGAACCACAGCAGCCAACACCCTGCTTATATAAAAGGTTGTTAATATACACTCAAGAGATCCTAGGTAGAGGGCCATGCCCTGCACTAGAGAAGAGGGCAAAAGCCCTCCACAGTCTGTAGCCCCACAATCTGGCCATTCCTTCCTGATGCCAGATATGGAGATCAGTCTGATCCTGAGAGGAGGGAGAAGACTCTGTAGCCAGGAGACTCTCTTCCTTGGGCTTTTGAGTCCCAGCCTTGGCTGCAGCCAGTACCCAGTTAGTATGCATTTAACTGGAAGTCATTTATTTTACATTTTAAGATTGTGCACGCTTAAGTAATGCCTACATTTAACCAATATGCATTGCAATGCAACTAGTTTGAGGGGTGGGGGATGGGAAATAGAACTGTTTGTGTTATTCTGTTAGCAAATCGTACATTCATTCAGGAAGTTTATAGGTAAAGTATGCAGTATCTGCCATTGTGGTTTGGTTTGAATTTGCAGGATGCTTTCAGTCAGTTCCAGTTTCCACATGGTCAGTGGTTATAGTGTCTGGTGTGCAGCAGTGGGCCTTGTTCTATAGTGACATGGGGTGCTTATTCCTTATTTAGAGCTTTGTCTCTGGTGTGTGAGGTTGGATTGTGGACCTTATCTGAACTGTGATCCAGCCCCGTGCCCCTTCTCCAGCTCATGGGGCTGGATGAGTTTGATACCCCCCCGATTTAGATCTGTTTGGCCTATTTAAATCCATTGTTTCTATTTCCAGTTTAGAGAGTTAGTGTGCATGCGCATGTATGTGTATGTTTTCGTGTAATGCACTATTTTTCTCTTGTCTTGCTATTGAGGCACCTGCCCATGCCATTTTCATAGACCACACCTCTTAATGACCCTGATTCGATTACACCCTGAAAGGTTTACAAGTAATTTCCCCCTGGGTGGAGCATTGCTCACTGGGTGGTGTGAAACTGTCCTCTGGGGAATTGTTGATCTCAACCCTGCACCGCACCCTCTTTCCAGCCAGTGTATTTTGGGTGCCTGCTGAGCTATGCATTTGACTGAGATGGCAGAAAGTGATGGGAATCTCAACAGGGAAAAACCCCATTTAAACTTATTTCAGCAATGACTGATGAATGAGTGAAGTACCGCTTCATGTCCATCATTCACAATTCCATCTTTAACTCATTGTTGTATCCTTAGTTATCATGAGTAGCACCTGTACCTGTACCTTTGTTCATGGGCATACCTGCAATGGCTTAACCATTGCTCATTGTGCTTAGCATAAACTTTTCTAACCTCTTTTTAGTGAGTCTTTTACATGAGTTAACTACTTTTTGATGAAAGAATCCTACCTGGTCTGAATGTTTTGTATGCCAAAATGTTAAAATAATGTACTGAAGTGTTTCTGTTGAAGCATGCTGAAATCATAGAAAAGTAGGGCTGTAGGGGCCCTCAAGAGGTCATATAGTCCAGTGGTCCTCAGCCTTTTTTGTACCAGGACCCATTTGTAAGTATCAATGGCCAGTCCTGACCCAGTAAATAAAGTAGAAAACAGCCCCCTGGCCCTGCTGGTACCCCTCACTCCTGACCCCCTGCTCGCAGGCCCCAGTCCCCCAGTGTGTGGGGTGCAGGGCGGGGGGGCGGGCACATGCTCCTCAGATTTGTGCACCCACAGCAGGCACAGGGCAGCAGCCTGGCTGGATTGGCCCAGGCAAGAGCAGCCTCCACAGCCCAGCAGGCAGGACTTGGCGTGGGAGGACAGAGCTGCCACTGCTACCAGAACCCCCACACCAGCCACACGGCCAACAGTGGGAGGAATAACAGATTGGGGGGGGCCTACGGTGGCCTCACCTTCTGCTGCCACCAGCCGCATGTGTGCTGGATTGCAGCTCTATCCTGAGTCCGTGACCCAGCTGCCGTCACTTACCTGAAGCCATGACTGTACCCTGGAGAGCAGGTGGGTTGTCTCTGCCTCCCCACTCCCCTGACACATTGTCTATGTGTTCCCCCCACCCCATAGAGCTACTCTCTGCTGCCTGGCTGCCATATGCATGTGTACGTGCATGTGGTACCCCCTGCCTGTTCACCCTCCTTCCGCTTCCCCCGACCCCAAGCACTGGAGCTCTGCCAGCCTGCAAGGTGTTTTTCTCCTTTAAAGGAGAATCCATTAAAAATTTTTTTTGATCCATTTTTTTAAAGTTTGTTCGCAGCTCTTTCATATATTCTTGTGATGCACAGGTTGATCTAGTCCAACTCTCTCTCCAGGCAGAGGCATCCCCGTTTAATCCATCTCAGTCAAGACTCTAACCTGCTCTTAAAAACTTCCAAGAATGGAGATTTCCCAGGCTTTCTGGGAAGCCTGTTAACCACCCTCACATTCAGAAAGTTCTTCATAATGTCCTACCTACATTTCCCTTGTTGTACTTTAAGGCTGGTCTTTCTTGTCCTGTTCCTTGCACCCAGAGAAATATTGATCTGTACCTGAAAAACAGCCATTTCTAGGCTCCACCTCAAACCTATTGAGAGTTGGTGAGGGATTGTCAGAATCTTCTGGTCACATGATGGTTTTTCTTGTCCGTAACTTTCTAATGACAGGGTTGAACTAGCACACATACATTTTTCTTAGGATGCTCTCCCAGGAATTCAGGTTCCCTTATCTTTTAATTCAGTGTTCTTATTTGAATTTGTGTACAGCCTAGAAATTTAAATAAAAATTTTAAATTTCTTGTCAAAACTAGGGGTGAGGATTTAATTTTCCTTGTAGCAAGTTATATCAGGTATCTCCCTAAAACAGAGCAAGAACTGTAGCAAATGTATGTACCGCTTCCAGAAAAGTTTGTAATTCAGTGTAAACACAAATTCTGTTACTGATAGCTGGTAACATGAACTTTTCTGTTTTTCCTGTTCCAGTGCCTGAAGGCTAATGCTGATTGATCTATGTTGTAGGTGCTCTTTAAATCTCTATCCTTGTCCATTGCTGAGGTACTTGCGATACTTTATAAAACCTATAAAACAATTACGGTACGTCCTAGAACTTCTGTATAGTGGAGGGCTGCAGAATTTTAAGCATCAAAAGCACACAAGCAGTTATTTCTAATTGTGTAAAGGTGGCAATAACTCTTTAGAACACAGCAGAATAGCTTTGATAGTTTATTTTTCCTGGTCTGATTGAATGCCATTCATTGTTAAACTCTGTAAAAATGCAGGCTTCAGTCTTAACAAAGAAGCGATGCAGCTGTGCTATTTAAACCGTAAGGAACTACACAGATTTCAGAAGTGTCTAACACACAACATATACTAAGGTTTACATTAAAACATTATTCTAGCTTTTCCTCTGGCTTGTTGTAATGCTGCAGTCTGTTGCACACAATAACTTGTACCTTTTGAGATTTGACATAATTAAAACAAATTTTACCAGTGCTGGTTGATATTGCAAACTGCTTGTCCTAAAATGTAATTAGAGCTAGGTATCAAGTAGACCTTGAAAGCTTAAAGGGCTAGTTTATTAAAATGCAATAAGCATCACTTTGTCAGGTGAAATTAAAAAAGTTATGAGTTAAGGGCTCTCACTGCTGATGATTTATTTTTTTTCTTCTCCCAGATCTGTCCCCTCATGTTGTTGCTTTTCCTTCTCTTGCTCCCTTCAGCCATTGCTTGAATAACCTCTGCCCTTGTGAGCTTTTCCAGTGGCCCCTGACCACTAGAGCACTAGCCTAGAGCCTTGTTCAGCGCAGTTCAGAAGGCTTTGTCATGCAGGATGGTTGCAGACGTTAAAAAGAAAAACCAAAACCTGGCGCTTTCAAACTTGGTGCACTCCCATGCTGAGCCTAGCGCTTGTCCCGAAGAGGCAGTGCCTTAGTTGGACACAGCCTGATGTCTGTATAGATCAGGTGGTTTAGTGGGACTCTGTTGGTGCTTTTATCTAATAGCTGATTGACTCAGCTTTAGATAAAAGCACCAAGAAGCCCTGCTGAAGCACCTGATCTATAGAGATGCTGGAGCTGGGTCAAAGTACCATGCTGCTGCTTCTGGTAAAGTGCTTTTTTTTCTTTTCTTTTCTTTTTTTTAACATCTGCAAGAAACCTTGAAGCTTAATGGTGGTTGGAGGAGGATTCCAAGTATGAGGTGGTACCTGGTAGGGCTTGCTAATATTGAGTCTCTTATCACACTGCCATTTAGCTTAGTAATTTTTAGCAGTTGTTGCAAGTGATATGCACTCAGCATAAGCCTTGTATGACCAAGAGAGAAATGGTAGCTTTCAGTGTGAACTGGAACACGTAGCTTATCTGGATCTTTTGAGGGAAGAGGAGGATGTGGAGACAGGGCATGAGCTGGTTGGTAGAAGGATGAATTGAGATTTGGTGAGGCTACTTACATTTCTTTAGGTGTAATATTTAGTATTCAGACCATCAGTTATTTAGTAATGGCTCTATTTAACAAAAAATAAAAGCCTAAACTTGTGGTTCATGCAGTTGTTGGTTACTGACTACCAATAATTTGAGGTAAAAAGAAAATACAAGGAAATACATTATAATCTCAAAACCCATTTTGGAAACAGTGCACTCATGTAACCTTCCAGACCACATCCTAGCAATAAACAGTTGTTCCCCACTAGGAAACCAAATGAGAAATCGCCTTTCCTGCCAAGAAGGAGTTCTCCTCAGTAACATGCCTATTGTGTTTTAAGGAATGAGCATTTTACCAGGAGTCCTCACACAAGATCAAGGGAGCTTAAACTTTTGGTTACATGATTGGATGAAAGTACAATGTAATTCCTAAGTCAGTGTAAAAGTTACACCTTGAAATACGTATCGCAGACTTTTGAAGGTGGAGGCTTTTTGAACAGTTGCATTGCCACATTTCTCAAATAGGGTTGCTCCCAGACCAGAATGCAAGAGTAGCTTTAAATGGATCACATTAGATAGCCTAGAGCAGGAATCGGAAGTATACAGCCCTCAGGCCATATCCATCCCATAGAGCCACTGGATCCGGCCCATGGAGCTGGGAGGGCTTTGCCTGTGCCTGCATCCACACCAAGGCTGGACAGCAAGGAGGTGTCGGGGCCGGGCAGTTGCCCTGGACCCCTCTCCTTCCCGTCCTCCCACAGGCTATGGTGTGGGCACAGCTTCCAGCCAGTGGGGAACTTCAGTAGGGCAGTGCAGCTTCCAGCTGGTCCCATGCAGCAGCTAGGAGGCAGGTGTGGGGTAGGGAGAAGCAGTGGCATGGGCACAGCTTCCAGCTTCTGGGTCTGATGTAGGTACACAGGCCAAGCCCTGTGTCACAATGTGCTGTTGAAACCACCTGGCCCATGTCAGACAAAAGCCAGGTTGTTCTGGGCCATGGCTTGTAAAGGTGTCAGATGCCAGTGTGGCATACAAGTCACAAAGGCCTGGGTTGTCACATCTTGAAGAATATTCTAAAAGAAGGCAAGGTTTTTTGGGTAGATGCGATATCTTTTATTGAACCAACTAGGTAGTTGGGAAAAAGTTCTTAGCAAGCTTTTGGGTGCAATCACCCTTCTTCAGGCATTGGGAGTCTCTGCTGGTCTGAGACTCCAAGGAATGAGAGAAGCTGGAAGTGTGACAGGAGGTCAGTGAGAATGTAAATAGGTAGAAATTAGGAAAACAGAAGGTAGAGCAGGGAAGTGGGGTGGGGGAGGGAATCAGTGGGGGGAGAGGGGAGCCAAAGGTGAGTAAGGGAGACTCTACAATAATAGTAATTCAAGGTAGAAAAGAGGCCGTCTGTGAAAAAGTAAATAGCTGGAAATTAGGAAGACAGGGCTGAAAAGGAGGGGAGGGAAGGAAGTGGCAGGGGAGGAAGAGAAGTGTAAGAAGTCAGGTCTGGCAGGTACCTGGTGAATCAGATGTCAGGCAGGTTGTCATGTGTCATAAAACTATGTCTGTAGATTTCTATCAATATAGAAATGTCTATTGAGTCCGTGATCTTTTGTATTCAGTAGATGTATGAAGTGAAGTTCGTAGGTTCGTCTACAAAAGGTGTTTTGTAAGTTCCCTTTGAGGATTAGAACTGAGAGATCAGAGATGAAGCGATTGTCCTGTGAGAAGTGTGCCCCCACAGGTAGATGGGTATTGTTGTCTTTGATAGATTTCTGGCATGTGTTCATTCTGGTGCGCAGTTGTTTGGTTTCTCCTACATATTTGCCATCAGGGCATTTGGTGTACTGGATGAGATGTATAACATTTCTGGAGGTGCAGGTGTGAGATCCAGGAATGGTGATGGTTCTGTTGTGGTGTGTGCATATTGTGGGAGTGGTGGAGATGTGTTGGCAGGTTTTACATTTCTTGTCCTGGTATGGTCTGGATCCATTGGGTGTGGTTTAGGTCATAGTGAGTTTGCTTCTGGTGATGAGGTTAGCAAGGTTTGGTGCTTGCTTAAAGGCTAGGACGGGTGATTGTGGAAAGATCTCTTTAAGAACTGGGTCTCCTTCTAGTATGAGTTACAGTGGTTTGAGGATTTTCCATTTTGGGATGGAAATAGGGATTTCCAGCCACTGCTGAAACGAAATTTTACGTTCAGCTGGCATCCTTTGACATTTAGATTTAAAAAAAATAAATGTTTTCATTGATTGAGAGTTTAGATTTTCCTCCTGCATCGTTACTTCGAAAGTTCACATACCCCAGTTGGCAGGTACAGACACGTCTGTGCCTGACATGTGAACAGCACTCCTACCAGCCAAGGGAGTGGCCTCCTACCTAATGATTAAATCGTCGAGTCAGTGGTGTGCTGCATAGTGTAGATGCCTGACAAGAAGGTTTCTTCTCTGAGGAGTTTGCACAAAATAGCATTTTTCTTCCAACTGCAGATGCAGCTTTCCCTGGTGTGGAATTTCCCCAATTTAACCTAAATCTTTGTCGCCCAGGTCAGAGAACTTGGGCACCTTTTAATGTTAGGGCTTTAATATGCAGCTTTTCATGTTCTGGACTCTGGAAAAGTAATAGAAAAAAATCATCTTTGTTACCTCACTTAGATTGCTATTAAACTTGGATCCTTTCTTTTCTTCATGTGATTTTTCTTTTAGAAGCCCTGTTACGTTCCCCATGGCTGTTCAAAGCCTAGATATCAACTGTTCTCTCTTCAGGTTAAGAACTAATCTTCTTTCTTCATTACAGTCCATCCTCACCTGCCATGATGTTCCCAATACTACAGCTAACATATCTGTAACTAATTTGTCTTCACAGATATTCTTGACCTTAATGTCTCATCTCATCACTCATAATGATCATTCAGTCTACAGCCTGTTCCTGCAGAAAATATTTTATTTAGCTCTGTGATGCATGGTGAGTCTAAGATGCTCTGAATCATGTGCCTTTGGTCCAGACTGTCCTATCTGTGAAACCCTGTGAAAATGTAGAAGCAACAGTGTTTCCTTTGTGACACATATTCTAAACCCTCACATGGAAACTTCCCCAGAGTGGGGGGAGAGGGAGATGGAAAAGGAGAAGGGATAATGCTTTTCCTTCCAGTCTTCCTCATGCGGAATCCGTACTAGTTAAAGCTTGACTAATTTTTCCCAGGAAGAGCTGTGGGAATGGGACAAGTATCCATTGGTGGTAGCTTGGCATCGTGGAAGTGTATTGTGAAAACATTATGTTGATATAAGATTACAGGGACAGTGGACCAGGTATGAAGTTCCTGCTCAGCTAGTCATGGTGTGTCCTTGGAGAGCAGCCACAGGTTTTGGACAGGAGAATGAGAGACATTATGTATAATTGCAGAGATTTTTCATTCACTTATTTTTCTTTCATTTTGCACTTGATTGAGTCTTATAGAAGCTTTCCGTGACACACTCTTGTGGGCAGGTAGCCATACAATTTAGTGTTCAGCATAGAAGTGTACATTCTTGGGATTTTGAGACAAGATGAGTAGAGATGGTTTTAAAACAGTCCAGGGCCAGATCCTGTGATAATGGAAATCAGGGTAGCATTATTGATTTAAATGGTAGTATGCATACATGTTAAAGGCTCGGATTAAAGAGATTTAAGAGTCTCAAGGCAAAGAAAACCAGGCTACAGAGTTTTAAGAATTGTTTGTTTTGTTTTTTTTTTTCAAATAAATCTTTTGGTTCTTATGTGATAAGTGATAAAGGTGAGATTGGTGAGAACATACTTGTTTAATGGCCTCGAGTTTTCTTTATTTTATTTCCCCTCCAATTCTTTTCATGTGTTCCGATGATAATTGGTATTAGCACATGAAATATCCCTTTGTACAGTAGGAAAAAATTCAGCATGCACTGTTGCACCCTATGTGAGATGATTTCAGACAGACTTTGGATTCCTTGTGTCAGCATTCCACACTGTTCCAATGGTGAGATTAATTAAGGAATTATTTTAGGATTTTTTTCCCTTGTAAAATTGCTGATAGCATGTTGCTTATATGGGGAGGTAGGATGACACTCCATTTCTCTTTTTGAGCTGACTACCTCAGCAAAATGGGTCAGCATCATTAGGGCTTCTTCGTAATGAAGCACATGCTAGATAGAGTGTGTGGGTATGTGTGTATGGTATTAGGCCCTAAATATTTTAGGAAGAAGTGAACTTTGTGTTCCAGTACCTCACCAGAACTGGTCTGTCTTAAATGTTGTCTCAATCTTCATATCCCCTCTGCTTTTCTTTGACTGTTGCTTCTCCTTCATATCCTTCCATGATATGAACATTGGTGAAGTGGCTTCTATTATTTGGTTAACCATAACAATTAATTTTCATTTTGCTTCCATTTGCCCTAGAGAAAAGCATGAGAAAGAAACAACCTACTTGCTTTGAAATCAGTGAGAACTAGGAATGACATACCTTAAAAAACGACGCTCGCTGCTAAGCATTAGTGCACACGTGCTTGCTCTTGTGAGCTCTTTCCTTTTCCCTCTTGTTCTGCATCCTTTGGCTTATGTATTCTCTCTGCTTGATATTGTAGCTTTCTCCTTGCTCTTTATGCTGCCAGTTCATTCTTTCTGGTGCTACTTCCTTTCTTGCTTGCACACTACAGAATAAGGGTCGCCAAATGAGCTTAAATAAAATGTATTCATGCCACAAAACTGCAGTCAAAACTGGCTGAGCAAACCATCCAGAGATTTCAATTTCCTTGTATTCATTTTCCTGCCTTCACCTTTAGGATTTGCCACCACAGATCAGACCTGAGGTCTGTTCTAGTCCAGAGGCCTGTCTCTGGGGGTTACCTGTACTAGATGCTTCAGAGGAAGGTAGACAAATTTCATACAAGTCAGATGTAAACTCTACTCTCCCTGTTCAATTCCAGTTTAATATCTAGGGCACGTCTATACTGCATCTGTGATGAGCCCAGGGGCACTGCTGGAGTATGCTCAGTAGGCCTGTGCAAAGTGGCTAGTATTTGCTTTGGATTCGGATTCAGCCAATTCGGGGAACAGTGACTCGATTCAGTGATTTGAATCAGTCCCAAATCGATTCGGTTGAATCTGATTAGGAGATTTGGCCGCTGCTGAATTGGCCACATCTCCGGATCGAACAGGCCCCATCCCCTTCCTGCTCTCCTAGCCCTATCAATGGCTGCCCCACCTGGCCCCAGCGTCTCAGGACTTAAAACAGAAAACAAAACCCCACACTCACCAGCTCCTGCCAGGTTGGGGGGGACTTCTGCCACAAGCCTCCAGAAGTCCTGATGACCGCTGCAGCAACCGGGGCGTGCAGGGCTTGTTTGTTTGTTTGTTTGTTTTTTAAGTGCCCGGACACTGGGGCCAGGCAGGGCAGCCATTGACGGGGCTGGGGGAGCAGGCCGGGCCTGGGGGAGCAGGCAGGGGATGAGGCCTGGCGATATATTCTCATTTCCATAAATTGTCCCTTTTCTTGAACTATGCGAATTTCTTAGCCACGTTGAATTATACAGATACATGATACACTGTATGATTTCTGTAGGTCACCTTTTAATTACACATTTAACTCTCCTAGTGTTCTAGATTCTCCTCTGTCTGGACTAGGGTGAATCCATGAGAGTGCAGCTGTGCGGTATGTGGCACTGTAGACCCATCTGCAGTGCCACACGCCACACATTTGGGATTTCCTGTACTGCTACCTTGCAGAGTGGTGGTGCCGCTGCTAGTTGTCTTGGGGAATCAAACATCCATGCGTGTCTGGACGTGGCCCTAAGTAGTGTGGAAGGACCTGAACTCTCATCTCATGCACTTGAACTATTCAGCTAGGTTGGATAGGTGAATTAAATCTTTTCATTGCTCGTCTACAGTTTCTGAAGCTCAAACATCTGTTTCCCCTGCCCACAGGTTAGTGACTTACTCTGGTCCATTTGTTTAAAGTTTAACAGAACCATTCATAATTCAGTCAGCATATTCGGGTCTATTACAACAATTGTAACCCACTACCCAGTAACACAGATGTTATCCGGAGTCCCTATGTTTGACTGTATCTGATCCCAAAATTACTAGTGTTTCTTAGGGTTGTTGGTTGTAGCCATCTTCGTCTGAAGACATAGTTGGTCTAATAAAAGATATCACATCTACCCAAAGAACCTTGCCTGCCTAGTGCTCCTTAGCTTTATCTTTTCTTTCACTTGTTAAAATTCCACAGTAATTAACACTTACGAAGAATCAGTGGGCTGAAATGACACAGGGAAAACTTAAATCTCTAGGCAAAGGCACTTGTTTTCTGAGCAAGAAGGTTCATTTTTAGTTCACCTTTTGGCTTACGGCTTTTTAAAAATGTCCAGAGTAAAATTATGTAAATTTTTAAAGCTCTTATCAGTCAAAGTGAGAGGGAAAGAAGCTGAAAGATGAAATGTTGTTTTACCCTGTGGTGGAAAAAATAGACAAAAGAGACAAGAATACGAAATAAATTTTTGTACTATTTATTAGAAGACAGTATTTTAAAACAACAGCCTTGGAGGGTGGAGACACTGTAGGTGGAGTTTGATGCATATATTTTTTTAACTCCCTCCTTTACCCACAGGCATTTGTTTGCAGCTGTCTTTGATGTGAGTCATCATTATAGTTATCAGCTCTTTGAATAACTCTAAGTTATGTTAAAGCCTTGCTAAATATCTGGAAGCACCAGCTGAGGTATGAGCTTCCTTTGGAAACTGGGAGACTGAGAGGAAAGTAAGACAGAGTTCAGATTTATGTTAATGTTGTAGGGAGTTTTTGAAACTCTTGGATACAGTGAATTGCTGATTGAATGATAAGTGAAGAATAAGGTAAGGACATTATTTGTTTATTTATTTATTTCCAGAAAGTAAATGTTTCTTTATTATTTAGGTTCCTCTTTAGCCCTAATGTCTGAGACTTACGTAACAGTAAGAACAAAATCTGACTCGTTTCTGTTCTGGAAGTACCCGTATGCATATCCTCTGACACACGCATACACATGGGGAGATACAATTTGTTCTCCAAATTAATTCCACTGAATGGAAAGCACAAGATATAATGGATAAAATTATGCAAAATGTTTGAGATGATACTTCCTAAACTAAGCCTGTGAATGATCCTTTGTATTGTTTTGTGCAGCCCAACATAGGAAATGCTCATAGTGACATAATGGGTCATTTTTGATTAGTATTCAGTCTTAATAGGCTGCTATGTTTAACCTGTAGTTTTTACTTTGTCCACTACATTTTTAAACTTGCCTTATAGCAATTTTTAAAAGTTCACTAATAGTATCTTCAAAATGGTAAATTTTTGGTGTGTCTGCTTCCCTTGTTTCTTTGAGTTTTACCCCCCCCCACACACAAGAGCCTCCCCAAAAACAAAAATGAAATTTACAGTGAAATCATTCTGTAAAATCTTTGTTTCAAGGAGCTAGCTTTCCTGCTAAATATAATCAGCTTGCATAGTCATATCACTACAAATAGGGCTGATGCTTCAGAGAGGCACACTGAATAAATCTTTAAAGCACGTCTGGTGAATGTTAAGTACTTGAATTGGTCCTCTACAGGCATTGGGTGAAGGTGAATATTATCTTCCCTTAAAACATGGAAGGAACAAACGCTGGAAGGATAAGTGACTTCACTAAGGCTCTAAAGCGAGGTGGGGCAAAATACGGTCCATGGGCTAGAGTCAGCTTGCCAACTGATTGGATACAGCCTGCAGGCGGGCGCCCACCAGTTGATTGGAACCAGCGCACGGCTGCCTCGGCAGCACTCCACACGGGGCAGCCCATGCTGCACTCCTGCCTGTGTCTGACAGCCCCAGTAGAGTCGGTGGAAGGTATTTGGGAGCTGGAGCTTTGCGTGCTGAGGCAGGAGCCGCCTGGCAGCAGCTTCCTGCCTGACTGGTGGTATCCAGCATGTGCCCTCATGGCTGTCACCCTTCCCTTCATTACCTGCTGCCTGGAGCAGCCCAGCAGAGGCAGGAGGAGGTAGAGCTGCTAGAGGTTGGGGAAGCTGAACAGTACCCAGCTGCTGCAGCTGCAGTGGGAGCAGCCCCACTGGGAAGCTGTGCACACTGGTCAAAGCTGGGGTTGGGGCGAGCAGGCACAGGTGGGAGCTGTGGGCTGCCTCTGCAGGATCGGGTGGGTCTCAGCCTCATGCAGAGCTGCAGGCTGGGACCACATTTGCACTGTCTGGGTGAGCTTTGCTGCATGTGTCCCCACCCCCTCCTGCTCTGCACCCCCAGTTGGCTCCTGGGACCTAGAGTGCAGGCAGCCCCCTGCACATGTGCACCACCCTTATACCCCTCCCCCACAATATACAAGAGCAAGACTTTATTTTGAGCTATTATGCAATTGCGTTTATATTCACTACAGTAAAAACTCTGTTATCCAGCATCCCCCGGGAATGGGGGATGCTGGATAACAAAATATGCTGGTTAATTGAGTGGCCCGAGCAGGCGTCCTCGCCTGTTTGGACCGCCGCTTCTCCTGCCATGTCCAGGGCATCGCCACCCCTCCCGCGGCATCGTCGACCCTCCCGCAGGCCCTGAGGGACAGGGAGGCGGACCCTGCGCAGCCTGCTATGCTGCAGGCCATGGGGGCTCAGCAGCGCAGGCTGCTTTGCCCCAGGCCGTTGGGGCTCAGGGAACCGGAAGTGCCACAGTGGGCACTTTCGGTTTCACTTGACCTTACGAGCCGGCATGCCGGTTAATAGAACTTACCGGCTTGTAAGATGCCGGTTAACGCAGGCTTTTACTGCACTAACAAAAACATAAATCCGGACAAACACTTTTTAAAAATAAAATTAAAATATAGTTCATGTTTGATTGTAGTATATGATTTTTTTTTATCTATAATTTGTTAAAATGATATCGTCTAAAAGATTTTGTGTGTGTGATCCGAGACAGCTCCTCAGAACTCCTTAAGTGGCCCTCCTGCCAATATATTTGCCCACCCTGGCTCTGAAAGGAGTCTCTGTGAATGCCGAAGCCAGAATCCATGAGTTTCCTCCTGGTTCCCGTGCCACCTTGCATCCACTTCTGTTTATCCCTTGTAGAGGGGCTGCACTGGCTTACTAGCAAAATATAAGCAGGGAGGTTGGCATCGCCTCTTACTTTCTCTGCACGTAGTCTGCATGTAGAAATCAAGAGGCTGGTGAAGAGTTTTAGTGATACCAAAGGCCCAATCTGAGGAACTGAAACCACTTTTTAAAAAGGAGACATGACCCCCCTTTCCCATTGTTAACTCCCCAGAATTGGAGCATGGGGAATTGCAGGTGAGGGATTGGAGAGTCTCTAAGAGGAGGGGACAAATTACTCAATGTCTCTGAGCAGAAACCTGAAGTTAACTGTCATGTGCCCTATTTAAATGTTATTTAGATATTTCAGGAATAAGCAGAGAAGTGTGTGTCTGAGTGAGCGGAAGGGAACTTGGAATCCCTATTCTTTGATGGAAAATGGCCTAAAAGGTGAAATCAGAAAAACACCTAGGTTGTAACCTCAAGCAGGTATCACATCAAGTTTCTGAGAAGTGAATCTGGGATGTCACTTCAGGGAGTCCCTTTCTGCCCCCATCTTTAAGTACAGCACACTAGTCTCACACTAGCCAGAATGCCTGGAGCTGCTGGCTAGGTTGCTTTCATGCGTGCAGGAGAAGACAGAGAAGGGGGTGCGGGTGAGGGTGGTGTAGGGGAGCACAAAGGAATATATCTGCATTGCTATCAAAAGTAAATTGGCAGTCACGCTTAAGACTTCAGTTTTCTTTTGAAGTAATAATGCTGTTTTGATAGGTGAAGTTCCCTTTCAGATGACAGGCTTGGCATGCACTCACTTGCATAAATGATGCTAAATTTTATTTTGGGGAGGTAGCTGCAGTGTTTAAAAAATAAAAAAAAGAGCTTAGGGCTTGCTCTCTCGCATGTCTGTGCACTCATTCCTCTCTCCTTCTACATATGTTTCCTTTTTTTTTTAAATAAGATCACTCTTCTAGGTAGAAGGTGACAGGAGATAACAGCTGGCATACAAAGTATTTCAAGATAAACTTAATAAACAGAATGCTGGCCTTGGGTGACCCAGATAGCAAAAGCAGTAATCCCCCCCCTTGGCTTACCCCTACAAGATCTGAAATAAATACAATTTTGGGGGAACGTCCTTGTGCTTTTGAGCCTTTTAGCGGTTCATATTTTCTCTCTTTCTTTACAGCTGCAAGGGATAAAAACTTGCCTTTTTTTAAAATGAAAGCTAGACTTATATATTTTTACACTTTAGGGTCGAAGGTTTAAACTAAAAGAGGAAAAAAAAACAATTAATGTGAGATTTGGAGAAACTGTAAGAAACAAGATAATGATGCATATGTTAGGGGTTTCTAAAACTTTGGAACAAGGTTACTCAACATCTCAAAGCTTTTTCTGGTGCTGTTTTCCAGAGCCCTTGACAGTCCCTCTTTCATTTAAGTGTTGTGAACAGAGACTTATTTAGGTGCTATTCTTAGCCTGGATTCTATTTGTTCTTGCTCACAAGGTTTCTTATCACATGTTGCAAAGTTTTGTTAATCTGTGCATGCTCTGACATTCTCTTCAGGTTTGTTCAAGTCATTTCTTGATGGATTAGATTAAGCTTTGTTGATTCACTTGGGATGTTGTGGGCAGACATTTTATAACTAATCCATTCCCATTCCCCCTTCTGTTTCTATGGTAGAAACTCAACTAGTGTCACCATTTTGAATGATTAAAAGAACAAGTCTCAACAGGAAGAAGTGATTTTTATTGTCTACATACTCTACTGTATAGACATGCGTTGAGCAGTGCAATTTGTACATATGCATAAAGCATAACGCACTTTCCTGATTACCACCTACCCCCAAATAAGGCACATGCCTTGTTTTGGGAAGGCTGAATCCTGACTGCTGTTTAGCCAAAGATGCTGTTTTAATCCTTTCAAAGATGCTGCCAGTTTGGCAGCTGCTGTGAAAGGGCTGAAACTAACTGTGACGCTGCAGACAGTACTCTGCCCTTCCCTCTCTGTGGTCTTGGAGACGAGCAGAGCCAGTGGCAGCCAATACAGTATTCCTATACTTCTGTTCCAGCACAGAAATGAGCTTCCCCACTTAAGACATTGGGATCAATCTTGGAATGATGATTTTTGTGGGAAAGGTGTATGTGGCATGTGAGTAAATACAGTAATGGCCGGGGGGTAAGACACATGGATCTTTTTCTACAGCTATCCCAGATTACCACACCAGCATTAATTGTGCATTTTATGTAATAGAGTTTTGTTTAACAATGCATATTTTCTTTCTGAGCTTTATTCTTCATACTTCCCTCAGCATTATGCATGTAGTGGCTCTGCTCATATACGTAGAACCGTAACTGAAACTTCTCTTATCCTTATAATCCTAAAATAAGTTTCTTCTTCATCTTTGAGCATGACAAGGAAGAATATGGACCAAGGAACTGTGTTACTGTTTGTTCTTCTGCAGGTCTCTTTCCTATACAACATTTCTTGCTTCTTTGAGCCCAACTTGATCATATATGTATGATTCAGCCATCTAATCAGCCTCGTGATCAGGTGGGCCTTGCTTGCGTGTGCAGGATTTTCTTTGGTTTTCCATCATCTGTTTTCTGTCCCCAGTATTGCAATCCTTTTTGTTGTAGATCAGCCCTCTTCATTCATATACATCTCGGTCTCCTGCCTTCTTTTAGTCTTAAAATCAGTCTACTTTACACCTATTTGTTGAAGAATTCTCACCTGTATTGCCTCTAGCCTCCTTATTCATGTTTCATTTAATGCAGTTCTTTCCATTCCATAGTTAATACTGTTAATATGCAGAATTAATTACAGTTGCACTTCGATACAAAAAGCAACATTTTTCTTAATGTAGAATTTCATCAGTTTTTGTTCAGCAGATGTTGGTGAAGTGCATTTCTTTTTGCATCTTGGCCCTTGCTGGAACTGTCAGCAGTGATCAAGCTTTCCAGGTACACAGAAGAACCTATTTGTTCTATGACTTCTTTCTCGCTACATTTCAACACTTTTATTGATTGCCCGTTTTCATAGATTGATAGATGTAGGGTCGGAAGGGACCTTGTAGATCTTCGAGTCCGACCCCCTGCCCTGGGCAGGAGAGAAAACCAGGCTCAAATGACCCCAGTGAGGTAAACGTCGAGCCTCTTCTTAGACCCCCAGGGTAGGAGCCATCACCACTTCCCTTGGAAGTTGGTTCCAGATCCTAGCCGCCCTGACTGTGAAGTAGTGCCCTCTAATGTCCAGTCTAAACCTACTGCCTAGCAACTTATAGCTGTTATGCCTTGTTACTCCGGGAGGCGCTTTGGGGAACAAGGTCTCTCCCAAACCCTGCTGGTCCCCCCTAGTAAGTTTATAGATGGCCACCAGGTTCCTCTTCAGCCTTCTCTTGTGAAGGCTGAACAGTTTAAAGGCCCCGTAGCCTCTCCTCATAGGGTCTGCCCTGCTGTCCCCGGATCATGCGAGTGGCCCTCCTCTGGACCCTCTCAATGCTGTCCACATCCCTCCTGAAGTGCTGGACACAGTATTTGAGCTATGGTCTGACCAGTGTCTCAGAGGGGGAAGATCACCTCCTTGGCCCAGCTTGTGATGCATCTGTGGATGCATGGTAAGGTACGGTTAGCCCTACTGACCGTGTTCTCGCATTGTCAGCCCATGTTCATCTTGGAGTCACTAATGACTCCAAGATCTCTTTTTGCCACTGTGCTTTCGAGAAGGGAGTTCCCCAGCCTATAGGTATGCTGCTGGTTCCTACTGCCCAAGTGCAGCACCCTGCACTTGTCAGTATTGAATCCCATCCTATTTTCATTTGCCCACCCCTGTAACCTGTCCAGGTCCTGCTGTAATCTGTCCTTCCCTTCTAGCGTGCCCACCTCACCCCAAATCTTGGTGTCATCTGCGAATTGAAACAGGCTGCTCTTCACCCTGTTGTCCAAGTTGCTAATAAAGAAATTGAACAGTGCGGGCCCAAGGACCAAGCCCTGAGGGACTCCGCTGCCCATTTCCTTCCAGGTCGAAAATGACCTGTCCACCACCACTCTCTGAATATGACCCCTCAGCCAATTTGCAATCCATCTGACCGTGTAGGCATCAATGCCACAGTCACCTAGCTTTTTAATGAGAATAGGGTGGGAGATAGTGTCAAAGGCCTTCCTGAAGTCCAGAAAGACTACATCCACCATGATGCCTGTGTCCAATGATTTTGTGACCTGATCATAGAAGGCAGTCAGGTCGGTCTGACAGGACCTGCCCCTAATGAAACCATGCTGGTTGCCCTTGAGCATCCTCCCTGCTGCTGGCCCATCACAGATGTGCTCCTTGATAATCTTCTCAAAGAGCTTCCCCAGGATTAAAGTAAGATTAACGGGCCTAAAGTTGCCTGGGTCCTCCCTCTTCCCTTTTTTTGAAGGCCACGTTGAGGACTTGAAGCTACATTGACCCTCTTCCAGTCATCTGGCACCACAAGTGCTCATAAAGCCATGCCAGGGGCCCTGCGATAACCCCTGCCAATTCTCTCAACACCCTGGAGTGGAGAACATCTGGACCTGCTGATTTGAACACGTCCAGCCCCTCCAGAAGTTCTCTAACCCGGTCTTCCCTGACCCTAGGCTTGGCGGAGTTTCTCCCGAGTTTGTCCTGAATCTCGGTAGGGGAGTCCCAGTCCCTGCACAAGAAAATAGAGGTGAAGAAATTGTTAAAGAGGTCTGCTTTCTCCTCTGGTGTGACCACCAGATTGCCACGCATATCCTGCAGGGGCCCCACGTTATCCCCCAATGCTTTTCTTCATTCTCCCTATGTATTTAAAAAAGGAATTTTTGTTATCCTTGATGCTAGCCCTAGTTCCATATCTGCCTTAG
>NW_005841922.1:664176-672521 GCF_000455745.1 Alligator sinensis
GTGGAGGTATACTCCTCTTTGGTGATAGCCCCTCCCTTCCACTGGGTATACGCCTCCTTTTTGGCAGTCAGGCATTCACGAATGCCCTTGGTGAGCCAGGGGGGCTTTTGGACACTCTTGCCCCCTTTGCTTCTTGTTGGGATTGCCACCCCTTGGGCTCTGAGTATCATCTCCCTAAGGAACAACCACTCATCTGGGCACCCAGTTCCCCTACGCTCCAGGACCGTAGTGCCTCTTCCACTAATCTCAGCTCATTGAAGTTGGCCCTGTTAAAGTCTAAGGCTACTGCCTTGCTGCAGGCCCTTGACACCCTGCGCTGGATGGTAAATTCCAGCAAGTGATGATCGCTGTTACCCATGTGGTCGAGGACCTGGAGTCCCCTCACCAGGTCATTGCCTGTGGCCAGGACCAGGTCCAGCAGGGCATTCCCCCTGGTAGGACTGTGCACCTCCTGGGTTAAGTGGAGGTCCTGTATCTCGGCCAGGAGCCTCCGTGAGCGGTGTCCGTGTAATTTAGATCACCCATGACAACTGCATCCCTTGCCTTAAGTGCCTCCGCAAGCTGACCCAAGAATTCGCAGTCCAGCTCTTCCCCCTTGGTTGGGAGGTCTGTAGTAGACTCCCACTGTTAGTCCCTTTCCCCACGACCCCCCTGTATCCTGACCCAGATCACTTCAGCCTGCCCCTCCTCTGACCCCATCCTGCCGGTTGAGGATGTGTATTGCTCTTTGACATAGAGCGCCACACCCCTGCCTTTCCTCCCTGTTCTAGCCTATAGCCCCTAATGTTGACCGCCCAGTCGTGGGATGAATCTTACCAGGTTTCTGTGAGCCCTACTATGTCCGGGTTTAAACTAGCTATCTGGAGGGTGAGTTCCTCCTGCTTATTCCCCATACTATGAGCATTGGTGTAAAGGCATTTAAGGCCTTGAATTGGTGCGTGGCAGCACCAACTCCGTAACCGCCGGTTGACCTTGCCAATGCAGGCTTCGTGTCACCATCCACACCTACTCACCAGGAGAATAGAGGAGAATACCACCTGTGCCCCTGTCTCCTTGAGCTTGGCCCCCAGGGCCTCGAAGTTCTTCATGATGCAGTCTAGGTTGCCTCTGGCCACGTCATATGTTCCCACATGGATGAGAACCATTGGGTACTGATCTGAGGGTTGAATGTAGGCCGGGATCCTCTCTGTGATGTCCCGAATCCGAGCCCCAGGCATGAAGCAGACCTCTTGTGCCATGGAGTCGGGTCAGCAGATGGGACCCTCCACTCCCCTTAGGATGGAGTTCCCGATTGATGAGGACCCAGCGTTTCCTTCTCCTGGTGTTCCCTCTCTGCGTCGTCTGTGTCATGCGTGGAGTGGCATCATCCCCGCTGGAGGCATCCCCTTTGTCCTTCTCCGTCACGGCTGCCAGGGCCTCATACCCATTCCTCAGTTGTACCTGGGGAGCCTCTACCACACTAGCCCAAGCAGCCTTGGATCTGGTGGATACCTTCTGCCACTCCTGTGTTGAACGTGTCTCCTAGGGGGACCGTACACTGGACAACTGGTCCTGCAGTGAACAGAAATATGAGTCGATTTTGTCCTCTGCAGCCCTGATCCCCAACAACCTGTTCACTTCAGCCTTTTTTCACGATTCAGCTGCTTTGTTTCTCTGGATTTATTTTAAGTTCAAGTTAACTTGGACCAACACAACCAATTTTTCATGAATGTGAAGCGTATTAACTGGAGTTTATCTGTCACTTGTATTTCACCTATATTAGCCCAGAAACCTCCAACTCATACAATGTTCTGATTTTTTTTTAAGAACACGATGATAAAAAAAGCAATGTTTATAGTCTTATACCAAACTTTGATTTGAATCAGTTGCTTCGTTTTCTATCATGGTAAGAGTCTTCGTATATAGCTTTCATAATTGAAATTGTCTTGCCTATAATGTCATATGATTTTGCTGCTTTCTATGAAGCTTTCCTCTAGACTGAATCAAATGTCATGATAAAATAGATAAAAACAGCAGTTTTTTCAACCCCGTTTTCTGTTTTGATCAAAACATTTATGATCTGGTTTGACATTACACTGTTCTTTGCCTATTTCTTTGTCTAAAATTGGCCTTAACCCATTGATAATTACTCCTGTGATTTTCAGCATTATTGGCAAGAAGCTTATATTTAATTATAGATCTGGGAAAGGGGGAGGAAGGGAACTAGTACCCTTGCTTAAGAGGAAAATAGTATTTATATCCCTAAACACAGTGCGTCTTGAGTCTAAAAAGGTTGAGAACCACTGATCCAGTATGCTCTTATCTGGACTTTGCAACTTGCCAAACCATGTTCCTTTTCATACTTCTAGCACCTGTTCAACTTTTGTTGTCTGTTCACTAGTAGTGTTTTTAACCGTTTATTACTTTAGCTCAATTATTTCTATAGTTAGTGTTTTTGCACATCTTGTTTTGCTGTTGTCTCTTCCAGTTTAAATTTCTTTTCAAAACGTTTTCTCTTCCAAATTTCTTCACTACTTTGCATTATAATTTTACTTCTCCTTTTCCAGTAATTGTGGCTTGTTTGTGCTTTTCTGGGAATATACTTATTGATTGTCCTGATTTGTTTGTATATTCCAGGAACTTCCTCTGCTGTCTTGTGACACTTCCTTAAATATTTTCCATCATTCTGCAGTGCGATATTTTATCTTCTTAAATTAAAGAATGTAAATAGCTTTCAAAAATCATCCTTTGTCTCCCTTTCAGAGCTTTTTATTTTGTTGACTATTAATTTTAATATGAATAAAAATTTGGAAGGCCAATCTAGCACAATTTAACTAGTTTATTGATTAAGATTGAAAGAAATTATAATTAGAGATATAGAGTGTACCTTACTAATCGCTGGTTTGTTACAAAGCTGTAGCAATTTAAATGGAGCAAGCTTAGCATACAGCTTCACACAAATCTTCTTATAATTAACACGTTTATAGTTTATAATCCTCCCAAGTTAGCTCATACACACATGCTTATCTCAAAGGGAAAAATATACCAAAAATACTAGAGTACCAGGAAGACATATTATTCCTATTGGTAACTGGCATTTTAAGAAGAGGAAACATAAGAAGTTCAAGATATGATTTTTCTAGTTCAATACATGATGTTGCGGGGGGAAGTAGGAACTCTTACAAAACAATTCTTAAAAATAGTTGACTAAGCTTAAAGTTAAGCAAAGCTTAGCAAGGCCCTTGACATAGCTAGCAAAGCGTAGTGGAAGTGTGATTAACTACTTAAAATAGCGGTATCTTACTGTATCCTAATGAGATTACAAGCTCATGTGGGTATCTAAATAATAATAATAAATATATTCTGCTATATATATGATGAAAATTAATTGCACTCATCTTTTTCTTTGTTCTTAAATGTAAACTTTCTGATAAGCAGTTCACAATTGCTACCATACTATAGACCAGCGGTTTCCAAACTCTGACAGATTACACACCACCAATTTAAAACAATACAACCTTAAGTACCACCAGCAGATTTTTATCATATAAAGTAATTATAACAAATCTGTTAATAAATACCACTGATAGGTGGTCTGTTTACCACTGGTGGTACACTTACCACAGATTGGGAACCGCTGCTATCAACAGCAGCAATCCGAAATAAGTTTATTTTTTTGCTAATAATATTATAGTCAACCCTGGTGTTTGCTCCTTCAGTGAAATATCTTTGTGAGGGGCTGAGTACCACCAATAATCAGCTTGCACATCGCAGCATGGTTTTAATTTACAACTAACACACCATAAGTTGTCCCTTCTGGAGTAGTTCTGCATAATGAATACACCATATCACAAAAGTAGGCACATAGGATGACTTCTGAAAAGCCCTATAGTAAAAAAAGTCGACTTTAGATTTAGTGTATGCCAAGAATGAAAGAATCAGAACTTTGTTTTTAAGATATGACAAAATTTCAACTTTTACTGGCTGCTTAAAAACACACTGGGAATTTGCTGAGATGAATAATTACTTGTTCTGCTTGGAAAGAAAGGAGCTTTCCCTGCTCCCACCCTGCCCTGGCCCTGCTCCTGTGAGGCAGCAGTGAGGGGTGGCTGCGCTCCGTCCCTGCCCGCCCCTACGTACCCCCCGGGACCTTTCAAAGTACCCCCAGGGGTACGCGTACCCCCAGTTGATAGCCTCTGGTCTACTGGACACAAAAAATCATGGACTACGTATAGACATTGGATTTATGACACATTATAACCAGCCTAACATCTGTCTCCCCAGTAAACCCTCCACTTTTTACCAGCTGTTCTCATTCCCTTGTCCCCCCCACCCCCACACACACAGTTATTGACCACCTCAGTTTTAACTGATGGCTTTCTTGCATACCTACTGGCCTCTTCCCACTCCATCCAGGAAAAGCACAGACCATCTGCAGATGCTTCCTTGGCCTGACTAAGAGTGTTTGTGCCCGAAAGTTTCCTGAGTGGAATTTTTGCAACTATTTGAGTTGGCCTAATAAAAGATATCAGGTTTACCCAAAGAACCTTGTCAACCCCTAAATATCATCATTTTCTAGCTAGCACCCTCTCCCCTCCCCCACAAGGGGCAGGAGTGCTGGGTGCCCTGATAGCTCATCACTGGACTGGATACCCGGGAGCCAGGCACCCTTGAAAGTACGGAGCTAGCTGGTGGGGCAGTGAGACCTTGGGGGTCCTAATGACCCGTAACACTGTGGACAGGCGTTGCACATGGTGCTAGGAACCTCTGAGGAGTGGTGAAGTTGCTCTTTGAAAGCAGTAGCAGTTTGCCACAGAATCACTATCTTTTTCCTTCACCAACTTCTTGAACACTTTTGTGTGTGTGTTGGGAAAAGGACATGTGTAATGTTTATCCATGGGCTGAGATGAGTACTGCTGGTATAGTCAGTCCAGAGTGGTGGGAAAGAGCCCTATTCCACATTCTGTTTCCAGGTAACAGAAACAATTGTTAAATGAATGCAGATTATTTTGGAAAGGATCTCAGACTGAGTATTTTATTGTGTAGAGATAATGACGGGTGTTTTCTTGCTAATTGGAAGTGTTATTAGTACTCATTAATTTAGGCTACCACAAGTTTCGTGGTAACTAAATTTCTGTAAGAGAGGTTAACATTCTTTAAGAATGTCCTGATGCTCTGGTTGGCCTACATATACCATGTTTTGTAGCACCACACTAATGTGAACTAGCTGTATTGTAAAGCTTTCTTGGTGAAAGCTTTCACGGACATGGTAAAGCTTTTGCCTACATGTGTGAAAGCCATCTTAGTCTAGCAACTCATTAAATGTTTGTGATTTCCAGTTCAGTGTGCCTGAGATTCACAGAGCTTTTGTTTGTGGCTTTTGTTCCAACGGAATGACATGAATCCAACTCAAAATGGGTCAAAATAGCCCTAAGTATGTTAATTATGGGTCAGACTGAGAAATGACTTTAGTGGAAGTGCAGTAGCTGAATGGCACTTCATCAGATAGGTAGAATTCCTGTTGAAATCTGAACACACGTGGGAGCCAGTTCTGTTCCCACCTATGGAACTTGCTTGCTATGTGGTCTTGGGCAAGTTATTTGACTTCTAAGTATGTGGCCATGTTCTCCAAGCTAGGTATAATAACACTACACCTACGACCCCAGGTTAAACGGTGGTGTAATTAAAGGCGTTGGTATCCTGAAAGTGTTAGATATTGTGTAAGATTCTTTTTTGTAGGCCAAAGGAACTGTGGTGTGTTTGCTTATGGCTGGTTGTTTTCGTTCTGCGTTGGTCCAGTGCAGGAGGAAAACGGAGAGTACTGCTCCCCACCAAAACCCCAAAACAGCCAGTGGTCTGGCATTTTAAAGCATAGGCTCATGAAACGTCATCACACTCGCTCAGTTGGACAGTTAAACTTTCCTTACCTCTTTCTTTTGGAGGTGCTTAAATGTTCCTGTTCACTAGTCAGAAGACCTCTTAATGGGGGTCTGTGTTGGTTCTTTCTGAGTAATCACCGTTAGTGCACAGAGGCACAAGGGAATGATGAGTTTGTTCACTTAGTGGCTGAAAACATTTCCAGGTGACATGATGGGACTTACATGTGGTGTACAGCAGCTAGGCCAGACATGTTTAAAAAAATGAACTGCTTTTGTTCAACATGACTCTCTGACCAGATTTCCCATGAAAGTATCTTTATGATAAAAAGAAGTCTCTCTTGGCCCTCAGGGATGCATCCAGATGAACATGGACGTTTGTTTCCCTGGGGACAAGTAGCAGTGGCACAACTTGTGCTGCTGCTACTTGCTCCAGGGGAATGCCTATGCCACACATGCTCTGGTATATGGCAGGCTACCTTGGGTGTGGTAGGGGAGGCTGGGGCTAGCAGCTATGCTGGCCCCAGCAGCTTTAGGTGGGGTCCTGGGGGGCCTCCTGGGGCTGCAGGTGCAGCAGGAAGCCCAGTTGGCAGTCAGAGTGTGGTTCCAGCTAGCCAGGCTCCGGTTTTGGGCGGTACACACTACCGCCACATAAAGTGCCCTGGTTTTTTTTTGGTGTGGGTTTTTTTGGTCCTGGGATCTCCTGTGGTTAACCCCCCTCCCCTTCCCTCCCATGCTGTAAAGTAGCAGCGTGGGAAACACCTGTCTGCAGTGCCGGAAACTGCATGTCTGCGCTTATCCGGACACGGCCCAGAAGTCTTCAGTTGAAAATGCACAGAATACAAGTGAGTATTAAGACCTGCTTTATAATCCAGTGACAGGTATGAGGTGCCAGACAATTGATAAATATACGAGGCACCATCACTGCCACAGACGGGAAAACTCTTACATTACTCTTAAAATACTTTTACATACTTTTACATTTCACTGAAGATGTGGATTTTTGGTTTTGTTTTTCTTTTTTTTGACACAGTGGAATTTGTGAATTTTGGCTGTTGTTTAATATCTTCTCTTTTCCATAATCATTGGGTTCTTTTTTTGCAGGGGGAAGAAAGGTTCTGTAAATGTAACATTTGACAGACCTTCCAGATGTATCTTTAAAATGACATATGACTGGAGAGCATGGAAGAACTCATTTAACTGCAATATTTGGCAGTGCTTTTCATGTTTCCTAGTTACCTGTATGATGACTAGAAGCTCTGGAGATAACTCAGACCTAAACTGCATGAATGAGTTTGCAGAGGAGAGGCATGGATTTAAATATAAATCAGAAGTTTTGAAATCAGAAGCCCTGGCTGGAATGATTTAGTTGGGGATGGTCCTGCTTTGAGCAGGGGGTTGGAGTAGACCTCCTGAGGTCCCTTCCAACCCAAACTTCCTATGATTCTGTGAAATGTTTGGCCATTTTTTAAAGCCAAGAACTAGAAATTCTGGTAGGATGCTATTAAAAGTTTTGATTAGTATTATTATGGTGGTGGTCATGGTGATCTGTCAAAGTATCATTTAAACACATTTCTAATTGATACCTTTCAGCTACCTGTTAGCCCTTGTCTTCACTGGGAATCAAATTTGGGGGAGCCTAGTATTTTATTGGGGCTAGGGACAGGAATTGCACACAAACTGGTGTAAGTGATCGGAAACCGATTTCAAATTTGTAACATAGCAGAAGTTCAGTGCACATAAACCGTTTTCAAAATGGCCGAAACCAGACCTGGAGACCTGGATGGATGTAGTATCAGACTTAACTGATTTAGGTTAAATTGGTTTGTTGAACTTCTGTCCCAGATCCCTTCCAGATTCTAGTTAACTCAGTCCCTCAGCAGCCCTGTATGCTTTGCACCTTCACAGGACGGTTTGGCAAGTGTTGGCCCAAGCTGTCTGTTCCAGCCAAGTGGGGAGGCGTGCTCTAGCACCACCTGCTTCTGACCTGGGCTGTTGCAGGCATGTGGATGTATTTCTGGAATCAAAAGTCAGCGTCTGTTAACTTGCTTATCAGTTTAATTTATACAGTGTAGACCAATTTGCAAAGATTGAGTTGATTCAGCCTCCGGCTTTTTGATTGCCTATACTTAGCCATGAAGTCTATAAACTGTCTTTTCCTCACTAGGATTTTACCTTGACTTACCTAACGAAGTCTGAATACCAGCTCTTTTTTACTAGTGAATACACAGCTCAGGGGAACTAAAAAGGAATGTATTCTTTTTCCATTTTTCCTTCTGCAGTTTCCCTTAGACAAGTAATTTGTGTGTTATGAATATCAATAAGTTTTGAGTTGTGTATTTGTGGATATGTATATAATCCCTTCCTTGGTTATTATGGAGTTTGTCTGTCTTGATCCGTGCCATAATCCATTGTTTGCTATAGTTCTGCATTACAGTGAAAGTAGTTACTTATGATTCCCTATAGCCAACCCCCCCCCCCCCCCCCCCC
>NW_005841922.1:672552-693499 GCF_000455745.1 Alligator sinensis
CCAAAAAGCTATCATCTTGGCACATAAAAAGTATAGTAAGTTTTCCTATTTAAAAGGTAATTTACATTTTTAAACGGCTGCAAATTGTATATCACTTGTGTACTCTCTCTCTGTCATGGAAGAAATGAGCGTTCAGGGAACAGCTGTCTGTGCAGATAGTCAAATACTTTCAGGGCATTTTGACCTGGAAATTTCAAATTGCTAATGAGGCACTGTCTCTGTTGCTGTTGCTAGGAGAATTTTCTGGCTGCTTTGTCCAGTACGTAGAGGTAGAAGCTTTTTTTCTTTCCCAGGGTAAGTTTCAGGGTTGTTAGGTCAGGTGGTGATTCCAAAGAATTGGGAAAAAAAATGACATCTTACTTTAAATCTGTTTAGGCAGCTCTAACTTTCTGAAGTTCTGAACAAAAAGCTGATGTTAGCAATATATGAAGCAGCTCTGATGGCTGAAGTGAAGTGCACACACACAACTCCTTTTATATAGAAACTGCTAGCAGAGGCTGTGGTTAGAAACCTGGCCGTAATAAATCTTAACCCCTTTCTTTTTACTTTCTACCTTCTGGACTCTTGCTCTCATCAATACCTTTCTTTTGGTTTTCACTTCATTCCTTTTTTTCAGGCATCCTAAGCTCTTCTTCTAGTATTTGAAGTAAGAGATGACAGATTTTTTTTTCTTATGGTTTTACAATACTTCCAGCAAATATTGCATTTTCTATTCATACATTTATTGTTTGGGACTTTGATAAAATGGGTAATGTTCAGCCTTTAAAGTTCTTCTGATCACTCAGATCACATTGATTTCATTCAAAAGTGAGATTTCCCCAAAGTGCAAACAATAGAGGTGTCAGAATCTATTCAAAGCCTTCAGTGTTTGAGAGGGCACAGGTGGTTGAAAAGTCATTGGGGAAAACCCCCCCTGCCTATCTGAACTTCTGTGGGACACTGCATTTACTTTCCTTGTCTCTTTCTCAGGCCAAAAAAGAAAAAAAAGAAAAGCTTTTTCCATCAGACAGGAGTCTTTGCCATCTGTCTTTTCAGCTTTTCAGCATCTGTGGGCAGAAAAGCATTTTGTCCAGAATATGTCAAGATGGAAAACGTTATAATAAATTTGCTGCAGTCCGGCCATGGGCTGATGATGATGGATTATTGGTGTGGCTTCAAAGTTAGAGTCCAAGCCTTTTAGCCTTAGGGAAACAATCTGTTCTTTAGGACAGTTCAGATTTCTGAGTTGTGTTAACCTAAGCAACTAGTGACATTATCAAGACTTTTGACTGCATGTTTTTAGGAATGCATCCAACTTTACTCCTTTTCACAATTTAAATTGCTTCTTCTCCAGTGATTGCTGTAACTTTTCCTAGATCCTGATTCAAGGTGCTTAGGCATATGCTGCAACACCTTGTGGATTTTAGCTATAGCCAGCCAAATCCTTAATTCAACAAAAGAGTTTAGATGCTTAATATCCAAGGATTTCAATGGGACTTTGGTGCATCTGTAGATCTAAATCTTAGTCCCCAAACTCAATTTCACTCTAGATTGGCCTTAATAGTCCTTGAAATGTCCTTACGATGTCATAGGGATAACGGAGACCTGGTGGGACTCCACCCATGACTGGACCACGGGGATAGATGGCTATACCCTGTACAGGAGGGATCGTGTAGAGAAAAGGGGCGGGGGGGGGTAGCTCTCTATGTTAAGGAAAGCTACACATCCCTGCAAGCCGATATTGGCGACCAGGGTGGACGGCTGGAGACCCTCTGGGTTAAAATCCGTGGGGAACACGGCACAGGGGGGACAATGGTGGGAGTCTATTACAGACCTCCTACCCAAAGTCCTGAGCTTGACCAGGAGTTTGCCCAGGAACTGGCTGAGGCAGCTTGCTCCAGGACCATGGTTGTCATGGGTGACTTCAACTACCCGGACATCTCATGGGAGGATCGCTCAGCAAAATCTGAGCGGTCGCAGAGCTTCCTCTGATGCGTGGATGACCTCTACCTGACTCAAGAAGTCTATGGGCCAACGAGAGGCAAAGTGCTGCTCGACCTGGTACTGGCTACTGGGGATGACCTAGTCGGCGACCTAGTGATCGATGGGAAGCTGGGTGACAGCGACCATGAGCTGATCACCTTCACCATCCGCCGAAAAGCTGGCAAGTCGGTCTCTGTTTCCAGAACGCCTATGAGAAGTACACGAATATACAGAATTGAGCTATAAGGTGGAAAACCCTTCCAGATGGGGACTTGTATTTTTTAATATGTAAAGCATTTAGTGACTTTTGAGTGCTATATAAATACCAAATAGCACAGAAAAGATACAAATGGCACGCAACCGACTGTCAGTGCAGCAAATTAAGCTTCTGTTTATAGCAGGAGTGTAAATATAGGGTTAACGGTTAATTCATTTAATGATGAATGTGACACCACTGTGTTATCCTGTAAGAACGTGAATAGAGATTTGCAGCAGACAACATGCTGTGAGCCCAAAAGAATAGGAAACTACTGCCTGCTTTTTTTAAAACTATTGCAAAATGTGGACACAATACTTGGACATAATAGACTGTGTCTGACAACATTTGTACAGTATGTAGCGGAGTGAGCCCCACTCAGCTTCCTATAGTTATCCATATATAGTGACTAAAATTGCAGACACTGAATTAACTCTGAATAACATATGAGCTGGAGTGACAGCCTTCATGTGGTTCTAGAAGGATGAGAATAAGATAGATGGCTGTTTGTGTAGATGTACTAAACTGCAAATCCAGGGGTCCATAGAGTATGGAAAATATGCCAAAAGCTGGGTTGTCCCTTCCATCCCACAGACCCCATTGATTTCCTGCAGGGCAGGAATCCCCCCTTGCAGAGCAGCTTGCAAGATCAGGGTAAATCCATTTCTAGTAACAGACTTTCTCACGCACCCTACCCACTACATTCACGTTTCTCCACTTAGCCCACCTTGGCATCCTTCTGAACCCTGTTATTTTTCAAAACTATTTGGAGAATAGAGAGTGAGTTCTGAATGCCAGCAAGCAACTCTGCCTCTACTGAACCAAGCGGAGAAAGCAGTTGCACTTGAATTTCCCAATTGCCAATTCTCCTTTTTCCTTTCTAACACCAGAATGGAAAGAGCTTTTAGCAAAACTCTCTCTCTAACTTTAGCGGCTGCTCCAGTACCATATAAGGAGACGGGCCATTTCCAAGATCCAAAATATTGAGGGTTTCAGGAGGTTGAGAAAATGGCGAGTTCATATTTATACAGAAACAAGTGGTATGTCAATCCAAATCACAGAACCCGTGCAAAATGCACTCTCTGACAGGAACGCCGCTAAGCAGCGGCGTTCAGCGCCTCGTTTTTAGGCAATCGTCAGGTAAAGCTCCATCTAGAATAGATTGAACTAAAGCAAGATGACAGGAACTGGGAACCCCCAAATCCGAAAGAAATAGCTTTAGGGATGAAAAAGGAGAGTGTGTAAATAGCAAAAGTAGAGGTACCACATTTTGGAGCCAATTGCTTTAGAGAATAAGTGTGTTTTTAAAAACGGATTAAAATAGATTTCTGCAATGGAGGAGCAGGGAGTGCACAAACATTTTTATTTTTGCTCTCAAGCAAATCCCGGGACGTCATTCTCCCCCTGTACTCGGCCTTAGTGAGGCCGCAGCTGGAGTACTGTGTCCAGTTTTGGGCTCCACAATTCAAAAAGGATGTGGAGAAGCTTGAGAGAGTCCAGAGAAGAGCCACGCGCATGATCAGAGGTCAGGGAAGCAGACCCTACGATGACAGGCTGAGAGCCCTGGGGCTCTTTAGCCTGGAAAAGCGCAGGCTCAGGGGTGATCTGATGGCCACCTATAAGTTTATCAGGGGTGACCACCAGCATCTGGGGGAACGTTTGTTCACCAGAGCGCCCCAAGGGATGACGAGGTCGAATGGTCACAAACTACTTCAAGATCGTTTCAGGCTGGACATAAGGAAGAACTTCTTTACTGTCCGAGCCCCCAAGGTCTGGAACAGCCTGCCACCGGAGGTGGTTCAAGCGCCTTCATTGAACACCTTCAAGATGAAACTGGATGCTTATCTTGCTGGGATCCTATGACCCCAGCTGACTTCCTGCCCTTTGGGCGGGGGGCTGGACTCGATGATCTTCCGAGGTCCCTTCCAGCCCTGATGTCTGTGAAATAGATGTGGTAGCCAATGATGACATACCCATCAACCATGTCCCATTTCTCATTTTCTTTGACATAACTCATGCCAAACATGAGAGGAGGTAGGAAAGCACCATATGTGATGGGTTTTTTTAATTATAGACTAGAACGACAAAGTTGGCAATAACAAAGTAATGTTTGGAGACAAGAGTCACTATTTATGGATTGTTGGAAAGGAAAAGTGTATATGTAATGATCCTTGTTATAGTATAGTGTAGTTTAAATGAAAAATTCTAAGGAGAAAAATGGTTGGTATCCTCTTGCTTCAGTAATAGCTTTCTAAGAAAAATCTACTGCTGTTTGAATGGAATTGTAATTCACAGTGATGATGATAATGGGATCTCATTACACTTTTTTGAAGGAAAAATCACTAGGATGTAAACCCACTATCCACAAGGATAAGTTACTTCCATAGAAAGTTACTGGTTGGTAGGCATAGCATAACATATCTTTGAGGCAAAAAACTTTGTAAAAGGTGACCTCATTTCAAGATATAATGGTGGTTGCTGTTCGTATGTTAAAGTACAAATAGCGACTATAGTGAAATTCCTGAGCTTTAAGAGTAGAGTGTATCAGTGCAACCATCTGACCATGTAGTGAGGTAGGATGAGTCATTTCAGAGAGTGAAATAGATACTCCCTTTAACCTACTTTGAACTGGCAATAGAAAAGCTCTCTTAGTGTACAAGCAATCATACAGTAAGCAAAACTAAGGCCAGTAGGTGAAATTAAGCAGTCATTCTGAAACAGTTATGCTAAATCTGCTCTACTACTAAATATAGGTATTTAGTAGTACTCTCTTGTTTTTTACATTAGTTATGGCTAACAAATGATTGATGGGTATGCTTTCATTGGCTTCTACCAGTCATACTTCTCACAAGACATATATACCATATATGGCTTGGTCAGTCTGTCTGTCCCTAACACTCTGGGGCGGGGGGTGGTTCCTGGTGGGGCAGGGCTCCAGCCAGTGGTGCGCGGGGTGAATGGCCTGATGGTGGGAATGGAGCAGGGCAGGGTGGGGGTGGGTAAGAGGGGAAGAAAGCCCCATCATGATGGGGTGGGGTGTGTGTGTGTGTGTGTGTGTGTGTGTGTGTATCTACATATGTGTGTGGGGGGGGGATGTGTGTGTATTTTTTTTTTTTTGGTGCCTTTAAATGGAAGATGCCAATCTGAACTATCAAAACTATGATGTTCTAATTACGGCGGAAACTTTAAATATCCATGCGTCTTTCATTCACTTAATGCAAAGGTGTCTTATATGGCTCTGGAAACCAGGGGCTGAATACCACTGCTGCTTACTTCAACACCTTGTCCACTGCTGAATTTGGTGTCTTTGGCTGCCATCGGCAACTAAAATGGAAAGCAAGGGAAAAAATGGGGAGAATGGACCCCCTGACTTTACTGTATTACTAATTTGTACTTATCTGAAACCAAGATGACTCTGAATTTAAGATAACCCCTCCCCTCTCCAATAATTAGATTCTATACATGGAAAATTTATACATTTATTTTAATTTTCCATGTATAGAATCTAATTATTGGAGAGTTGTCATTTAAAGTTGTCCCCTCACTGCTGCATGGGGACAGGCGGGGGGAGGGGGGGGATGAATCAAATTTGACCCTGCCTCTTCTTCCCCACATTGTTCCGTGCTGTGCCTGTCCTCTACCATTTGCTCCTCCTGCTGTCCGTCATGCTCTCTGCCCAACACCCTGTCCTTCTACAGCAGGGGCGGGCAATTATTTTGGGCGGAGAGCTGCTTACTAAGTTTCGGCAAGTCATCGAGGGCCGCGTGACAGGCAGCCCAGGGCAGATTAGTATTAATTTTCCAATTTTTTAGGGGTCCCAGAGGCTGGATAGAATGGCTTGGCGGGCCACATCCGGCCTGCGAGCCGCATTTTGCCCACCCCTGTTCTGCTACCTGCTTTCCCTGCTACTTGCTGCTCCCCTCTGCCCCCCATCTTCCCCCTGCCCCATACCTTCATGCCTGACATCAGCCATTCTCATACCTGGTCCCCTCTGCTGCTTCTGTTTCCTCTCCTCCAGCTTTTACCTTTGGTCCCGCTGTGGCAGGGGTTCCACCCTGTTCTTGTCTGAGGCAAGAAGCAGTTTGAAGGCCAAGCAGAGCTGCTGCTGCTGCAATAGGCAAAGACCAGGGCCAGGGTTGCAGCACCTATCTTCGCCACCCCTGGCCCCCCCGACTTTGTACTCAAATTGAAGACGAGGGCTTTTTTCCATATGCTAAATGGAGGGAAAAGGCTTGTCTTGGATTTGAGTAAAAACAGTTCTTGTCTTGTTTTGTTTTGTTAAGGTTGCAGTGTTCCTTTAACTTGGGTAGAATCAAGCTACTAATATTAGATTTCATAAAAGCTGCCTGTATTCTGCTAGGGTACTTAACTAATAAGCCCAACTAGTATATTAGAATTGCAGTTAAATACCTTTGCATAGGATTTAGGGCTGTGCGAAGCTTCAGTCCCTGATTCGATTCGGCAGAGATTCAGCCCAGTTCAGTGGCCATATTCAATTCACATTCAGATTTGGCCTGATTCAGGGGACAGTGTTTAGATTTGTTCATTCAGATCACCATCCCGATTCAATTCGGTCGAATCTGAAGATTCAATTCTGATTCAGAGAATCAGTGATTCGGCCATAGACACAGCTTAAAATTTTTTTTCTACATAGCTTGAGGCACCAGGTGTGGCTCATGATTGCTGTGATGCTGGGGCACGTGGAGAATCCCACAGGAGCGCTGGGAGCCCTCCACGTGTGCTCGGAAGTACTTCCAGTCCACTTTCAGGTCCACCACCGAGTGCGCAGGGGATCCTCACCAGCTTGGCGATTGCCTGCAGGGGGACCCCAGGTGCCCTCCCAGACCCAGGAGGCTCCCCAGTTGCTGAGCTGAGGGGAGGGGGGGAGGTCCCCGCACGCTCCAAGGCGGACCCAGAAGTGGACCAGAGGTGCTTCTGGTTCACTTCTGGGTCCACCACTGAGCGCGCTGGTGACCCCCCCTGCACTCTCCTGAGACGCTCCGTCCACCCCACCATCTCAGCTTTCATGAGCTGCCTGGTACCTTGAGGTACGTAGAAAAAACGTATAAAGCTGTGTCTATGTCTGAATCATCGAATCTCTCTGAATCGAATCGGAGACTTCCGATTTGATTTGGAGAGATTAATGGCTCTCCTGATTCTATTTGGATTCTGAGTTTTGGCTGCCGTATCGGGCCGAATCTTCTCTGTATCAAATCAGTGACCGAAGCTTCGCATAGCCCTAGTGCCTATTACTATAATTTTTGTTCATTAGGATGTCAGTTCTGTCCTTTCTGAACAGGGCAGGCAGCGTGAAAGTAAACGTGTTTTTGGTTGTTGCCTAGTACAGGCTGGTTTGCAGTTCCTCATTACTCAGATGTTCATTTTTGCTATGTTCCTGACATTTAATTTTTAAAGACTTTTATATCTATACCACCTGGATATGGTACAAGTCTTGTCTCCAGTCAATAATGCTAATAGTGGCCTTTAATATAAAAAGATCATTTGGAAAGAAGTATAGATAAATGCTCTTCTGGAGAGGCTTTCATAAAAGAATTAAAACACTTATTTCACTACACCTAAATTAGGCCCATTAGGATTTTTACAGAAAGAAAAAACAGCTCCCATGGTTACTTCATATTAGAAACAAATTGATAAGTAAAATGATTCCTCTTAAATTTATGACCCAGTACTTTTTCAAAGATGCCCTAACCCAACAGCTTCCATTCCTTTCACTGCATGTGGGATATCTGGCAGTTTGGGCAATTTAATAAGGCAACTTTACTGTTTAGGACCAGACTGTAGGCTGGACTGGGACCACAGACCAGCCTTATGCACTGGATCCACTGACTAGGGTTCATCCAGCATGGCTGCTGAATGCAACAGGTTCTCTGGACCTGCTGTGCATGTTGCACCTACCTCATGCGCCATGTGCAGCAGGCCCCAAACCTAGCCCCTATACCACATTCAGTGCATGACAGCCCAGCCTTGTTTGCCACATGGACCATGGTGGTCCAGTCCAAGATCCTTGGACAGCACTGTGGGCTGAACGATAGGGTTCTTTGGGCCAGATCTTTGGCCTCTAGCAGATGTTACGCTTAAGTGATTGACCTGTTAATCATGTCTTAAATAGTAACCTGGCCAGACACTCGGGCAATTAATAACACAACAAAATGGAAAACCCGCCATAAAATTATTCCACAACACATGTAATGTTTTTGTGGCCAGGTCACAGGGAGCAAGGTATCTGACACATCCTGGCCGTATGGGCACCTTGGGAGAGGTTCCCTGATCCTAGGATCTCCATGTGCCGGAAGTTTTAAAACGGTGCATTTGGCTGTACATGTGGTTTTCTGGCATCCCTAGTGCATGGAGGCCCCAGAATTGGGGAACATTTCCTTGATCCCGGGGCCCTGGCACTCAGGGATCTTAAACTGCGGCTGGGCTGTACATAAGGTTTTCTGATGTCCCAATGTATGAGTCTCGGGGACTTGCCCTAGTGCAGTCACTGCGGTGGGACCCACAATCAGATGAATGTCATTCCTAGCCCCCTGTACTGCATCAGTCTCCAGCTGGCTTCAATGCAGTCCTGGGGATGACTGACAATGAGCTGATTGTCAGTCTCAGCCTCATGACTGCAATGCTTCACACCAGACTGCAAGCACCCAGGTTTCGACTTGACAGGGGAGGGGGAGGGCCCAAGGTTATGATCCTGAACTCCCATTGTACTGGCAACTAGAAATGGCATTATTAGGATCTGATCCTTGATCCCAGAATTGCACATCCTGCCCTGCAGGCGTGACATGGAAGGAGGCATGATTGTTTGGATCAGAGATCAGATCCCATCACAGCATTAAATGAATATGTGCGATGGGTATTTGATACTTCTGCTTTAAGACAAATAGAAGATCATTTTCTCTTTGACTCATTTGATCTCAAAACCAGAAAAAAAAATTACCTTGGAGTTGGGAATAAATCTTTCCCTTTTAAATTATTCTCTCTGGATAATATGTACCTTGATGCGACTTTCTGGGCTGCTTTGTTGGGCAAGAATAGCACTTTTTATGGCCACTTCAGTGTGGGGTGGATGGACAGATGGACGTATTTTTAAGATACCATATATTTCTTGCTCTTCCTCCCCTCTGGCAGATCACAATAGAGGCTAAATAGCTTTTTTCATTGTTGAGTGAACAACTTAATCATGGGTACATTAATGAATCTCTCTCTTTCAGAATTTTATAAAAGGCTGTTTCAGTCTTGTAGGTTTCTGATAATGCAGTGATCTTTCCATTTCCAAAGCTGCCTGGAGGAAGCAATTGGCCATGTTTTGAAGAAATAGAAATTTAGACTTAAAATATTTCTCATCTGAAGTGTAGCATAATGGATTGTCATTTGCTTGAAATCTGATGTGCTCATTTTTATTTACAGTATCTAGCCCTGAAAAATAACAAAGCTTGCTACATGAAGGTCAAGCTGTATTTCCTTGCACATAAGTGATACTAATAGAGATGGAGCAGGGAGCCTTTTGTATGACACAAAATGATGTGACACAGCCAAATTTGGTGTTGTGAAGGTTATGAAACGTAACTGGTATGATATGAAAGATCCTCAGATGCAATGCTTCTTTGTGGTGACAGGACATAATCTTTTTTTTTAAATAAGAAGTTAATCCCTGTACATGTACCTGCCACTGCAAGCCAGTGAATAGAACTTCCAGCTTCTGTAATTTCTTGTCCAAAAAACGTTTTTTTACTTAACCGACTAGTTATTTCTTTGATTGTTGGTAGCTCTTGCTTATTGGACAGTACAACTTTATTCTAAGGTTTTGGAAATTCTCTCGTTACTGCAGCTTTTCCCATTCTAAGAGATGCTGAAAACAGGCCCTTGGTGGTGTAGCTGCTAAATAACTGAACAGCAGTGTGTGAGGATGCTAAGTGTTGAAATCAAACTTAAATGAAGATTTGGATCATCTAGCAGCTAAACAGGATTTGCCATTTTCACTGTTGAATGTAGTTTACTATGCAAGGCTTGTTGCCATAAGGATTTTACCGATCGATTTTTCAACACGCTAAAATCAAACACAGGTCATTTGCTTACTCCCCATAGACTCAAATTAGGTTGCCAATGAAGTGTAACACTTGCAGCCGATTTCAGCTCTAATAGCTGTTGTTATTGACAAAGAGCAGTTTGGCAGAAAGCTTAATTATGCATGCTTGAGGATATGACCGTAGCCGTGCACTTCTCCTGGCATAGCCTGGAATGGCTGTAATGTCATGCTTGATCAAACTTGCTTTATTGTAGAAATGATGCTTTAGAATTACATTTTCAAAGTGCTTAATCAGCTGAGTCCCAAATATATACCCCTAAACTACTGTCGCTAATTTTGCATTGTTGTTTCTTTAGAAAGGTTTTTGCTTTTCTTTTTGTACTGAAGTTCTCTCTTTATTACATGGCTTGAAAACTAGAGAGAATGGTAAGAGTTAAACGTAAATGAATGTTAAAGCACGCAAGCATGTTCCTGCCTGTCTGAAGCTAGTCATTATCCAAGATAGGTGGTTAATATCAGCTCCTACTAGGGAAGATGAATGGAAGTATGTACATTTTGTGTTTTCACTCAAACAAAAAAAAATCTAATCTGCCATGGACAATGAAGATGTTTGTGTGTTTTTTTTTTTTGTTTTTTTTAAACTGAATTCATATCTAGTTTATAAATGTTTTCACAAAGCAAAGAACCAGGTTTGCAGTGATTAGCGTAAGCTTGTTGTTCATCTTTGGAATATTTGGCTGTCCACCATGCACATACAAAATCTTTGAGCCCTGACAATTTAATCTATTTTAGCACAAGTGCTTTGGAATTACAAGGTCATCATGTGTGTTCTGTTATTTAGAAAAGTTTCTCTAGCCCAGCGATGGAACAGGGACAGTGCCATGTGTTTTAAATGATCACTTAACCAAGAAAATAATGAACACCAAATAAATGAAGTGAACACTGCATGAACAACCAAAAGGCTAAATATTTTTTTTTCATATAGATTCTGATGGTTAACAGGTAAATTTAGAAATATAACACTAAAATGAGTCACTCTTAAAACTGAGTCACTTTAAAAACCGAGTAACATTAATTTTTTCCTAGTGTTTTTGCTCGTGATTAATTTTAAGTAGAGTATTTCAGTCTCTTCTTCCCCACAACATTAAAATGTCAGTGTAGGTGACATCCAAGCCAATCATAGACCCTAGGATAAAGTGGTCCTGTAAACTATTATGAGTATAGTGTTCTCTCTGTCTTCTATATCAACAATAAGCTCCAAGGGCAGGATTTGAAAACTAAAGTACATTGGCTAAGGAGTGGAGCTATGTTGTAACATTTTGACCCTTTGAAATCAGTTGTAAAATGCTGACTTCAATGAGTTTGGTATTATACTGATGGCATTTGAATGTGGCATCAGGTTTTTTGAAGTCATTTGCTTCTATTTTGGAAACACAGAGGGGAGCTTATTTGAGATTCTGTTGTGGTTACAAAGAAATACAGAATATCCGCATAGGATGTGTTTTGGCTAAGGTTTTCAAGGTCTTTTTTTTCTGCTGGCCTTCTCGGAAATAATACTATATGCTTTAAAGCCTTGGTCGAGTAGTATTTAGTTAAAGACCATAGTTATGGCCAGAAAAGACATGCTCAATGGTTTTTGATACTATGGCAATGTAAGGCACCAGTTCTGATTTACTGCACCACATAGAAATCTACAGATGACTTGGTGTGCAACTTTTGTGATTTTATCAGGTGGTTTACAGACACTCAGTTTCTCTTGGGAGAGTGGCTGATCTCCCAGGAAAAAACAAGATCATACAGATGTTCCGGATTTTTCTTCTACAGCAAAAATGGCTGCTTCCAGAGAAAAATAACCTGGGAGAAACTAGGGTTAAGTCATTCCAGGGAGAGTGAATGTCTGTAGAACTTAACCTTCTGAGAAGAGCCATAGCGCAGTCCTCCAGCGTCCCAGGGTGCTTTGCCCTACCCCCTTGCTTCCCTGCATACTGTGTCACTTGAACTGGACTCTGCTATTCCAGCCAAACAGGTAGCAGAACATGTTCCTTTCACAATCCCATGTTGTGCTTCAGTGAGACACAGGCTGACCCTGAGCAGTCTGGGTTAGCCAATCAGGACTATTTTTGTACTACTGCTATCTGTTGCTAGGCAAACTAAGGGAACCTGCAGAGCACGCTGAGATGTGTGCAGGGGGGCTCCCTGTCTGCACAGCATCAGCACTGCAAACTGCTCTTCAGGGGCTCAGCTTTCAAATGTCTGTTCAGGTGTCTCCAGGTTAGTTTTTCTACCAGGAGAACAAACACAGATTTCTCTCAGGTTATTTGAATGTGTATACACAGCCTCAGTTTAGAGTGGATTTTTAATCCTGTACCAAAAATTTTAAATCAAACTATGTAGCACCTGACTTTAGCTAATGTACCAGGGATTGACAATATGGCATTGAATATTTTTCCTGCTAAGAATGCTTCTGCCACCGTACAAACATGTAAAGAACATTCCATGAGAGAAAATCACTAAAAATGTATAGATTGTCCATGGAGGTACCTCTTCTCTTGTTTATCAAGAAGACTGTGTCATCTCCATGTCTGTCCTACCTCAGGATGCCAAAAGAGATGGAATTCCTGATCGGAGAATAGATTTGGAAGGATGTATACATGCTCTGTGAAATGTAACTGCTTCTTCTCAGCATGTTTATTTGAAATAACTTTTCAAGGAATCCATTTAATGTAGCCATATACACACAGACCATGTTTGAGATTAGTCAGATGACAGGAAAATAACATGGCTGAGCATTTGAAACGTCATACAGTGTTTTCCAACCAGATCTCCAGCTGAAAATAACATTTTTTCTTAGCTATTTTTGCCTTAACATGCTATTTAATCACTTCAGGGTGGCTGATCTAGCAAGGAACAATACCGTTTACTTAAGTGGCAGCTGCTAGCTTGAGAAAGCAGTTGCTGTATCTGTGTGAACGAGCCACTTGAGTCTTTTTTTTAATTTTCTTTTCTCTTTCCCCTCCCCACATCCAGTTGTTGGCCTGGAGCTGCATAGACTTTTATGCATGTTCTGCTGTGAATTTTTTTAGGAATTGGACAGTGTTATCCTTGGGAGAGGTCAGCTCTGTGGAATATGGCCCTCTCTCCTTAACTCTTTTTCCTTGCTCTCTCTGCTTTCATATTTTATATCCTCCTTTAAAATTTTAACTAGGAAGAGCCCAGTACCCAACTGAGAAGCAATCATATGCATACTATATTTACCAAGACTCCAATTCAACTTTGAATTTAAGACAGCACCCCAATAATTAGATTGTAGTTGTAGAATATTTATAAACTTGTTTTAATTTTCCATGTCAGGAACCTAATTATTGGACGATCATTTTGATTCATCTTCTGCCCTGCAGCACAGGGGCAGGCAATGAGGAAGTCAAGTAGTTTGACCTTTGCTGCTTCCCCCATCCCTGTGCTTGTGTACCTCATGCCTGCCCCCCTGGCAGTGCCTGTACCCCTGCCCCCTCCCCACTTTCCCTTTTCCCACCTGCTCCCTGGCATTTGGCTCTGTGGCTGCCCCCCATCCTGCCCTTTGCTCTCTATTGTCACCTCCTTGCCACTTTTGTTCCCCCCCTTCTCCCCTCCCCACACCACTCCTTTCCTCCCTGTCACAGCTCCCAACTAGCTGGGCCTGAGGCCCTGTTTTTATTTTATTAATGTACTCCTTATTCACCTTTCCATTAATCACCGATGTACATGTGATGACTGGTTAGGTGCTAAACTGTGTATTTGCTCACAAAAATACTTGGCTTTGTGTGAGTACTCCCTTTGGTGGATCTGAAGCACTGCTTCCTAAGTCTTATATGGGGTTTTAATGCAACTCTGTGGTGCTAGTATTGTACTAGAAATGTCTAATTAAATATGGCACTGTTAGTTTTACTGAAACATAACTGAAGTGTAGAATATTTTCTGGTCCATACCACTTTTGAGCAGTTCATGGTCATAGAGGACAGCATTTGGTTTATTCACATCTTTATTTTTGTCAATGATCTGTTTAAAAGCTCAACTATAGCCACAGTTATTGCTATTACTATACAAACTGAAAGAGGGAGGAAAAAGGGGAATTAAGTTTTGTACAGGCTGGTTTTAACTGCTAAAAGCAGGTCATTACTAGAGTCCTAACACTATGCACATTAGCCATTTAGATTACGTGCTGGGCTTAACAATCACTCTAAGGCAGCATTTCTAAACCTGTTGGTTGCAACCCAGAAGTGAATGGGTCGCAAACTAACTTAAAAAATGGATTCTCCTTTAAAGAAGAAAAACATAGGAAACTGTGGAAACTGTGGCTTTTCCCTTGCAAGCTGGCAGAGTTCTAGCCTGCCAGGGGCTGCTTGGGGGCCCCCCCGTGTCCCACACACCCACCCCCTGCCCTACAGACCGGGGGGCCAGGAGTGGGGGGCCATGAGTCAGGAGTGAGGGGCACTGGGTCGGGACTGGCCATCGATGTTTACGGATGGGTCCGGGGACAAAAAAGTTTGAGAACCACTGCTATAAGGTTTATTGTTTGCATTTTGCAATGTGCTGTAATTATCTAAGTGCTGTTCAAACAGCAAGATGGGACCCATCCCCAAATGATTACAATCAAAATTAGAAAATAATAATGATTAATAATGAAGAGTGGGGTAGAAAAAAAGGTAAAGTATTCAAGCAGAAATGCCTTGTTTAATTAATTTAAAAAAGAAAAATACTGGCTTTGGTAATTACCTCATGCTCATGGTTTTGGTTATGAAGAGTTTTAAAGGATGATTATGAGGGTGGTTGAAGCATAGCTGAGGTTTGGACTTGATGGCTCCAAATCCCTTTTATTCCTTTGAAGAACGGTGAGGTAGAGGAGGTAAAGAAGGCAGGGAGGGTAAAACAATGGACAAGGAGCATGGTTGGGTTGGTGAGGTGCCAGGAAGGGAGACCAGTTTGGGGTAGAGGGACGATCAGGATACCACAATCTTCAAAGTGGAAAATTGATTTTTTTTTTTAATAGAAGCACTCGAGTGAGTTGGAGATGAGGCTGGAAAATTAAACTGAAGAACAAATAAATGAATGTTGAAAGAAAAGGAGGTACTTGGAACTGGTAGGTGGCGGCGTCTGCCACATCAGTAGGAGTTGAAGTGGGCTTGGGGTATAACGGGGTCTGTGCTCTGCCCCTCTCTCTTTTCAAGTGATTTAAGGTCTGTAGCTTTTTGGCATGAGAAAAGAGCATCTTTCCTTTGACCATAACATTGTTTAGATTAGTTGGAATATTTGTTGAGAAAACCTAAGCTTTTCACTTAAAATTAAGGCGATCATTCAGTCACTGGAAACAAAGGGTGGGAATATGACTGAGGTTGGGAACTGGGGTGCAGGCACCCCTGCAGCACTCCCACACTCCCCCTTTACAAACTCCTGAATGTGCCCATGTCCATAACCATAGATTGCTAATACTACACACCTGTCTTTTAATTCCAGATTTTTCTAAATTTTATTAAAAAAAATTAACCTTCCAGATTTGTCTTTATAATTGTCCATTTTGGTTTCTTCTTTAGCTTGGAATTTTGGCCTCAGATGTTGTCTGTCATAATATTTTCTTAAATAACCGAATGGTTATTTAGTATCTGTGCAGCGTCTCCTGGCATTTTTTCCAAAATTGGATCTATAGATCTTACAGCTCCATTGTATAGGTAAGCAGGGATGAAAATAACTTGAAAACAGATGTAGTCATAGTTACAAAATGATTATTTTAAACTTGAAACAATTGACAGTGAGGGAAAGGGAGTTGGTAAATATTTGGAATAATATAATATTATTTTTTTTAAATTATAGAAACACCAGGTGTGGGCTCTAGGCTGTCACTACTTGCTGTCATTATTTTGCACTCTTCTCTGTTGCAGGTAACAAGCAATTGTTACTCATCTGTTAAGGCTGATGCAAAGTGCTAGCAAACATGGTTCTGTCCATTTGCCTTTTATAAAACATGTAAATGAATTTGCCAACTATGGTGCGTCTGTCCCTGTTGCAGGACTGGTGTTTTTCCTCCTTTTTTGTCTTCTGACTAGCAGCCTCACTTGCTGCATTGTATGGGAGTTCCTGAACTGCTCATTTCTGAAGCACATCTGAGCTCTGTACAAGGGGAAAGGAAGGTAAAGTGACAGAAGAGAGAGCGACCCTTTAAAAAAGGTCACTCTTGAAGATGACAGGCTGCCTCGAATACGACAGACTGTCAACCTTCTACTAAACAAAGCCTTCACTTATGCTCATAATACCAGAGAGGGGCAGCCTTCTCAACTGGGGGGTTGCAGTACTCTCAAGGTCATTTTTGTTGCTGTTCTGCAGCAAGGCTGGGTTCTTGGTTCTGCTTTTATGCCCTGGGTGATTTTATAAAAGTCATGGACAAGGTCAGAATTGGCCTTGTCATGCCATGGTTTGCCCATTACTGATTCAGCAGTGTGATTTGGAGAAAGTCAGTCAGTGCTGAGAGGTGTCAGACAATAAAAGCAAGGCATTGTGTAGATTATTTTTAGGACTTGTGGAAAGGAAAATGGAGGGGCATTTAGAGAAGTTGAAAAATGTTTTCTGACCTGTGATTCCCATACAGTATTTGACTAAGTCTAGCACAACAACCTGAGGTTTCAGGGAATATCTGGTTTACTTTGCCTCTTGCATTATGCTATCGTGCTTGCATTGTGTTCCCTAGCATTTGCTAGCACAACAGCATGAGACACTGAGTGAAGTAGACTAATTTTACTGCAGTATCATGGCAGGCAAAACCTGTGCTAATGCACAGTAGATTTAGTCAACTGCACATAAACATCACAAAAGACTATTCATTTGCACTAAAGTGCAGTAGCACTGATTACAGCGCATTAAGTTTAGCACCTGTCATTACAGTTGTTGTCATTACAGGTGCTAAACTTAATGCACCGTAATAATGGCACATTAATGAACATGTAGATGCACCAAGTATGCATTATGTTAGGGTGGTCCAACGGGTGACACATAAGCTGGGAGAAGCTAAATTGCAGCCCACTGGCTACTGCTCTTTACCACCACCCTTCCATTCCCTCGCCCACTGCCGAATTTGGGGTCTTTGGTCACTGTTGGTGATTGACGTTGTTGGTGTTAGGGGAAAAGAGGTGGTAAGTGGTGGTGGAGTTCCAGAGTGGCACCAATGCAGCATTTCTGGCAGTCACTGACAAGTCATTGTCCCATCACTGGAGGTGGGTCATCCAGCCCACAAGGCTGGACGAGCTGTGCACCCTTGCATTAAACAATCTATGAGTTCCATTGAATTGTATCATTTTGGGTATGATGCTATTATTTTCCTTAAGCTTTAGTGCTTACTGCTGTATATATTTGCATTTTAAGTAGCTCATACATTCATATACAGGAAACCCTTGCTGTTCGTGGGTTCAGCATTCATAGTTTCAAATATTCACGAATGCTGAACCCGCATCTTAAATATACTTACAGGAGCTCCTTGGGACCTCCGTGCTTGCTGCTGCTGGGCTCCCGCTGCTGCTGCCAGGCTCCCGCTGCTGCACTCCCACCACCACCGCCGCTACGTTCCCACCACTGGGCTCCTGCCCTCGCCAGAGCAGCCATGCCCTCCCCCCACTCCCTGCATCCACCACGGGCACTGCGATCATGAGCACAAATGGCGTTCATGAACACAGTGCCCTATTAGCGGGTTTCGCCATTCGCAGGGATCACGAGAACGTATCCCCCTGCGAATGGCAAGGGTCTCCTGTAGTAGCCCGTGTAATGGGGATTTTTTTTTCCTTCACCCTGCTGTGGTATTTTGTTGTCAAACTATGGTGTTTATTTGCTGAGGTATTTCAAGTTAAATTTTTGGAAAGTAGTGGGACTGCAATATGACAATCTTTGAATCTTTCTAAATAAAGGGATGGTTATCTGGATCTGTCTTTTGCACTTTTCTTTTAACCAAACCAAATTGCACCACGTCACCTGTGCTGATGTTTGGAAGGGAGGCACAGGAGGAATTTGGTACAGAAGTACCCTGTCGTATGTTTGTTTCTTTCCTCTTCAGGTGGAGTTGACTACTCTAGTCCTATACTCTGGCTTGGAGTGTGTAGATTGTTTCCTGTTTCCCTTCTGTATAGCAGTAGGATGCATTACTGCTTTTGCTGGATCAGAGTGATCAGTTTCTTTCATCCATGAAAGGCAGGCTGCTGTTCATACCCTAATGTGCGCTATGGCATTGCGAGTTCAGTGGGTGTTGCACAAATTTGAGCACAAGGCCTCTTCACGGTACTCTAGTCACTCTCAGATGTGAACTACAAGGTGTGCATTGCATTTTTGAAGAGGTAGATCAATCTGACACAGTAATTGGGGTGGAGTCCTATTGCATGCTCAATGGTCTTACTTAGAGAACCTCCCAGTTTGGGTAGGGAAACTTTGTATGTTATCCTCAAACTACTTGCCTTTACAAAAAGGTTCCTACCTATAGGCAAGGCAGGGAGCAAAACAGAAAAGGGCTCTGGTAACCTACCTGTCTCTTTCTTGTTTTCAAGAGAAGGAAAAAAAATGTATAAAAACTGCTTTGTGACCTTTGGTGCTTGGCTTCTCCTATTAGATTTTATCTCCATTGAGAGAAGAAGCTGGCTACTGTCTTACGTGGCAGAGGGTTATGAGTTGGGCAGTGCCCGCCCCTGGAAATTTTGTATCTGCTCCATTTCATGAGAAAAGGGGATTAGATTCCCAGGGAGAGCTAAGCATTTTTATAAAGCTTAGCTGTTCCCTCATGACATGACTCTAAATCAGGTCTGGTAATAAGATGGCCTGATAGGCTCAGGGAACGTCAGCCTGAACTGGAGCATCAAAAAATAGGAGTGAACTAACCACTGTGGTTTTTTAATTTGACTCCTTCCCTGGTGCCCGTACTGATTTTTAGGAGATACCTTGCAGTTCCTTAAAATTATGGCTACTTGGCCAATCAAGATAACTTCCGTCTCCATCCTCATTGGCCCCTGCTGTGTACAATGACTGTTTCACCCTCTGTTTTCGAGGGGTTAGAGTTTTGGTAGCTTCTTGTTTCAGCTGATCTTCCTGACTCTTTTAGTGAAACATTTATTTCAGTTCAGTGAAAGTGGTGCAGCATTAGGAAATGAGATGAAGTTCTGCAAGTTGTAAGCATAGTACTCAGAAACTTGTTTTTGCTTCTGTTCTGTTTTGTCATTTGAGTGCAGCAGGTAAAGGGACGTTGATTTTTTTTCAGTTAGAATAACTAGCTGTTCTACGATTACAGCTTGTATTCAAGAAAAGGTGCTCTTTCCTTGTTATGCACAAAAGCTACCACTTCCATTCACCTTTTAGGCTAGGATCAGTCCTTAATCGGGCACAAACCAACAGCAAGTTTTAATGGTTTAATAGGCATAATACAGGTATTTTGCCTTTTGGTAAATATTTGTTTACAAGGAATATTTAATACCATTATTTTTGTAAACCAGATTAAGTGTATAGATTATGCTGAATTTGTTTGTTATAGTTGGCAGTGTAATTATAAACCTATTTATTCAATGTGACTTCTTCTTTTGCAGTGACCCGTATGTGAAACTTTCCCTATATGTAGCAGATGAAAACAGAGAACTTGCTTTGGTGCAGACAAAAACTATTAAAAAGGTAAGTGCAGTTCTTATTTCAGTAAATTCCAGAAATACCGAGAATATTGAAGCATGCTTCATCTGTGCGTACTATTATGACACTAATTCAAAGATACTGTATAGAAGCTTATATGTATTCTTTTTAATTTTTATTTTAAAAATAAGATCTGAAGGACCAGTGCTTTCTGTTTGTAGTGAAGTGTAGTCTGTGAACTATAAAACAACTGCTGTACTAAAACTGATGGAAAGCTTACCTTTCTGAATTTTGGTATATGGATATCTCTATGCACAGTTTTGTAACGTCTCCTCTTGTTAAAACTACATTCTTCTTTTACTTTAAAATATAAAATATTTCACTGTCATGAAATATTCTTTACTTGATTGTCATGTGAACAATTGACTTTTATCAAAATGGCCTTTCTGGGTTAATTTTTCTTTCCGAAATCTTTCTTTAGTCATATAAAGATATTTGACATGGGTTTTAAAAAAAACCAGACAAACTGTATTTGAAACTGAAATCAAACCTAAAGGTATATTTAGGGAGTGGGGAGGAGTTAATTTATTTTTATTTTGGTATTTTTAGTGAAAAGCATTAGGAAAGCTAGTTGGCTAATCCAAAACCCAATATTTTAGGAGTTACATACTTCTTATTATTGGCTAGCTGCCATGCTATTAGGGGAAAAGTAATCATTTGAATAAAGACTGAAGGAAAAGTCATGACGGGCTGTCCTTATTCATAATGGAAACTGAGACGTCAAGTAGCCATTTTACAATAACTATCTAAATCTTTAGAATGACTGTTTCCTGTAATGCCATAATTTCACTAATTTGTCCTGTCATTATCCATTTTTCCTACTTTTATATGACCTCCATTTTAAAGGAAAAAAAGTGAGTGCTAAAGGTCAACTTTAAAAAATGAGAGCATTCACCTTTAATTTATTTTATAAATAATAAAAAGACAATGGAAGGGCCCACCCCTTGTTACCATTTTGCAGGTCACCTTAGGCTTTGTGCAGTGTTCTTCCCCCCCCCCCCCCCCCCCAC
>NW_005841922.1:693530-713849 GCF_000455745.1 Alligator sinensis
CCCCCCCCCCAAATTTACCTCCTCCAAATAAAGCTGTTTCCATTAAAGAGAGTTAAAAAGAGCTGATTAGAACTTGGGGGAAAACAGTTTTCTGTGTTAAATCCAAGCCTGTCCATGTTTTGGTTCAGTGCAGCACAGCACAGTTTGGGGACAGGAGAAAGACACAGCAGAACAAAGTAGCTTTTGTGGAGGAGAGTAAGTAGAGTACCTGATACTAAAATGTGCTCCACTTACATTCTGGGACTCACCTGGATAGAGCTTTTTTTCTGTGCCAGGGACTCAGCATATGAATAGTGAAAAGTAAAAAATAATGTGGTCCAGTTTTAACTATCCCAGGTGTTTACTATTCATACCAATGTGTTTGTTTTTTTTAAATGAAATGTGTTTTAACTTGCGTTTTCAGCTTTTATAATGTGTGTTTGGGCTCTTTTAATTTAATTGTAGACCTTGTCAAAATTTATCTTAATTGTGCTGAAGTTTCTTTGAGCAAAATATTCATGGCTTTCCGATAGGTCTACCTACTTTATTGCTATAGTAACAGCACAAAGTGTTAGTTCTTTAAATAGTTTTGAGATTAATTGCCAAATCCATACAGGTTTGTGGGAGGTTTTCTTTTGATAATGGAGGGTTCAGTTTTCATAAGGAGGATGCATGATGGTGTCATCTTTCTGTCACTTTTTTTTTAACAGAATGTACTATTCTCTTTTTAACTTCAGTGGTAGAAAACATATATGTGACTGAAGTTTTAGCTACCTATGTGAGTCTTATTAAAATAGCTTAAAGTCTATATGGAGATGTAGTTATACTGGTATAACCTTCATGTATATATTCATTTTAAGGGAAAAGTAAAGCTTTATGGGTTAGCTTGTGTCCATTTACAGGTGTTATGTTTCTCCTGGGAGAATTGTAGCTTTCCTGGAAGAAACCACACGGGTGTATGGGCATAAAAACTGTTTCTCTCAGCATAAAAATGGCTGTTTTAGGAGCAAAATAATCCATTTTCCACCTGGTAGAGGTCACTCCTGGGTGGAGTTTTCTCTTGGGAGAATGAGCGCTTGTACATTTCACCACTCAGGAGGAGTTTAGTAGCAGAGAAAGGCTTTCATGCTTTCCAGAAACTAGCGTTATGCTGGTCTGGAGAGGGTGTGTGGAGAGGGCGACAGGATGAATGGTCATTTAGACAGATAGGGGAGAGGTGTAGCAGCAGCTTGCTGCTCCCAACCATCTCCTTGTATTGGGTTCCCCAGTGTGAGGAGTGGGTGGGCCTTTGCCACACTGCTACAGTCCCCATGGAAACAGGAGGACTGGAGCAGCTGCTGCTCCCCACACTTTCCTCTGACTGGGATCACTCTGGAAGGTGCAAGGGGCAGTGGAAAGGGAGTGGTTTCAGGCTGAACATCTATACTGCTCCCTCTCCTGTGATTATTTCTAGCATTGGAAATTCTCCATTGCTAGAAATGATCAACTGCACACTGAATGCATGTCTGGTTTAAGCAAAACTGTAAGAAAGTATTTTAAAGTATTGGAATAAGTATTCTAGACTTTTTATATGACAAGTTGTGCCTTTACAGCTGGCATGGTTTTCCCATAAGCAAGTGTCTGAGGAGGGCAAAAGGCTGTTTCCTTTGTAAGGAAGAATGTGGACTACTCATGATCAATATGATGCACAGTCTGTGTGGGTGTACACATACAATAATGAGTCATAGGTGTATGTGTGCATGAGTAATGCCTGAGTCATGCCCCAGTACCAGGCAGGCGATCCTTTTTGGCTACGAGGAACCTTGGTGAGATCAATCGGGTTCCCCCCCAGGTGCAGTAGTTCTTCCCATGGAGCTGTTTGCAGTACTAGATCTTCACAACAGATCAGTGGAGAGGCAAAGTAAAGTGTGCTGTAGGTCTGTAATTGCTCTTCAGTTTTAAAGTAGTGGAGTGGTTACAAGTAACTGGCAGATACCTGGAGGTGCTAGGGAGCCATTGTGTTCTTTCTGTTTTTCACCTCATTTGTTACTTAGAGCACCAGTATGAGGTAGCACAAATATTTCCCCATAACTTTGTACTTTCCATTGTGAAGGTTTAGAGTGGATAGGCTGTGTGCTGCCAAAACTAAACATAGTTGTGCTTGCTAATTGACATTTAGCCTTCTCCTAAATCCACTTTAATACCTCTCTACTTGACACATGCTTGAGGTGGCCTTTAATGTGGAATTTAATTTACATCTACTTTTATCATTGTTTGATCTTCAGTGAGCTGTAGATTATCTCTGATTTTATACGACTCCTGACTTCCTAATAGGAATCCTGCCTGGACCAATAGAGGGCTGTGCCCTTTACTGTTTCTCTAGGCACAGTGTGTTGTGCACAATGCTATCTCCTCTACCCGCAAAACCTCCCAGACCACCACCCTCTTTCACAGTGTCTCAGGGACTCACTGCAGCCTCCCCACTCCTGTGCCAGGGCCTTTTTGGGTCCCTATTTTCTCTTTCCTCATTATGTCAGGTGCTCTATATGTATCCATGTCTCCATCCACCCATACCAATGCCCCCCATTCATCCCCCTGCATCTGGAGGTGGGGAGTGTAGATATGTGCTACTTCATATCCCCTTCCTACGGTTGCCAAGAATGTCCTTTTCATTCTCTGCACCCTCCATATCTTTGCCTTAGTTCTTCCCCAGTGCTGGCTCAGTGCCACTCAGTCACTTTTCCCCTACCAAGGTACCCCATTTCCCCATCTTTCCATTGTGCCCTTTACCCCCTGTTGTATTACCAAATGCTAGAAGGTCTCCATGTGTGCCTCCATTTCCTGTCTACTCTCATAGTGTCCTCTCCTTTCCCCTGATTATCTTAGTAGTCTCCTCTGAACCAATTCCAGTCCAAATTAATTTTTTGAAAACATGGGTTACCAAAATTGTACAGAGTTTTCCAGGTGAGGCCTTACTAAGGTGGTTTGCGATTTAATACTTATTACCTCTATTGAAAGTACCTTGCATATTGATGGACTAAGTCAGCAGAAAGATTCTGATGAGAATAGATGAGATTCTATATACAGAAGTCATGGCAGTAGACCCTGAACAGAAGGTAGAGAGGAACCTGATCAATTAAGCAGGTGTGGGCTGTAGATGAGCATGACTTAAGATGAGAGTTATATAAATCAGTCGGTATGCCACAGGGAAACTGCACAAACAGATTAATAGGGTTCAGTGAACCAGATTTACTAGTTTGTGTAATTTAGCTGTTGGCTTACATAAAGCACGGTCCAGATTGGAGAGTATTGGAAGAATCTAGAATACAGAATGCCTGAATATATGCAACTGAGCCTGAAAGCCCAACTTATATATGAGGGTCTGTCAGAAAGACATAGGCCCTATTTTTTTTCTCAGCCAAATATTATTGAAAAAATATTAAACTTGCACAAAAACTGTGTACAGCATTGCTGACCACACAGCTGTTTTCCAGTGTAGTATCTCCTTGCCAGAGGCCTTTTCTACTGGGGAACAAGGGTGTGTATCCTGATGTTTTCCTTGTGCAGGCACTGTCACAAAACCAGCAATGCTTCACTGTCATCCTAAACATGCCACCCTTAAAAATCTGTCCTTCATTCTCTGGGCTGTAGGGAAGAAGGGGCAGCACTGTCCATCCGAATGATGAGATTTCCTCTGTGGTGCACAAGCTGGTGTGTAGGTGAGTGTTGCTGTGTAGAAGTAGCACCAGACATGTTTTTGTTTGGACATGTGCTTTGCATGTTTCTTCACCGTCTTGACATAGAAAGAAGTCAGCAACAGAAAGAAGTCAGCAACAGGAACACCCTCCATGTCAACGGCTTGCTGGGGAAACAGAAAGTAGATGTTATTTTTGCTAATCCTTATACAACCTTGGAATATGTGGCCTTATTCGCCAGTGGAAAAAGGCCTTTGATGGAGAAGGACACTTTAAAAATAGTTGCATGTTCAGCGATGATGTACATATCTTCTATGTAAACTTAATATTTTTTCAATAATATTTGGTGACTAAAAAATTGGAGGTATTTACTTTCTGACTGATCCTTGTTGAACAATGGCACATCCTACAATGAACAGTAGAGAGAGCAGGCTCAATGCTTTCATGTGTTCAGTATGTGATGTCTTTGAGCTATAGAAGACTTAAAGGGACAGAGCTTGAAATGAAAACATCAGTTGGAAGTTAACATTTTGTGGTGTGACTGACAAGAAACAGGAAATCTTACTTCTCTGCATTGGACAAAAGATTAATAAGCTGCGCTTGGTGACAGATGCCTGGCACAAGAGGCTGATAGGTAAAAAAAAGCCTGAGAAAAGCTGAGGAAGATGGAGGATGCTTGCATAAAATCTTTGCTTGAGAATAGAGAAATAATAACAGTAAAAATATCCTGCAATTGCATTCGCCTCTTTCATCCGTCTCACAGTGGTGGCTCATAATTATTCTTTGATTGTCAGGTACACTCATTTCCAGCTGAGGAGGTCTAGTTTGTAGCAGAAGTTCTTGTTCACTTGCATTTTACACTATTGGATTTCATCCTGTATCTAATACTTAAGTCATTAAGGTCATTCTGTTCTTCCATTATGATAATCCAATCCTTTTCTGTATTGATGATGCCTCCCAACATAATGTCATAAGCAAACTTCATTGTCATACATCTCTTTTTGTGTGTCAAGGTGGTTGATGAAAGCACTAAGCAAGATTGGTTGGAAAACCAATCCTTGAAGGATGCCACTAGAAACCACCCTGACATTTCCTCTTCTATTGCCATCTCCCCTTTAGTCGGTACTTACCAATTCTACAATTCTTGTGCTAATCCTCGTCTTCTTTTGCTTAACTAACAGTTTTTACTACTGGCACCATATCACATGATTTACTGAAGTCCAGACAGATGGGAACTGCCACATATCCTTTGTTTAGAAAATTAGTTAGTCTGCCAAAGAAACAATAGCCAACTCCATGGGCGGATCTAGGATTTCCTATAGTGGGGTGTGATACACTGCCCCTCAGACCATAGCGGATGGGGGCGAGATGTGGCTGGAGCACCAGGCCACTGAGGGGTACAGTAAGGAGCTAGGTTGCGAGCAAGAGCACTAAGTGGGTGCCCATCCTCTGTCACCGTTCCCCAGAGGACTTGGTCATTGTGGGGAGGCCCAGAGCTCCTCCTACACGGATCCAGCCAGGAGCTGTAGGGAGTGACTGTGTAGGGTGCCATGTCAGCTGAAGACAGCTGTAGGGCAGGGGTGGGTTACTTCTACCAGTACCTCTTCCTGGCCAGTGGTGATAATGGTAGTGGAGTGGCAGGGAGCAGGTGCAGGAAGAGGAAACCCATTCACTACTGCTGCTGTTCTCACTGGAGCCTGGCACCCTGTGCAGGTGCTCCCCATAGCCTGCAGCTAGAGCAGGGCAAGAGTGGCTCTGGGGCTTCCCCTGCACCCAGGACAGCAACTGTGGTGATGGCAGAAGGGGGATGTGGCTGCGCCAGTGTACCCCACCTAGATCTTCTCCATGTCTAGTCTGGCATGATCTGATCTACCTTTGATAAGCCTGTGTTACATTGTATCCCATTTTACCTTTATGTCTTTACTTTTTCTTTCAGAAATTGTTCCAAAGCCTTCCTTACTATTGCAGGGTAGGTAATTGGCCTGCCATTGTCTGGATCATCCCTTCCTTTCTGAAATGTAGGCTCAGCATTTCCAATCGTATGGATCTAGCCCTGACTTAATAGATTTATTAGAAATCCTTGCTAATGGATCTTTTGTGTTGTATGTCAGTCTCTTCAGAATTCTGGGATGGAAATTATTTACTCCCCTGGTTTGAGAGCATTACACTCTTGGAGTGTGGCTTCATCACCATTTGCATTCTGTGTTTCCCATTAGGCATATCGCTTTGCCCCATGTTCACCATCAACCCCTCTTCTCCCAACTCCCCCATATAGAAAACTGAGGCACAGCATCCATTCAGTTGCTAAACCATATGTAGGAGAACTTTCAACAGTCCTCTGTTTTTACTTTGTAGTAGACCCACTTCTTTCCTTGTCTCCTCTTTTAATGTGTATGTCTGAAGATTCATTTCCCATCTGATTTTAACGTCTGGTGCAAGGTAACGACCCCAGGACCACCACTTCTTTGACCTGTAGACAGTGGGAAGTAGTTGAAGGTTTCGGGTCTGCTAACTAGGAGACAGGGCCTTTGTGCATGTTTGATATTTTTCCCCTTTACGTGAGAAGATGGGTCTCTTCACCAAAATAAGTAGGTTCTGTCCACTGATGCCTAGAATGTTCCCTGAAATTGTTTTAGGGATATGAATGATTAAATGATTAATTATGTGACTGATAATCTCAGTGATAACCAGGTATAGCTTGCCAGTTATTTTTTATAAAAGGGTGGGGTGCAGTCTGGCAGTGAAGGGGGAAGGGAAGCCTCATGGTGTTCCTGGCAGGAACCAGAAGACGTCGGTCAGGCAGGAGGGAGGAGCGAGGCAGGGATTAGTACCCATAGCTAGTCTGTTCCCTCTCTCCCAGTGTGCTGGTGGCTGCAGCTAGCTGGGAAGACCCCTCACTTGCTCCTGCTGCCCACGGCTTTGAGGGCTGTGTTGTCTGGCAGGGCTGCTTCTCCTGTCAAAGGTGGCTCCTAGCAGCAGCCATGTCCGATGGGGTTTGTGTGTAGCCCCTGGCTCCCCACACTGCTCTGGGCAGGCGGCTACAGCCCTTTCCCTGTGGTGGGGTGAGGTGGGCAGGTGCACGCCCCTGGCTCTGCGCGCCCCGGCCAGAACTAGGTATGTGTTATCGGTTAACCATTTACCCAATATCATTAGAGGAGGTTAAACAGATAATTTTTTAATGATATTTACATCCCTAATTTGTAGAATATATTGGATGAAGCATTCGAAAGTTATTGCCTTCTAGACAGGCAAACAGACACACGATTGAATTAAAGTATAAGATATTACTTCACTTGGTTAATTTAAAAACTCCTTATGACAATAAAGAAATTTTTTTTGTTTTTTTTTGTTTCAAGAAATAAGATTAAGAGAGCTTTATACTTGGTACTGAGCCTGTATTTAAGGATAGCACATGGTTACAGACCCAAAAATATATTGACCTCAGTTTATATAGTTGCAAGTTTTTTGCTGGTTTGGAGAATTAATTTTCCCTCTTCCACTCTGTACTCTATGGAACAGGGCTGATAAAGTCTTTATTTCAGCACCTACAAAGCAGGGGCAGGGGTGCATGTGTGGAAGGGAGGGAGGGAGTGGGATTTAACATTAAAATAAGTTGAGTGGATACATCCACATATTATCTTTTAAAATTTGAACTGTGACTTGCTTGTATTTGCATTTACTAGTATGTTCAACTTGATGATCTTCTGGTTGGCTTTTTTTAAGGTTGTAGGCTACATGAATGTCCTACACAATTTTTAAAACAAAATTACAGTGCTTTGTAGTGTTTGTTTACTACGGAAACAGGAGAAAAGGATCCCACTATACTAGTTCAAAGAACAGAGCTTTTGCTTTTTTTCTGCAACCTAATATATAATTTTCTTTAGCAAAATAAATTCATCCTTATAGTTAAAAACAAGTAAATAAAATGATTATTTAAAACAAATGAATGTCAAGAATGAAATGTTTTCTGGCTTTCATGATGCTATCTTTGCAGAAGTCCTCAATGATTTGCCTTCTACTGATAGAATCCTATTTATAGTGAACATCTATTTTTGGTTCATCTGGCTCAAATCCCCTCCTATGGTTGGTTTGCTCTGTGGTGAAGTTTTTGAATCATTTAAGATAAATGTTTCTGTTCTTTGGTTTTACAGTGAAACTGATTGGGCTTTTTTTCCCCTATCACTTTTACCTAATAGTATAGCATACATGCACATTTAAATGACTTCAGATAGACCAGCAGCCTGGATGAACTAACATTTTAAGATTGTAAAAATATTTTTGGTAAAATAAAACTATTTTCTTTTACAGACACTGAATCCCAAATGGAATGAAGAATTTTATTTTAGAGTAAGTTTCCCTTTATTTGTGATAACTAATAATAGAGAGCTTATCTCTCAGTGTAATTAAACATTGGAGTGGGTGGGGAGGACATGTTAATTGGTTTATTTCAGAGTATAAAAAATCACTTGACTAGATAACATTACCACCTAATCTCTTTTTCTTAAAAACAGAATAGAAAGTGAGATATTAACATATGGTTTAGCATACAAATGGGTGGTTGCACAATTTAATAACGCTTCATTTTATGCAGGCTTTGAGTTGATGCATATAAAGGATAGAAAACTCTTCACTAAAATACAGTTTTTAGTATACAGTGTTTGCTGTGGTATTAAATGGTCAATGTAATGGCAAATAAGGAAAATATTTCCTAATGTGTCATAGCACAGCATAATTTTAATGAAAGAATCTATATAGCTATTTTATGCTTAAAGATCCTGAAAGTTGAGCTGGAACGACAAAAATCCCCCAAACAAATTAGAAGTAAAGGAGGACAATTGAACGAGTGAATTTTGGCCTATGGCATAAGGGCAAAGGAAAAATATAAATATTATTTTCGTTGTAACTAATTAAATTAACATCAGGTCATGTTAAAGTTGATAGAACTGAACCTAAAACGTTGTGTTTTCTGTTACAAGTAATAACTGGCATTTTATATATATATTTTAAATAATAGAATTAAAATAGTAACTGCTCCAAATTGCACTTCATATATTTATGGAATCCAAATGAGTGAGAGCAAAAAACATTTCTGATCCTCAGATGCTACAAAGATTTTTCTGGGTGGAGTTGATTTCTGGGCAGTTGTAGTCTCTTTTTCCCTTCACAAAAGTAGGTTAGGTAAAATTTCAGCAGTTTAATCTTTAACAACAGCTGTTTGAGAACAGGCACAAGCATGGCATTGTGAATTGTTAAAACTGGAGTATCCTGCAGCATGTTTTTTGTACAGTTCTAGCCATTGACCATTGTGCTAATTTGGTAACTTAAATAGTTACTAAGGAATATATGTTAATATCTAATCTGGGAGATAAGAAATGCTTTAAAGTGAGTTTCCATTTCAAAATAGGTTTTTTTTGAGACTGCACCAGTGAACTTTTAATAGATTTGTTTTTAAATCTCTAAAATTATCTTTACAGCATTAGCTGTTTCTCATCCTATAGATTGCTTGCAGACATAAAAAACAAAACAGCAGAGCTTTAATTTAAACTCGATGCACTCCTCTGCCGAGTCCAGCATGTGCCCAGAAGAGGCAGCACGTTAGTTGGACCTGGCTTGCCCAGGATCTGTACAGATCGGTCGCTTCACTGGGGCTTTTTTGGCACTTTTATCTAATAGCTGATTGAGTCAGCTTTAAATGAAATGGCCAAAAAACCTTGCTGAAGAGCCCGATCTACACAGATGCGGTGGAGTCAAATGGAAGTAATGCGCTGCTGCTTCTGGTAAAGTGTGTACCTTTTTTATCTCCCTCCACGTCTGTTAGTAGCCATTATGTACTCAGGGGAAAAACAGACTTAAACCTGTTTGTGTGAATAATGCTGAATTCCTAGGAATTTTCTTGCTACTAGGAGCTGAGTGCGACTCACCCCAGCTTTACCCATTCCAGTCGCAACAGGATTTGATGCATTCAGAGTTCTTGTTACCTGAATTTGTCTGGTTATGTTACATTTTCACTTATAAAGTTTGGCATTTCTGTTTAGGTATTGGTGATTATTGGGCTTCTCCATAAAAGGATATAAGGAAAATGGTAGTTTCTTTTTGACACACAACAAGCCGTAAAAATGAAAAAAGTTTAAATCAAGTAGGTGCCCACCATTGCATCGTTAGCATTTATTCCCAGTGAATATAATTTGCTAAACATAAGTTTAGCATATAGATGCGTAACTTAAATTTATTAAAACCCAAAACATGGTAAACCCAGAGAATTTCTATCTATCTATCTATCTATCTATCTATCTATCTATCTATCTATCTATCTATCTATCTATCTATCTCTTTTAAATTTAAAGATTTAAATACAGAAATCAAGGTCCCAGAACAATCTGAATTCTGTCCTAGAAGAGACCTCCTGGAGGTAGGGGAAGAAGGAGCAATTTTGTATCTCTTCACTGGCCGCCAAAGAAAAGGTGGCCAGTTAGCAATCTGGCTGGAGGATAATGGAGATGAGGCTTTGCACCTTTACTACAAGATGAACCAGTCACTTGGAGGCATACTGCTGACCATGCTTCACTGCCCAGTGGTAAAAGCACCCGTACCCTTGTCTCCACTTAAGATTTTACAGGAAAAAATTAGATGAAACCTGTTGCTCAATGAACCCAAAGCTTAATGCAATGTTTATCCATCACGTATATTTAGATTTGGTTCCACACTGGGGAGGTGATTCAGGAAACTGAGCTCTGGTACATGTAACTCCATTTTTTCCTACATTGTCTTTTTATAAAAAGGTGGGGCATTGGAGGGCAGATCATAAGGCACAGTGCTCACATACCTGGATGTTCCCCCTCCAGTGGAAAAGCCACATGTTCAGGACTTGTAGGAACTGGCTATATATGCTTGCATTTATGATTTCACTGATATTCTCTGGCTTGCCCTTGGTCAGTTTAGGACTCTGTAATGATCCAGACTACTGGAAGTCTTGTTGCTTTAACAGCAGAACAGGTACTACACAAACATGTTAAACTCCTGGTCAGAAATAAACACAATGAATTCATGCACAAGGTGGCTCAAACTGCTCAATATAGTTAAATTTGGAATTTCCCCTCAATCTCACAGATGTCTGCCCAGTGTGGATTATCTTCTTTGTGTTGCCTCAAGTAGAATATTGGGAATAGCCCACTATATTCAGAGGAGTATTTGTTCCTTGGCTACAGTATTGGGAAAGTTTTCTGAAAATGCACAGTGTGTGTGGTCTAACTTTAATTCAGTTTTACAAAGTGTTCCTTGTGGTGAATAGTCACCACATATAGACAGATGAACAGAGGGTAAATAATAGAAAGACAGTATATTTCTGAATGAAAAATCTCAGAATCCAGGCCAAAAGAGAAACAGCCTCTTAAAAATCTGTTTGGTGCATCACCTGTTAGGATTTGCAGCTGCAGTACTAATGAAGTCCCCAGAGTCCCATCAGTCTGGCCATCTAGGGACTTTCATGGACCAGTAACCATGGAGCCTCCTATGCCTGGTAGGATAGCTCTCTTGGTATGCAGTAGCCACATCTCTCTCCTTTGGAGTTTTCTGCCGGAACAGGAATGTAGCATATAGTATGCTCTATTAATTGCTGTATATAGAAATATAATATTGAAACATAGAATGTTTGCTGCACATTTAGGCATGAAGCGTTCTTGCACTTGCACATTAAGTGTAATTGGAGCTGGGCACAAAGCTTGTTGGCCTCTCATCCTTATGGTTGTGGTTTAGTTATTTAACAAACTGCAATAAATGGCTTATGTCACCATAAAAGTAATGAATGTAAAGTAACACTGTTTGTATTTTCTGATAGGTAAACCCAACCAATCATCGACTCCTGTTTGAAGTGTTTGATGAAAACAGATTGGTGAGTATAGTCCTTGTACTGCTCTTTGTATTTTTATTAAACACAAAGTGGAGCACAGGAGTGCCACTGGCTTCCCGGTTGGTGAGATTGGCTGTGGGGACCCCCCCAGTGACTGACTGGCCACTGTGGGGGGCATGTGCCTCCCCCACTCTGACTCAGGTGTTACCAGTCGCCCATGCACAGATGTCATGCAGCTTCTTTAAATTCTTGGATACTTTGACATATCCTAATTCAGGGGTTGGCTACTTTTTAGGAGTGGCATACCAAATTGACAGAGCTCTGTTCATGGGGGGAGTAGGGAAAAGAAGGTGCTGCTTCTGACCCAGCAGCTGCCACCACTTCTTATTTACCAACACCAAATTACTCCTGATTCTCCCTGATGTCTTGGCTTTGCAGGCTAAACAAAATCTCTTGAGGAGGTTGCTGACCCCTGTTCTAATTAAAAAGTTCGTATTATCTGGGATATGTCAGCAGCTACACCAAGGAACATAAAATGACGCACATAAACCGGGACATCAGTCTGTTTTACAGCACCAATATTCAAATTTCTTTTCCTGTACCAAGGTCATCTTTTGCAATGGGGAAGTTATAATGAAAATTCTAGCCTTCCAAGCCTTATGAGCTGCTCGTTTTGATAAGATTAAATAGCTGTCTCCCTTTAATAGGTATCTGTGCAAAAATCTTTATGCTTTGGTTCTGGGGAAAGTAGAAGAGATTGGTGCCATATTATACTTTGTAAACTACTAAAATAAAATCCAACACTTTTAGCACCACTCTCCTGTGTTATTACATAAAATGTTAATTTTGCTCTGATTAGGATAAGTACATTGTGTTTCAGCAAAATGTGTGTACTATATTGGGATGAGTGGGAGGGGAAATAAGTTTTGCTAGGTAGTTGGAATATGTTTTTATTACTTTATGAGATCTTTAACATCAAAACAGATCATTCCTAGAAAAGCAGTTTCTTTTTTCTTCCCTAGCTCTCCATCAACTGTAGTGCAAGATAGAATATACATACAGACTCTTAAGGGGAAAGATCTAGGGAATATTGTAAGGAAGTAACCTAACATAGGTATATGGACTCTGTGGTTGTTGGCGTGCATTTAATCAAAAGAGAAATTGGGATCATCTGTTATACAAACATAGGCCACCTCCCTTTGACCTGCAGGAGATTCTTAGTTAGATTTGGCTAGCTGTAGTTGTCTTTGTAGGCTAACCAGTGGGTGGGACAACATCATAACCTTTTGAATGGGTCTTATTCCAGGCAGCAGAGGGCAGTGTTGTGCACAGTCAAACCAGGCAGAAGGCAGGGCAGAGTGGCACAGTATAAACTAATTCAGAGGTGTAAGTTTTTGTAAACAATAGCTTACTTCATCATATGCTATGATTTGGCTGGACATGATGCCATTCTCAGCATCTGACAGTGGAGTTGTTGCTTACAAAAGCTTATACCTCACTTAATTCGTTAGTCTACACAGTGCCACTCGCCCTGCCTTCTGCCTGCCTAACTTGGCTGACCGCCTCCTGAAGTCAAACCAGAATGCGATAGTTTAGTGGCGGTCACTTAAAAGGTATTTTTCAACTGTTACTGCAAAGCGACATTTGAGACCTTTCTCTTGCTTACATTTCAGATATTACGTTTGGTAACTTGGGGTGCTTTTTTAGATGGAGCTAATGTGAATAAATATATATATATATATATATATATATAAAAACAAAGAGCACTTATGGTTCAGTTTATCATAGTGATAAGTTATGTGCCTTAGGCTGAGGGTGCATTGAACTGAATTTTTTTAGATTGATTTTTATGTTATGACTATATTTTGGGAGCCAAAACACTTATATTTTTCTGTGTTATAGTTTACATTGGGAGTAAATAACTGGTATAAAGCCTAATTTTGTCAGGGTTTTTTTTTCTTTTTTTGGTTCAACTTGTACCATAGCCATCACAGAACTGTGAGATTGGAGAAGGTTGCCCCTGCTACCCAGCCCTGCCACAACCAAAAATATTTGGTAACAAGTTTTTAAGCATTAGTGCAAAAAGTCTTTGTCATCCAAATAGTCTAAAACCTTCTTTGTCATCTGAAATGTGTATTAAAATAATAATAGCACCTGGGATTGCATCAGGCAATCTTCAGTACTGTTGCTGCTTAGAAAATACCCATGTTTTTCTTGTTGTTGGCTCATAGTCCAGTTAAAACAATAGAGGATTGTCCTGGCCTGTGGCTATTTTGTCATTTAAAGTAGCTTCCATTTCTCTTATAATTGGTCATTTTCTGTTTTTGAAAGCAATCTGTTGGAAAACAGAGGTTTAATGCCTAAGTGGGGGGCTGACCTACCCCCACAAGTTTTCATAGCTGTTGACAAAACTAGTGCTTTTGGTTTTCAAACAAGTTCCCTCTCTGCACTACTGAATGGGGGATACTTTTGTTTCTTTTTGAAGATTCTTTTTAATTGGTTGTTGTACGAACCATGAACAAGTGTATTAAAACTCCAGGGCCCCTCAAATCTGCTCCCCCCACCCTTTTTTTTTTTTTAAACAGTGAGATTCTGGAGGGCTGATTTTTAGGGGATGTTATAATTTTGGGTTGTATCCTGTCTGTTCATTGTTCTTTGAGCTCTTTTGGCTCTTAGCAAGCATAACTGTATTCCATGCTGGCAATCAGACTCGTGGTAATATTGCTAACTTTCTCATTGGAAGTCTGCCAGCGCTGGGCAGTGTTTTTGTACGGTGTTTAAGGGAAATCAGGACAAAGCTACATGCACACCCGTCTCCAGTTTTCACTCATCTTTGCTGCCTGGTAAATCTGAAAAAGAAACTGTTTCCTGCCATTTTGCTCATTTCTGCTTCTTGCGTTGTGTGTGAAATCCTTGTCATATGTAAGGTTTCTGTATTTGTTGTAGTTTTTATGTAGCGAATAAGCTGTACTGAGTAGCATAGGCTATGCTGTGTTTACAGTGGCAACGTGGAACTTGTGCCCTTTTCCAGAGAAAATAGTTTGTTACTTAAATCATTTTAAGAACAAGGAAAAATCTAAAGCATAACCATGCACTAATATTTATTTATGTTCTACCATGGTAGCCTAATGTTGGAACAGACACCACCGAAACGGATCAAGCCTGAGTCTGTCTCTTCCCTGAACCCTTTTCTACTTGCCTATCTGCGTATGACGTTGACTCAAACTTTTTAACAGTAAATTAGAGTGGTTTTTTTTTTCTAGTTAACTCTCACAGTCTCTCTCTCTCTCTCTCTCTCTTTTCCCCACCCCCCTCTCTCTCTGTCTCTGCTGAGTACAAAAGTGCCCTGTGAATATTATGTGGTTTAGATTTATAGCAGTACCGAGTGTGTTTGCTGCCTTAGTCAGCTGTGAGAGCTCTCCCGCTGGGGCCGCTCCTTTCTGATGGAAAAGGAGCAGCTGGGAAGGTGCTGTTTCAGGCTCTTGCTGGTATTAAAAAAAAAAAAAAAATCACTAGCTTGCATTGGAGAGGGGGAACCAGGTCATGTGATTCCAACCATCCTACCCTATGTGACAGTGTGTAGGAGCGCTGATTGCTCTTATCCAATCATGCCTGGAATGCTGCTTGCCACTTGGGCTATTTCTGCTATCTGTCGCTATCAGTGCTGCAGTGCTAACAGTTTGGCAGATGGGACACTTTTTCTTGGAGTTTATGTCTATGGTTTTTAACTTCTGGCAGTTCCTGAATTGCTGCTGTTTTCCTTCTCCTTTTCCTCTCTCTGTAAAACCATGGCCCATCGGCTGCGGTTTCATTTTGGCTCTGGACGAAGCAACACAGCCCCTGAATCGGAGATCCTAGACCGCGAAAGAGAAGATGACTTTTTCATGGCATTCCATACTTTGCCCCGAAGAAACAGTCCTCATCCTTTCTCCCGACATGGAGCGGATTATGGTGGCAGCGATTTACAAGAAGTGGGCACCTTAAAAAGGAGCACGTCCATGTTTATTCCTCAGCTGCTGAACAGTATTGATGTGCGCCCAACAAGGAGCTCATCTATGCACATTTCCCTTCAGCGCAAAGCGGTGAATGGCTATGCTGATGAGTGCGGAGCCCCAGATTCTCCAGATGAGACGCTTCCATGTAAATTCTCAGACTTTAGGGAGAATCTGACATCACCCATGGAAAGTCGTTCTTCCTCGCCAAGCAGTCCAGAAGTGACACCAGAAAATTCACCGCCCAGGGGGCCTGAAGAACTAGGGCAACAGGTTAACGGAGCTGCTTCCTGTAACCATTCAATATTTTGTACAATTCCTTCCAGTAACCAGAGTGACGCCGCTGCATCTACTGCCCCAGACGATGAGGCAAGTGAAGCAGCTTCAGGTTTAAACATAAGTGGTGTACGGATTCAGCATCGTGCTTCCAGCGCCGATATGCATCAGGTAACACTTTTGCCCTTTGGGTCTGAGGCTCAGCACAATGTTCCTGCCTCTGAACCGAGGCGCTGGTCTTTGCAGCATCTGCCAGATATGTCAGCGAATTCAGGAAAAAAGCTCTTTGTTCTCCAGTTGCAGCAGCCACAGGCCAGCGGTACGGGTATAGGAGGCGATTACAATTTTGGTTTTACTGGAACAAAAGGAGACAGGTTGGTGAGATATCCACGGATACGGCTGGAAAGGAGCACTTCCTACCCGGTCCAGCCACGACCAGAACAGATTAGCCCTGTGGAAGATGGAGCAAATTCAGAACTTCATGGAAATGGCAGAAATGGGTCAGAAATATCTAGAAGCAATTCAGTAGAAAGGATTCCTCAAGGACAAGGGGGATGCACGTTTAAAATCAGACCAGATCAAAACACAAGGCAGCAACATTTCAGAATTCTTGTAACCCGTGGTCCTGAAGAACAAAATCAAGCTCCTGCTCAGGAGAGCCCTGGTACACCTGGTCCTACAGCGGCCAGGGCCACAGTAAGTACCTCTCTGAATATGCTTCCCTGGTAACCTATATTTTCTAGGACAACCTAGAAAAGCTTCTTCATTTTCAGATAAAGATCTTCACTCATTTAGTACAAGAAGGCTCAACATTTCTCTGGAACAGTCTGTAAAGCATCTTTATTTCTAACCTAAAATAACTTTTGCTCCCAGTGATGATTACAAGTGTAATGTTTTGTTGAGATCCTAATGGCTCACATGTTGCTTAACTCAGTGTGACGTCAGCTGAAGAGACTCGGGATTGGGAGCCCGTGTCACTGTTCCTTAATTACCTTAGCAGCGTGCTAGTCTTTGCTGTGCAAAGAATTCCTTTTTTTTAAACAAATATTACAGTGCTTTCTGAATATAATATGTATACATACATACACATACCCACAGACTTAACATGAAAGCAAAATACACTAATAGCTTAGGGCTTGGAAATTACATAGTAAGTTTTGGTAAGGAAACTAATGTTGCTTTCAAACTACGAGGGGGTTGGAATTGTTATCGTTATTACAAAAAAATACTTTTGTACGTCATCTTTTTTGGTGTAAGAACTTTTCACATATGCCGTTTTGTGCTCTCTACCCCTTCAGTGTCTAATGAAATGTGATCAGGCTACTGTAAGTGTGGTTTTCACATCACTAAGTAACGTCTCGTTTTGTACATCTTGGGCATATAAGTGTCTCTTAACAGCATCTTGGGTATGATGTTGCATTATAAAGTGAAAAATTGTCTTATAATGCTTGTTTCTCATATAATGAGGGAGAATTTGTGTTTTATGTTATTTTAAACAATTATTTTAAAAACCCAAGTGTGGTTAAACCTGAAGGGGGTAGAGGAGTCATTTGCTTGAATTGCTTTATAGTGCAATTTAACACTGCCCACTTGAGTTTCTAAGCTTAATGATGCTGTATATAGAATAGTAAGTATTCTGTCTCCAGCTGTGAAAACAGCCTCGCTAGAACAGATTTTGGCCTTTTATTACTTGTACACTGCCTTATTCTTTCACGCTCTCTTTCAGTTAAACGTAGCAGAGAAAGACAGCTGCTAAATGCAGCAAGGCCATATGATGACTGCAGGTTTTATAGCAAAAAACAAATAGTATGGAAGTTATTCCAAGATAGCCATCTTTTTAACACTCCAGCACCCATTAGGAATACAAGAATACTTGTCCTCAAAGCTCTAATTCAGAACACAAAAACTTCTGTTCAATTTGTGTTCCAGATAAAAACCCCTTGTATATGTATTGATTAGTGTCTTTGCTGGCAGCTTCTGGATATTTTGCATTCTGAATTCTCCTATTGAAAATATCTCTGGTGTTTTCCTTTCATTAGGAGTTCACACGTGCTCTTCAATATGTTAAATAAAATGTTACTATTCTGTCACATAAACATTTAGTGTTTTTCCTTTTTTTATTTTCAGAAGTTTTAATCTGTAATAGTAGGCCTGAACTGCATACATATTTGGATACCGATTTTCCTTGAAATTTAAGGATGTTTCAGTGCAGGAATTTGGGAGAAAAAGGGCGAGTTGTGAAGCTCAATCCAAATTAATCCGGTTGTAATTTTTTGTAAATTTGGGGTAATTCACAGGCAGTCTTTTGGTTTAGGCCCTAGTCTAGAGTTGACCAGAGTTTTGAGACACCATCTAAACCTCTGTCAGGGAGGCTTCCACAGCATTTCAACATACTGTTACCCCAGATCACCCAGTCTTAAGTCTTAACTGTCATTTTCCATTGATCACCTCTAGTTTTTTGTCCAGCAAACTGTTATGCCTATAACAGTCGAGCTATTCACAGGGGAAGAAAGTGACCACAAACCTGATATATAAATGCTTTAGACACACAGGAGGAAGAGTCCAAGCTGTACAGTTTGGATGTTCTTACTCTGATGTCTCTGACCCAATACTTACCTTCCTTAGCATGGAGAAAGGGACCCCTGAAAGTACTCCTAAACTTGGCCTTCACTATAGCATTCATTTATAACCCAAAACGCACATTTTAAGATTGCCTATAGACAATAATAATACTTGTTTCTAAGTGCATCTAATTTTAGCCACCACATAAAATTAATTAGTCAGTCATGTTGCTTGGCAGTTGCAGAGCCACTCAGGCCAAAGGGGATTTAAATTCTTCACTGCAAACAGGTTTCCTAAATTAAAGTGCTTAAGATTTTTTCCCCCCCTTTTAAATATACTATGCTCTCTTGACATTATTTCTAGTGAGCCCAGAAATGTCCTAGGGGGAGGCAGTTCGTTACGCATGTTTCTATAGGAAATCTGGACAAGGAAAACAATTTAAGAATGAATATTTTCTTTATTTAGTTTACAAATAAAATGCTTTTCACTGGGGTGTTGCTTTTAATTCATTCCTAAAAAAATTGTTTTGATGGATGTCACATGATGATGGGCCAGTATTTGCTGCAGTGTTTGTTTTACTAAACTGGAGGGTAAAATCTGTTTGGGTAAAATCATTTCTAGACTCTTCCAGTTCAGCTAGTTTGTGTGTATTTGATTGATATAGGGCACGGGCCTAGCACTGTAGGCAGCAGCTGCTACAGCCTTATTTATCTTGAGTGAAAACATTCATGCGGGCGTCTGCAGTCCTACTGCTACCAAGTGTTTATGACCTTTCAAATATCTTCTGTTTTAGTCAGAAGTGTTTTTGGGCAGGGAGGATGTATTTCATTATGAGTTACCATAAAATATTGAGTAAAGTAAAAGCATGTGACCAGCTTTGGAGTAGGAACCAATCTGTTAAAATCTTGATTTGGAAGTTTCATGGCAAATTCTCTTGACTGCCCTCTTACTTTACATGCACTTGTGTACGCATGTGGGTGTCTGCATATAAAAAATAGATTTTGCAGTATATCATTGTGTTTGTAGTGTACATTTTGCTCTACATCTATATGTCCAAACTGCTGCTGTATTTGAACCTACACAACTTCATGTATCGAACAACTGGTTTTGGAGAATCCAGTATTCCAATTGAAAGATTGAAAGCAAAAAGTGTAATTTGATAAATAAAACATTGTGGTATTACATCGTAGCTGATATGAAATTGTAGTAAAAATAGATGAGATGGCACCTCCAAATCTTGTAAATCAGTTCTGCAGTTATCACAGCTGAACTTTCATTTTTTTTTCTCCATTTTAAATATTGTTCTAAGTTAGCTCCAGCTAGCAGCAGTAATTATTAAGCTTCCCTCAACAACTGTTTGGTTTTTGTAGAGGGGAAAGATTTGAGTGTGAGATTTGGAGCCTGGATTTCTTTCTCTCTCTTTTTTACTACTTTTAGGGGGTTTTTTTAAGGCTTTTAATTATTTGGATTTTTTTTAAATCTCTATTTCTACAGATTTCTGATGCAAGCAAAATCAGACTACAATGGTCTAAAACTAATATACAAACAATGCATGTGGTAGCAATCTGCCCTATTCCATTTGAAATTTGTGGCAAAACCTTAATTTACTTCAGTGAAAATGGATTGGGCCTAAAGTGTGTAATACGACATTCTACAATCTAACTTCGAGCACGATGCCTTCATGGTGCCTATACAGATATCCATACATAGAGACAAATAAAATATATGTATGGAAAATAAGATACTATAAAGGAGTGTTCATTTTAAAAGAGAACTGTGCTAGACTTCTTTCTACATAATGTCTCAAAATCTGACATTGACTCCTAATAGACGCATACATTTTTTTCTAAAAACTTGTCTACAATTTCAAATGAATACCTGTTCACAATGTCTGTTTTCCATTACTCACTAACAAGCTCTGTAGAAATAAATTGTTCAAGTACTCTAGGTCTTCATTGTGAAAGTTTCTCTATTATTTGTTCTCTTTCCC
>NW_005841922.1:713880-716018 GCF_000455745.1 Alligator sinensis
AAAAAATAGACATCAAATGCTCTAGCTACAAACTGTCTCTCTCAGATGTCTCCTTCTGTTCAGTTTATTCTTTCTATTCTATTGATTTTAATGGAATTTACACTGCAGGACCTTTCCCTGTCAATGGGACTATAGACTCCAAAATGCATTTATAACAAAGTTGTTGTTTTTCATTTAAATGGAAGCATTCAGTGGAGCAGATTACCTTAAATCAGGCCATATAGTTTCATAGTTGGTAGGGTCGGAAGGGACCTGAGCAGGTCATTAAGTCCAACCCCCTGCCTTGGCAGGAAGGAGTACTGAGATCAAATGACCCCAGCAAGGTGTTCATCCAGCCGCCTCTTAAAGACCCCCAGAAGAGATATAGCGCTGCATGTGCAGTAAGTAATTGACAACTAAAAATCACATGGCTACAGTGTAATTGAGGGTTTCTTAAGTATGTCATCTTGTTACCAGAATTTCAAGACTTTTGATAGTTGCCTTTTTAGTTGTAAAACATGGATATTATTCTCTAACTGTTTTCCTTACATTCTTCCTCTCACCACCTCTCTCTCTAGTCTCACTTCTAGAGATAAGTGTTTGCTAGTTACTGCTTCTCACAGCAGCATTTTCCATTTATTATATTTATAAAAGCTTATTTGGAGGTTTCTAATTCTTGTAAGCTTTCTAAGTGAGACTGCTTACAGGTACTAGTGTTCCATGTGGAAAGCCACTACTGACAGTCACTTGGAAAGCCATGACATTTCATAGTCATCTGATCACGTTGGAGACCATTTTATTTGTATTGTCTTTAATACAGTTACATTGGCTTCTGCCGCAGGAAAGTGCTGTGAATTCCATTGCTAATCTGCTTGGTGAGAGGCTTTGGCGATAGTGAAACTTGATTTTACTGGTTCCTGAGTGGGTGCCCGCTAATCTGTTTGTGTTGAGAATGCAGTGATATTTTCTTAACTTAGAATTTGAGAATTTGACAACGTAAAGGACTTTTTGATTGTCATAACCAGCCTCTGAAGTGTTTCTGACCTCACTTGGCCTTGGGATTGAGATCTGGGAATTTATATCAAGGAATAAATGCAAATCTCCCACACATTTGGCGCATGCTGTAGCTAACCCAACAAGATAATGGCAGCATTCCCATCTCATTTGTCAGTAATATGATGGGAATGAGGAGTTATTATTGGTATTCTCAGTTGTGCTTGGAAAATGGCAATTCCACTTGTCTTATTTTGTTACACGTTTGTTTCGTAGAACGTCGTCTCATGCATCAAGGCTTCTGGACTGTGAGAATTCCCCATGTTCAGGAGTGTTTCGCCTGGGGTATATTTATTGTAAAAAAATATTATCTATACTATGGAAATATTGGTATATGATTATTTGGCCTTGAAGAGCATTTTAAATGTCCCTTGAAACTGAAATACACACCCTGATGAGCAGAGGAGAGCAAAGACCAGAGTTAGAGGAAGAATTTATTGTTACATGTCTGTGGATTTGAAGCTACATATATAGACAGGAAGGTTGGTCCCTACTTTTTCTAAAAATCAGTTTGTTAGCAACCAGTAGAAAATAGTGATTCTCAAGTGGATGTTGTGACATCTTCTGTCTACTCTTTACATCTTCCACTCACTCATAATGTATATATTCATGGTTGGCTTAGCTTGAAAGAGGTCTATAACCTGATCTATATCATGATCCTTAAAGAGAATAATTTTTCAGCTAGTCAGGCCCTCTCTGCTAGCCACTTCATAAAATGGAGCAAATTCTTGTTGTTGACCAGAATAAAATGACTCAAAATTTATAATAAAATGATGCTTCCCTCAAACTTATGCACAGTCTTCATATCAATTCCCTGTTAAAATAAAAGCCATTTTATTCTCTGTTCCTCTGCCTAGACAGGCTGGCATGCAACTTTTTAAATCGGATTTGACTACAGCAAGAGAAATTCCTGACCTGGTAATTCCTTCCTGTGACCTGGATTTACTAGTGCCAACACCGCTCATCAGTAAACCTTGGCTGTGAAGGGCAGCATACAAATCAAATAAATAAATAAGAAAGCAGGCAGATATCCACATTTATATAGATTCATAGTTGTTGGGGTCGGAAGGGACCTCAATAGATCATCGAGTCTGACCCCCTGCATA
>NW_005841922.1:716321-722237 GCF_000455745.1 Alligator sinensis
AGTGTGGCGCCCAAAATTGCACGCAGTATTCCAACTGCGGTCTGAACAGTGCCCGATAGAGGGGAAGTATCACCTCCTTAGTTCTGTTTGTCATGCATCTGCTGATGCATGATAAAGTGCAGTTAGCTTTTCTGATGACTTCATCACACTCCACTAGGACTCCAAGATCCCTTTCCGCTTCCGTGCTGCTGAGCAGGTCATTTCCTAGGCAGTAGGTGTGCTGGATGTTTTCTCTTCCTAGGTGCAGCACTTTGCATTTCTTCTTGTTAAATCGCATTCTATTGTTTTCTGCCCATATGTCCAACCTGTCCAGGTCTGCCTGTAGTTGTTCTCTGTCCTCTGGTGTGTCAGCTTCTCCCCACAGTTTTGTATCATCCGCAAACTTGGACAGAGTACACTTCAGTCCCTCATCCAAGTCACTGATGAAGACATTGAAGAGTATTGGTCCAAGGACCGAGCCCTGCGGGACCGCACTGCCCACTTCCTTCCAGGTCAATACTGACCCATCCACCACCACTCTCTGGGTACGACCCTCTAGCCAATTCGCCACCCACCGGACTGTGTAATCATCCAAGTCACAGCATCTTAATTTGTTCACCAGTATGGGGTGGGATAACCATCTCGAAGGCCTTCCTGAAGTCTAAGTAAACAATATCTACCCCTACTTCTGCGTCCAGGTATTTTGTAACCTGGTCATAAAAAGAGACTAGATTAGTCAGGCATGATCTACTTGCTACGAACCCGTGCTGGTTTCCCCTCAGCATAATTTGTCCTGCTGGGCTCTTACATATATGGGCTTTAATAATCTTTTCAAAGACTTTACCAAGGATGGAGGTGAGACTGACTGGCCTGTAGTTGCCTGGATCCTCCTTCCTCCCCTTCTTGAAAATAGGGACCAGATTGGCCCTTTTCCAGTCCTCTGGGACCTGACCCGTGCGCCACAAGTGCTCAAATATTCTTGCCAGTAGCTGTGCAGTGACATCAGGCAGTGCCTTCAGTACCCATCGGATGGAGCTCATCCGGGCCTGCCTACTTAAATGCATCCAGTCCTTCCGAGCGACTGCACTATCTCAGGGTCATCGCTTGGTAGTCTGGCGCCCTGCTGTTGTCTCTCTACGATCCCATTGTGAGACTTGTTTTGCCTCTTGTTTAGGAACACTGAGGCAAAGAACTCATTGAGCAGTTCAGCCTTGTTCCCCCTGTCTGTCACCAATTGCTTTTGCACATTCAGTAGTGCTCCTATACCGCCCTGGACCCCCACGTGTGTAAGTGCCCTTTGAATGCAAGTGCTGGAAATAACATCACTTCTATAACAATAATAAAACATCACCCCTGCACAGAAATCTTGCATGTTGAGTTTCAGCCTGGAGCAACCTTTTTAAAGCAGAATTTATAAGGCACTTAGTTTATAATGGAAATACTGACACAGTTTTAGCATTGAAGGTGCTAGCCAGAACAACTTTAGCATAGACAGTGTCACAGAAAATTCTGGACATCCATGATTTACTTTGTTTATTGCAGTGTCAACTGCCTTTTCTCCTTGATCAAAGATATCAAATAAGTTGGAGCTTGAAGAATGGAAGCTTCTTCTGATGATTTTAGTTCACCAGGAGTGCTGTAAAGCCAGATATTTTTCTTGTTTTTTTCCCTTCAGGGTTTTGTCTCTGTGCCCTGTTTTGCCTAAGGCCATCTGATATAGGTAGCTTTTGTTTTTCAGTTAATAAGGTGGTTATTGGGGTGTCTACATGATTGCATGCAGGTATATATAAATAAAACGTATAGATTAGTAGTGGGTCAACTCAAGTACCCCAAATAAAGAAGAAACCCAACCTGCTTCCCCTCATCTCCTCTTGGGCAAAATCCTGAGTAAATAGTCTGGGCAGCATGCCCTGAAGGCCAGCAAACAAACTGAGTTCTAAGGGAGCACACACCCAACTCACGCTCTCGTCCCTGAATCTGTAAAGGACGGCCCCTCCAAATCTTGTGAAACATATATGTCATGTTTTCCTGCAAAGGAGGAACTTAACAGTGGAATTGTTTTTAAGTTAATTATGGAATTGGAGCATCTCTATATAAAAACAGGTATGTAAACAATGGTTGGTACAAAATACACTCGTTCTCCCCAAGTATCAAGTGATATTGATAGACAGGTTTTCAAGTTCTGTTGTTAAATGCCTCCATCCTCCACGTTTGTCCAACTAGAGAATACTAATCCCTTGGAGAGTGGCACTGCCAGGCTGTGCTTTGTGTTTCCAAGAAAAGGGTGAGAGAATAGAGTGCATTACAAGGTGCTAATTCCAATGAAGTAGAGACCCAGGTATAAAACTGCATGTATTAGATAGGTGTCATCATCTGTTGTTAGGCTGCAGTCTTAGTTTTTTTTATACTAGTCTTTGAAGCTCAAGAAAAATCTATTTAAAGTGCTAAGTGTTAGGTCAATAATGTACTGTCAGCATTTATAAACACACAAAAAGGGAACAGTGGGGCGCTACTTACCCTATGGGAATTTTGATGTTGGCACGTTGGACACGCAACCATGAAGTCCTAGCAAGTGGAATTCTTTATTTAAAAGCAAAAACTTGAAAAGTCTAATGTTCATCAAACCGTAAAAAACTTTTCAAGCAGATGAAAAGGGTAATGATCTTCATGAAGTACTTTTTAAGCTCTATATTTTATGTTCTGTTAAATTGTTTGCAGGCATCTTATCTTTATTTTTTTTAAATATGGATCTCCAGTACAGTTTTAATTTTGAAACTGCTTCTTCTATGGACTGTGGTTACTCCTAACCATAAAAGAGAGATGCTACGAATGTGTTTGACAAAGTCCAAACATTTTTGAAAAAGGATCCAGTCAAAGGAAATTAATTTAGATTAAAAATTATTTAAACTGTTTCCCACATACATTATTAAAGTTATATCATATCTCATTATTTTTGCTGTTGTATAGTTTCCATTTTTTTTTTCTGGCTTGGATAAGAATTTAGTTTAATAAATGTTGCCTCTGTTCGTTATAGCAAGAGGCACTTCACTTGGTCTAGTCCCACAATCCTGTAATGTTCCTAGGTTACAAACATGGAGGGAAGTATTTATTTATTTTAAATCTGTTTTAGTTTAAAAGTATCCCTGATGACATTTGTTTGCTTCAAATTTTGTAAAGGTGTGCGTTTTATTTATATTTAGGAGCCAAATTTGAGTGTGTTTCTCTTCAAAAGTAGAACAGCATCTCACTTACTTTAAACACAAAAAGCCATATTTTCTAATCCCCTTGCAAAGGATTAGAAGAATAGGTTCTAGTAGTTACTGTATTACTAACACTTCATTATTTTTAGAAACTCACAGAACACTTGCCAGTACACTGAATTATCATAAACAAAAGTGAACTATACTTGTTGGAAAATGAGAGCAGTATGTTTGGTGATGTATTAGTCATATAGCAGTGTGTTCCTTTGCATATTAATTTAGAAGATTAAATAATTCATAATAACTGAACTACAGCCATTAGTATGGACTAATGAAGTTGTACTGGATGTATTAATTAAAAGGTTCGAATTACTTTTAATAACTCTTTCTTGTCTTTTTTTCCCCTTCTCTATGTTTCTAAAGCTTCTGAGCATACTGCTTGCCTTAATGGAATGTAAGAGCTTTTGATAGTCTTCTAGGTGTATATTCTTAGCATCCTTTTGAAATTCAGAAAGCTTTCAAGCTGTGCCTATTTAATGAGTGAAATTTTTAAAACAAATGACATTAGGTACCACATTACAATTTCTTCAAAGCTCAGTTATTTGTTTCATTTAAACTAATTCCAAATGAGAGAGAATATTGTCATAGTTGAAGGAAACAATGTTTATTTCACAGATGAACTGTTTCATCTAAAACCTGGTTTTTGACCTTGTGTATATTATCTTATTTGAAAGCTGGCAATATAGTAAGTGTCTCCAACCTCTTAGGCATGCGCCTGTGTGCCTCTGGGTGTCTGTGCTTAACAAGTTCCTCCTGAAAAATGTAGTGCATATATGGTCTTGTAAAAGTTTAGTATGGTAAATCAGATAGATTACTAGATTTCTCTGTCCCAGCTTGTATGTTAAAAAGAAAATAATGAGAATTTAGGCTGTATCTTTAATCTAATTAACCAGCCATGATCTTTTGTTTATCTTGCATTTCCATCTGTGTCAAATCACTGATGCAAATCACCATCTCTTAGGAATGGATGTGGTTTAAGAAATGCTTTGGCGGGATCTTTTTCCTGGTAATTTACTGGCCAAATGATGGAACAACACACTTCCCAGGATTCTGTAACAGGTCTCTTATTGATCTATGCATCCTATTCCATTTCCCTTCCTAAATATGTACTTTAAAATAGATGAAGAATTATTATTAGACATTTTCTGCCAGATTTACAAGAAATGGGCGTAACCTTCTTTTTGTGAACAGAAGAAGGATTATTATGGGTTGCCGTGTGTGCAGGAAGTTCTAGTGTAGTATTATTGGGCTAGAGGTATGAAAATACTGACTGGATGTTTTGAGGTTCAGAATCTCTTAGTGCAGTGGTACTCAGTCTGTTCAGCCCAACGGGCCAGATCTGGCACATGGGGCCAGTCTGCAGATGTGACCCTGTGTGCTAGTCCTGCGTGCCTGTTCTGGACACAAAGCAACCTGTGTACTGGCCTGACCCCCCCATACTGGATTTGGCTGTGGACCACCCCATATGTCAGATCTAGCATATGGAGCCACATTATCCAACTGGCAGCCGGGGAAAGGTGGCAGCATTACTAGCTGCAACGCCCAGAGCCACCGCAGTTAATACCACTCCCCCATTGCCTCAGCTGGATCCTGCCATGGCACCCCTCCCACCAAATATGACATAGCTCCTCATGTTGGAGTCTGAGCATCACTGCATTAGTGTGAATTGCAAAGCAGCGATTCATAGGAGAAAGAATACATCAGAGATGAGAAATGGGCATGGGTACCGAGTACATGGGGGCCAAGGGCCCTGGCCCTCCTCGGGAAGAGGGCTGTCACCTGAAATGCATAAAACTTTCTACATGTCCATCATCTTAGGCTCGTCCATCATCGTAGTGCCCCCACCCCCATTAAAAGTCGACACCTATGGAAATGGTCTGGAAGTTAGCTAAAACAAAGCTCTACCTTAGACTTCAGCTGATGAAAAATCTTATTGTATACTTTTGTCCATCTAAAGGCAGGATTTTATTTTTAATAAAAGCCATTCTGTAGTTGGAAAAGTTTATCCTAAAAGTGGGGAAAATCCAGCAGAAAGAGATTTTTTTTTTTTTTTTTTCCTAAGGGAGTTTCATTCTGACTAGCCTTGTTAACTATGATACTTAGTAGCCAAGGCATTCCAGAATGAACTAGTGTTTAGGTGCTTCAACTCTTAAATGTCTTTTTTCATCTATTTAGCTCATGAAAATCTTGACTGGGATCTTAAAGATCCAAAGCTTTTACCATCCACTTAAGACATGTTTTACTAATCAAGTTGCATGCTTATTCTTTGTTTTCTGAGTCTCCAGATGCTACAGACACTAAATTTTTCCTTCCTCTTCCCTACGGTCCCGTGCTGTGCTTGCATTCAGCACATAGTAACATATTACTATTGATGACAGTCGATCTAGGAATACTGTCTTTCTAGAAATGAAATTTTCTTATGCATCTATTGACCTTTAGACAAAATAATTGTTTTCTTTTATAATACACTTATAGAGAAGACTGTTCTTTTAAGGTGCAAACTAACATCAAAGGATTTTGATCTTTTTGTGTTTATGTAGCCTCTTAATATTTGAAAGAGCTTCCTGGTTCAAGCTCAGATCAGCTTGTAAGTCTTGGGATCGTTCTGCATGACCATGTGACACTTACTCAGTCTTACTGTGCAGTGAGTCAGAGAAGCATTGTCCTGTTTCCTGCT
>NW_005841922.1:722306-737859 GCF_000455745.1 Alligator sinensis
TGCTGACTGAACAACAAAACTTATACAAACATAAACCAGAAACTGAATGTGCTGAGGGAGAGGGATAGAAGTTGTTGCTTGTGAAGCCCTACTTATTGGTTTGGGTCTACTTGCTCATCCAGTGTGGATCCAAATGTTGTATAAGGATATTAGCAGTACCTCAGTCAGTGATTCCAGACTGCCAGGCTACCAGATCTTTTGAAGGATGCCCCGAGGTGTGAGGAGATGAGCAGATAAGTGCAGACAAAAGCTCCGTCCTTGCCTGGCCACTGGCCTGCATCCACTGCCAGGCCCCTCTGCATGGAGGTAAGCACTGTAACAAGTAAGTTAGTTTTTGAAATGGGGAGCTGTTCAATTCTCAAAAGTTACAGAGAGTTGCTTCCATGAGGGATGCCTTGAGTCTGAGGGGTGCCTAAAATCTAAAAAGTTGGAGAACCAATGACCTAGGTTTTTCTTTCCTGATAAATCTGACTAACTTGCTTTGACTATACGGTCTAGGGAATATTAGAATTACTTAGCAAGTTTGTCTGATTTCTTAGTTGGGAGATTTGTCATTAAATCCTGACCCCGTAGAAGTCAAAGGAAGCTCTACTGATGACCTTCACACCATCACGCCTGCTGTCCTTGCTGCCTAATCGCAAAGGCTTCAACTAAGAAACTCCTAGGTGCTACTGTTGCCTAAAGAGGCTTCTCCTCTTTCTTAGATGTCCAGGTTCAGATCATCACCTTCATCTTAAGTGTGCTACTTTTTTCACTCTAGCTAGAAATATTGGGAGAAAAATAGCACCTCTGACTGATATTCTGACAAAAGCTTTAGTGAAAGCCTTATGGCCACAAAAAATATCCTTTTTCTTGTATATCAGGTCTGGGGGACTGGTAAAAGAACATTTTTTCCAGTATAAACTCTGTCTCCACTGATGGCATTTGCTGGTAACATTGAGCATATAAACCTTTTCAAATGTAGCCAAAGCCTTAACTACTTTCTAATTTAATTTGAGCTTTATTTTTTTTATTACTGGGTATAAACATGAAGAAGTTTTGTTAACTAAAAGCCCCCAGCACTGCATTTTATGGGATTAGAGCACTTTTTGAGATAGATGAAGGACTTAAAATTCTGACCATATTTTGTATTGGAAGACCAGCCTTGTTTTTATAAAAAATGCCTAGATATGGAGAATTAAGCTTAATACTTTGACCAGCCCCTTCCTCCCCATACCAGTCAATGAATGGTCTTCTTATTCTGTTCTAGAAGATCTGTGAAAATAAACTGAATGTTTATTCCTAGTTTATGTAAGCTTTTGAGCTCTTTGGGACAGGCCCAGAAACCGTGGCACTGAAAGGAATAAATGTATGAAATTTTGAAGACTCTCAGCATTGGGGCTCATTTCGTTGATTCTAAACACAAGTTGGGTGGAAAGCAAAAAACTTGCGAACAGGCTTGCAATCATGCTTCCCACACCCCCTAATATATGTTCTGCTCAGTCATGAATCGGACCTATTTGGCTTTGGCCTGGTTTTCACTGAGAAGAGTTAATCATAACTGGCATTTTTCACCTGCCTCCTTAGAGGTTACCTTTGTAAGAAACTGCTAGATAGATTCTAGAAGTGTCAGACCAGAGAATCAGAACTTAAAAAACATTATTGACTGACATCAATGCGAATTATTTGGTTCTAATATTGTTTGACATTAAAAAAATCTTGGTGCACTTAAAACATTTTTTCTAGTCCTGCAATGAAGTAATATAGAGGGGGAACATTACTGGCTCAAAGCCACAGATATTATAATATATTAACATTAATTGCTTTGTTTTTGGAAATAAGTAATCTATACATTAAGAGCACGTGCGGCAGCTTTCATCTCTGTGTTTCCCTTGTATGATCTCTTTTCTTGATCACAGTATTTGCATTTTATGCACCTTTTGACAGTTCTAGGACATTCAGCATAAGCCGTTCTTCCAGCACTGAAAAACAAATAAAAAATAAGAAAGAAGAGAAAACATAAATATGTATTTTAAACAACACAGGTACATAAAATGGGGGGGGGGGGCGGTATTTTTAGGTTTGTGTATAGTTTAGGCATCACAGCCAAGTAATAAAGTAAGTTTCTCGATTTTTTTGGAAAGAATATTTTTTTTATACTGAACTTGTAAATACTATAAATCAACTTGGGTGCAATGAATTACCTGTCCAAGCATGTACAGTGCATCTGTGCTTAATTAGTGCAGCTAAAGTTTTAAGAAAAATTTCCATTCTCTCTACTCATGTTTTAAATGCCCAGACTTTCTTATATAGAACCCTCCTCTTTTGCATACTGAGGAAACTTGCTAGTCCTCACTTGGCTTGATATCATGTTAAAAATGTCAACTAAGTGTGGCAGATAGAAATGGCAGATCTGAACTCAGATGGTTAAAGTTTTGGAAAGCTCTGTGCATGTCAGAATGGGAGGGGAGATTGCAGCATAGTTCCACTTAACTGTAATGGGTGCTCCATCATAAATAAATAAATATCTTTGCACCGTGGTAAGTTGGTTTCTCGCCATGAAAAACGAAGATCTTTGATTATAGTTTATGGAACATGTCAGACCTCTAAAAATTTTTACGTGGGCATGCAATACGCGCATTTTAAAAATAGTTGCATTCTGTTGCCAGTTCATCCAAAATGGAGTAGATGTTTCAGAAAGATTGTGCTGGAGCGTGTTTTTCACATCTGTTTTGGACATTGTTTGATGTCAGTGTCTCAAGTGTTGTCTCCAGCCAGCGCTGTGCTGCCCTGTCACTATTCAGTCCAGAAGTGTGAAATGGAACAAAAGGCTCTATCAAAAAGAGAGCAGTAATTGTAGAGGGGGAAAGTGTTAATCAGCAAGGTTTGAAGTAATGCTGTTGAAAAGCAGTAAGACTGATTAAAACCACCTTTTTTTCCCTTGCTGTTCCCCCGCCTCCCAGCTGCTGAGTTGTCTGCTTTCTTTTCAGATATGTTTTTTCTCTTGAATAGCGTGCTGTAACAGAGCAGTGCTGGGTTGGCCAGGTGACATCAGGCAGAATGCTTGTGTCAGATGCCAGCCAAAACAGATGCAAGAAGAGAGGGGAAAAGAATTCAGTGTCCTCAATTTGCAATGCCAGCTTCATTCTCCATGGAGCTGGTTTGTTCCTACTTCTTTTTTTTTATATTATGCTGCTCCATAGCAAATGGTGCCTTCTGATTTGCAGAAGTGTCTGTGAATTTGAAATTAGGGAGAAGCAAGGATTTCATAGGGTGATATCTTTTATTGGACCCACTGCATAGTTGAGATAGAGTTAGACAAGCGTTCGAATGGAAGACAATCAAACTAGAGAGAAGTCACCATCACTTATTTTTCTATCCTTAAATTTCAAGTAGAACTCCAGTAGGATTTCTGCAAATATATGGCAAGGGCATCTAAGGAAGACTAGACCTGAGGAGAAGAGCACTTGATGTCCAAAAGTGCTGTTGGTTCAGCAAATTATATTTAAAAATTCTTGCTTCTGTCACACGTCTGGGCCCACCAGAGCCATAAGAACGCTCCAACTCTAATGCAGATATTTGGTCAGGCATGCTGGAGAAATCTAGAAATTGCCAGTCTGTCTTTTATCTGTTTGTCTGTCTGGTTAGAAAAGCTTTTAAATATGGTTGTATCAACACTAATTATTCCCCTCTATTCAGCACTGATGAGGCCACATCTGCAGTACTGTGTTCAGTTTTGGGGCCCCCACTACAGAAAGACGTGGACAAATTGGAGAGTCCAGCAGAGGGCAACAAAAATGCTGGACCTGACTTCTGAGGAAAGACTGGGGGAACTAGGCTTATTTAGTCTAGAGAAGTGAGACTTGATAGCAGCCTTCAACTACCTGAAGTGGGGGTTGAAAGAGGATGGAGCTAGACTGTTCTCAGTGGTGGCAGATGACAGAACAAGGAGCAACGATCTCAAGTTGCAGCAAGGGAAGTTTAGGAATGGGGTAGTATAACATTGGAACAGGCTACTCAGAGAGGTGGTGGATGCTCCATCCCCAGGGGTTTTCAAAACCCAGCTAGACAAAGCCTTGGTTAGGATGGTCTATTTGGGGATGGTCTTGCTTTGAGCAGGGGTTGGACTAGATGACCTCCTGAGCTCCCTTCCAACCCGAACTGTCTGTGATTCTACCAGTAAACAGGGTCTTGTTTAGGAAGCAAGCAATACTTTTGACAATCATCCCTGTAGGGTAGGGAGGACAGAATTTGATACTAATTGTACTACTTTAAGGAAATAACAGGATTACTGAAGTCTTACAGCTGACAGAAACCAGTCTGTTGCATAAGGTTTCCTCTTCTGTCCAGACTTGCTTTATGATCCCACTCTCTTATGTGTATTTGGGTTCCCACATAAAATAACTTGTCTGTGTAACCATGGGCAGGGTTATGCCCAAAAGCAATTGGGACATGATCATTCTGCCATTCTGTTTTTTTTTTTTCCCTTCAGTTTATGCAGTATAAGCAGTTAGTCCAAAGGATGGCTGTAAAGAACATGCATCTTCTGACACACAAAACAGTCTTTCAGTTGGCAGTTCCCAAATAATGGTATGCAATGGTGAACATCCAGGCTTCAGGTCTCCCATGTCCTGGGTGAATCCTGTAATCACTAAGCAAAAGGTGCAAAAGATGGACATTGCCTCCACTACCATGTAAATCTGCTGCTTTCAGTAACCTAGTATCTAGCTGTGTCTGAAGTGTTGCTGGGTGCTGTGAATGGCACTTGAACATGAGTATTGTATAGCGTGGCATGGACAAGAGGTAAGAAACAGTGCATTTAATGTTTCCTATTGGACATGTCTCTGTGGGCTTTCTGAGTGACCCCGTGGAATATTCTCCCTATTCCCCACATAAGGCACTTAGGCATGTACGTCTGTGTCTTTCTTGGGCATCTCTGAAGTCTTTTCTTTGACTCTATGGGGATGTTACACATCTTAAGTTCATTTTAAATCTCCCTCCTGGACAATTTGGATCCTGTTAGGTGAATTGCTTTTTCATTTCCCTTTCTGAAGCTATTTATTTTTTCACTGGTAATGGTTGCTATCAACATAAGTATGCTGAGATTGTTGAATAAAACCGAGGAGTTTAGAGTATGAATGTAATAAGATACTTGCATCTAGGAGATTTAATCTGAATTGTCTGATCTGAGTTCTTATTTTATAGTCTCTAATGAGAAGGAATTATCTTAGAGGAGAAAAACATTTGGAGGTGCCTGGTAGAGTCGTATAGTTTCACTATTATTTTCTGTTGTCTGCCTAACTTTGAAACCATGCTGAGGGTGTAGATTTCAGCAGAATTTGAATTCGACAGCAAGTCACTTTTCAAGAACAATGAGGTCCAACAAAGGCATAATTCAACAGATGATTTCATCTTTAAACTGACAGTCATTTGCTTTTCACTCCATATTTGCTTACATGAACTGTAAGGCAAACTGAAGAAAAGATGCTGAGCAGTGGATTGTGGAAGGGAAGGCACATTAGGCCCTGGGGCTCTTTAGCCTGAAAAAGCGCAGGCTCAGGGGTGATCTGATGGCCACCTACAAGTTTATCAGGGGTGACCACCAGCATCTGGGGGAACGTTTGTTCACCAGAGCGCCCCAAGGGATGACGAGGTCGAATGGTCATAAACTACTACAAGACCGTTTCAGGCTGGACATAAGGAAGAATTTCTTTACTGTCCGAGCCCCCAAGGTCTGGAACAGCCTGCCACCGGAGGTGGTTCAAGCGCCTTCGTTGAACACCTTCAAGATGAAACTGGATGCTTATCTTGCTGGGATCCTATGACCCCAGCTGACTTCCTGCCCTTTGGGCGGGGGGCTGGACTCGATGATCTTCCGAGGTCCCTTCCAGCCCTGATGTCTATGAGTTTATGATTACAAAACAGTGATCGTGAACAAGATATTATTTGTGGGATGTGGAAGAGTGATCCCCATTTTCTTATTCAGCTTTATTTTGTTAGTAATGTGGGTTTGTTTTATGGTTTTCTTGAATTTGAAAATAAATGATTTTTTTCCCTTATGATTCTTTGTTGACAGAAACAATTATTATTTGTATTTAATCATATTTAGTTTACTCGAAACAGTTTTTTCCTAATTAGTCTCCCTTCATTAACTGGTCTTTAAACCAGGATTTCACTTACCTTAGCATACTTTTGTTTTATAATTTATCTTAATTGGTGCATGTTCTTTTTTTGCTGTTCCCTAATAAATAAAAAGGTGCATTATGTTGGCATAATACATACACAGCAGTTATCACTGTGCCAAGGTTTTGTAACCATTAACAAAAGGCTTAAAGGAAAAATATTACTCAAAAATGCTGCCAGTGTTAGGAGCTGAGTGTTTGCTGTGGAAGTGCCAGTCAAACAAAATAGAAGGCTGAATTGTTGTTAGAAGTTGCTTAGCTGGTTTTTGGGAAATTTGAATTAGAGTCAGCATGTTTTCCTTCCTTATTTTTGTTCTGTCCCATTTCTCTGCATTTGCTGCCTTCTGCCAATTTCTTCACGTTGCTGCTTCTTCTGGCATTACTATCTTTTGCTAAACCTCAAACTGACCACATAGTCTAAGTACTATGTCAGGCCCCAGAATAGATATGTTGATAGGTACTAATGTAGCATAATTTAATACTCAGGGAAGATGCCTAACATGACTTCTCCTCCCATGCAGCATTCTCATCTACATCATTTGGCAGAGTTACCATTTTCAAATTCTGGACATATGGGTAGCTCTCAAACACAGGTGTCACTCACTGGCCTGGAGGATGCCTTGCACCTTTAACTTTACACCATGAGAAAAGGAGACCTCGTCAGAGGTGGGGTTAGGGTTCTGGATGCCTGACATAAGTTATATGCCCTCAGTGAGATTTGTAGGTTGCATAGATATTAGTTGTTATTTGTCTGCTCATACAACCAGGTATTTTATTGAGAGTTCACAGGGGGTCAGATACACATTCAGGAGCTTTCAGAAACTGTCTTTGGTCATTTGAGTATGTTGTGTTATGTGGTCAAGTTACAGTGAATTTCAAAGCACCAGTGGGGATTACTGGCCATTCAACCTGCCTGCCTTCAACCTCTTGTACCATGTGGTTGAGACTATAGCATGTTTGTGAAGCGTATGAAATAGCATAAATTTGTCTGCCTTAATAGCATGGAAAATCGGGACTGTTTTTCACTTCAGTAATATATATTTTTATATTTCACTGCTGTTTTATTAAACGTTCCTTGCCCACATAGCAGTACTAATTCAGAAATGTTAATAAAAGACTGTTACCTTGTTGTAATAAAGGTTTTCATCATGCATGACAAATAGCTAAAAATATAGCTTCTCTCAAAGAGTTCTTGCTGTACTGACAATTCTGATGTCACAAATCTCTGTTGGAAAATAATAGGTACTTACATGGCAAGAAGCCAATAAATTTCTTGTTTTAAATAGCACCATCACAAATGATGTAAGAAGTAGCACAGCAGAGAAGAAAAGATTAACAGAGTGTTTTCAAAATCAGGATATTGCAAATAAGTATTTGTCTGCCTGTGTATCTGCTTGCTTGTATACATCTGACTAATTCATCCCTCTGTACGACTCAGATTGTTGTGTTCTTTGTTCTTTAATGGAAAGCAGCATTTTATTGTAAATACATAATTTAAATAATTCCTCAATTCTCCGCATTTAATTTTAACAACTCACTAAGGTACTTGGAAAAAATAATCATAGCTTCAGCTATTGTATAAAGACCTGGCTTTTGAGGCAATTTTTCTAGGTTATAGCTATCCTTTAATAGCAATATTATGTACACAAAGTGTGTATCAGTAACATAAATAACAAACAGTGTCCTGTTGACATATTGGCATAAAATCGGAAGATCTGTCCAGTGAAAATTACAGTTCTAATGAATCATTGCATTATGAGTGGTGTTTTCTAGGCTTTCACTGTTAAAGGAAGACCTTTTGAATGCAATATTCTATCAGTGATAGATGGAGTGGTTTGCAAGGGGAAAAAAAAAGTCCACAGCAAGCAAATTGGCCTGTTAAAATATTTTTTGAGAAGCTAAATCTTCTCTCATATATGCATTTCTTTTGGCAAAATTGAACAGAGATTTTTTTTTTTTTATTCAACTGTGCTGCATTATCTATTCCCACAGTTACCACTACCCATGATATGACCCAAGGTCCATTTACCCTTTTTGTCATTCCAGCTGGGACACTAGAATTAAGACACACACACACACACACACACACACACACACACACACACACACACACACTCTGTATATATTAATATAGTATGTTTGTTTGCATGTTTGCTTGTACATTTATGCATCTTCTTAAATGTTACAAAGCTGATCTTAAGCTTTACAGGTTTTTTTAATTAAACATATCTATCCTTTTTCTATGTTTGAATTTGAATTTGTTTCAATGTATGTTAGTCTGTCATACTCAGTTCTACTTCTGGCATTCCGTACAGTAGCCAGAACCTGCAATGGTTGGGTTCTAGACAGAGGAAAGAGAGATTTTTGTTTTTGTTCCTGTCATGTAGTGCTTCCCTGCCCCTCAGATTTTACTGGTAACCGTTACCCTCCCTTTCTTCTCCCCACTCCCTACTGCTTGGTACTTTCATAGATTTCATAGATATTTAGGGTTGGAAGGGACCTTAGTAGATCATTAAGTACGACCCCCTGCCCTGGGCAGGAAAGAGCGCTCAGTCAGGTGACCCCAGCCAGGTGCTTGTCCAGTTTCCTCTTAAAGACCTCCAAAGTAGGGGAGAGCACCACCTCCCTTGAACGCCCATTATAGATTCTGGTAACCCTTACTGTAAAGAAGTTCCTCCTTATGTCTAACCTAAATCTGCTCTCTGTCAGATTGTGGCCGTTGTTTCTAGTAACTCCAAGGGGTGCTCTGGTAAACAGAGCATCTCCTATTCTTTGCTGTCCCCTCCTGATGAATTTGTAGATGGCCACTAGATCCCTCTCAGCCTTCTCTTGCAGAGGCTGAAGAGATCCAGGTCCCTCAATCTCTCCTCATAGGACCTTACCTGCAGGCCCCTAACCATCCAAGTAGCCCTCCTCTGGACCCTCTCAAGTTGATCCACATTGCTCTTGAAGTACGGCACCCAACACTGAATGCAGTACTGTAGCTGCAGCCTTACCAATGCCACATAGAGGGGAAGTATCAGCTCCCTAAACCTGTTTGTGATGCATCTGCTAAAGCATGATAAAGTGTGGTTTAACTTTATTGATCACTTCATCACATTGATGACACATGTTCATCTTGGAGTCAGTTATGACTCTGAGATCCCTTTCTGCTGCTGTGCTGCTTAGGAAGTCATCTCAGCCTGTAAGTGTGTTGGAGATTCCTTCTCCCTAGGTGCAGTACCTTCTACTTAGCTTGGTTAAACTGCATCCTATTCTGCTCTGCCCACTTTTTTCCAAGCTGTCCAAATCTGTCTGAATCCATTCCCTGCCTACTAGTGTGTTTACTTTGCCCCATAATTTGGTGTCGTCCGTGAATTTGGACAGAATCCTCTCCACACCCTCATCCAGGTCACTGATGAAGATATTGAACAGCACTGGTCCAAGGACTGAACCTTGGGGAACACTGCTGCCCACATCTTTCCAGGTCAATACTGACCCGTCCACCACTGCTCTCTGGGTGCGTCCCTTAAGCCAATTTGCCCCCCACCTGACCATGTAATCATCTACGTCACAGCCACTTCATTTATTAATGAAAATGGGATGAGATGCTGAATCGAAGGCCTTTTAAAAATCCAGGTAAATGATGTCAACCTCAACTCCTGCATCTAAGCATTTTGTGACCTGGTTATAAAAAGAAATAAAATTAGTCTGGCAGGATCTAACTACTATGAACCTGTGGTGGTTGTCCTTCGGCATTATTTTTCCTGCTGGACTCCCACAAATGTAATCCTTGATAATTCTTTTAAAGGTTTTCCCAAGGATAGAGGTGAGACTAACAGACCTATAGTTACCTGGATCCTCCTTCCTCCCCTTCTTGAAAATAGGGACCACATTGGCCCTTTTCCAGTCCTCTGTGGCCTGTCCTGAGCGCCATGAGTGCTCAGACGGTCATCCCAGTGGCTCTTCTATGACACCTGGTCAATTTCTTCAGCACCCTTGGGTGAAGATCGTCTGGGCCTGCTGACTTGAACACATCAGCCCCTCCAAGTGTCCCTTCACTAGGTTGGTGCTAACTGTTGGTGGGTTGGTGTCCCTCCTTTGCTGGCCTATAGTCCAGCCTGTCCTGAGCGCCATGAGTGCTCAGACGGTCATCCCAGTGGCTCTTCTATGACACCTGGTCAATTTCTTCAGCACCCTTGGGTGAAGATCGTCTGGGCCTGCTGACTTGAACACATCAGCCCCTCCAAGTGTCCCTTCACTAGGTTGGTGCTAACTGTTGGTGGGTTGGTGTCCCTCCTTTGCTGGCCTATAGTCCAGCTGAGAGATTGGTCTTGATCTGTGTTTAGACATGCAGAAGCAAAACTCTCATTGAAGAGCTCAGCTTTGTCCCTCTTATCTGTCACCAACTGCCTTAGTTTGTCCTGTAGGGGTCCTGTGTTGCCATGCACCTTCTTTTTGCTCCCTATATACCTGAAGAAGGACTTTTTGTTGTCTTTAATTTGTGTTGCCAGCCTAATTTCCATTTCTGCTTTGGCCTTTCTAACTGCCTCCCTGCAAGTGCGAGCCAAGGAGGTATACTCCTTCTTGGTGGCTATTCCCTCCTTCCACAGTCTGTATGCCACTTTTTTCATCCCTAGGCTTTCCTGGATTCCCCTGTTGAGCCAAGAGGGTTTCTTGGCACTTTTTGCCCTCTTCTATGTGTAATGGGATTGTTCCCTTCTACGCCCGAAGAATTGGTCCCTTGAGGAACAACTACCCTTCCTGGACGCCCATCTCAGCAATGCTCTTGTCCTTCAGTGCCTTGCTTAATAATCTCTTGAGCTCACTGAAGTTGGCCTTCCTGAAGTCTAGCACTTACGCCCTACTGGTTATCTTTCCCACCTTTTGCCGAATAGTGAATTCTAACAATTGGTGGTCACTATCCCCTAGGTTACCTTGTATCTGCAGATCTCTCACTAGCTCATCCCCTATAGCAAACACCAAGTTTAGTAAGGTACCTCCCCCAGTGGGACCATATATCTCTTGTACTAGGTGAAGGTCCTGCATGCAGGTTAAGAACCCACATGAATGGTCATATTTAGCTGACTGTTCCTCCCAGCAGATGTCGGGGTATTTTAGGCCACCCATGACGACCATGTCCCTTGAGCGTACGGCCTCTGAGAGCTGCCTTGAGAATTCCAGGTCCAGCTCATCCTCCTGGTGCTGTGGTCTGTAATAGACCGCCACTGCCAAGTCCCTTTCACTCTGACCCCCTTATATTCTGACCCACACTACCTCAATTTCCCCCTCTTCTGATCCCATCTTGATTATAAAGGATGTGTATTGTTCCTCAACATAGACAGCATCATCCGCACCCCCCCCCCCAATTATCCCACACTGTTACATCTGTAACATTATTTGGATCGTTTCATTATTTGGATCATATTTAAATGGTTTGCAGGGCCCACAGATCATTATTCTTAGAGTCTGTTATTTAAAAAATATTTATAAAAATACCATTTATCAAACCTTATGTGAGATCTAAATAATTAAAGATGTTGAAGAATATCTGTTTTCTTTTAAGATAAATACTTTTCAACTAAGAGTTTTATCCAATATGCCTAATACTAAGGTATGCCCTTTTGTTTTTATGGAGAAAATCCATTGATTGTGGACTTTGAAATAGCCATTGGCATTTTGGGGAAAGGTTTTTTAGTGCCATTTTTTAAAAAAGCTTATATCTAGTATTCTAAAACATAGCTTTTTGTTAGGATAATGATTAGTGATCAAGTGTTTCAAACTAATAAGCATTGATTAGTGTGAATAAGACACAATATTGCAACAGTTTTCAAATTTCCTGTAATCAGGTCTCTGGTGATTTTCTTTGAAGGAAATGGGCAAGGCAGGGAGTATGTTTACCGTCTTTCAGATCTACGTGGTGTTATGCAATTCAGAAATCTGGTCAGCTTTATTTTTGTACAATAACAAGCTATTATTCTTGGAAGTGAGGCTATCTACAAGCATGCATTCTGGAAGTGTCTACATCAGTCCATCAGTGCTTGACTTGTTGTGCCACGGCTGTTATACTCTTGAATTACTTCCTGAGAGAAGTGGTCAGTTCCGGTACTTAATTATGGGGGTGCTTTAGTGATATGGCCATATCTCCGTGTAGGTTCCTTGTCATGTCCATGCTGCAGTAGTATAATCTGGAAGCTGTGCCTTTGGACAAGCTTCTATTTCTCAGAGCTCTTTGTGACTTGTTTTTTCCTCCGGCTCCATCCTATCTGGCTTCCCCTTTATGTACTGAAGCAGTGGGGACAATTAGACACTTCTTTTTAAAAAAAAGACAAAAAGAAAAAGACCAACAGAATATATTGTCTTTTAAAAACCAAATGGATCCCAGGCCCTTGATTAGAGTATAGAATCAGGTACATATAGAAATGATGGCAATCATTTCATGTGATTACGGGCATTTCATGAAGCTCAACAATTATGTGCTTGAAAACTGAGATGGCAAAGTCTGTTTCCTTTTGAACTTAAATGGGGTAAGTGACTCATTCACATGACAGCATATAGTAATATTAAAATAAATCAAGATTTAAAAAATTCATAGCAGTTGGTCTTGCTTCTTAAGTGTCACAAAAAATCCAGTGTTCTGGATTTCTCCATTCTTTTTTTTATTTTGTAACCAGTGTGTCAAAAGAATGTCTTGCATTCAAGAGCATATCTAGTGCTATCCCAATTACGTAGTTGGTCCAATAAAAGAAAAGATATCACCCTCAGAAGTGCTTACCTCTCTCACCCAAATAACAAAAGTTCTTTAGAATTTTCTTCCAAAAGCACCTGTGTTTGGGCAGGCTCCGCACGTGTCAGTGCTTCCCTCCCAGAGCTGTTGGCATATGCTAAATGTGGCAGAGAAGGCAACTACCCAGGTGCCATTCCAGCTGTGAGGGTACTAAGACCAATAGTCATGCTGTTGGTGGGCCGTGCTTTTTCCTGTCTTTTCTGCTATCCTGTTGCTGACCCCACACTGCAGTTGCCCTTTGGCTCTTTAGCTTTTAGTACCTGCTTACTCTAGCGCTGCCCTGCTCGTCCAGGATGTACTATGAGCACTGGAAAAACTTCCCTAAGAGAAAACCCAGAGGGAGATTAAAAGTGCAGACTGAACTGAACTCATAGATTTCATAGACATTAGGGCTGGAAGGGACCTTGCAAGATCATTAGGTCGAGCCCCCTGCCCAAGGGGCAGGAAACTCTGCTTGTGACTTACTGGAAAACAACGGTTTCTCTAAATACCCAGCCATGCTGACTCTGAGCCAGTCTCTGCCTTGTGGAAGATCCCCCTCAGCCCAGGGACACCCTCATGACTATAAATAACTGTTAATAAAGTACACAATATTTGCATGTGTGTTAAGGTAAAAAAAGAGTTAGAGAAGTAGAGAAAAATTGGATGCAAATTTCAGCAACATGGGGGGTCTTTCATAGATGCATTCTCATTTGGATATTTTCCTCATGAAGTTTTGCTCTCCCTGAGCTGAAATCACCTAAAAATGCCTCTGCTTATTTTGTTTTCTAGTGCCCTTAACTATGGGACAGCATGTCATTTTAGTGTAGCTATTTCCAAGTATATCAAGAGTGTTGTAGCTTACCAAGTCTCTTTCTAATCCAGTGAAATGAAGCTGTGAGACTTTCACTTAGGTTCTCCCAGAGGTTCCCTCTACTGTGATCCCAGTTTAGGTGGAATAATGAACAAGTGGCAGCCTTTTTTTTTTTTTCTTCAGGGTTTTCGGCATTAATTGCTTCTCCTCTGCTATTTCCCCACTATACTGTAACCATTGTAGGTATAGTATTTCTATAATGTATTACATGAGTTGGCAAAATGTCAAAGGAAACCTAGGAAAACAATGTGGGAAGCATATATAAGAAATGTGTCTATATGCTCACCCTGAACAGTACTGCTTTGAAACTTTTTTATTCTTCCTGGTCCTGCCATATTATGTTGTAAATGTACTTCACCTGATTATGACGTGTAGCCTACAAGCTGGTCCCATGATCCTGCCATATGGTTCATGCAGGTGGGACCTTGCACTACTGTGAAGCCCCAGTGCAGTTAACAGAATAATGGATCTGGCACCCAAATCCTACAAACATTTACAGTATCTGCTTAATTTTAGTAACACATGCAGCCTCACTTCAGTCAGTGGACCTATTCATGTTAGTACAGTTCAACATGTCTGCAAGCTTAGATCTTATGCTGTAATTTCCTCTCTGTGGGAACTTAGATATTTTTTTACATGCCTTTGTACATTAATGAACCTGCATGACAGTCTAATGTAGATAGTATTATGGTTATTATTTTATTTTTAATCTTTTCTCACCTAGATATATAGAAATTTGCTATTAATATAAACATTATAGCAAAGAGAGAGAGAGAGAGATTAAGGTTTCAGTAAATTCATCATATTACTGATGTAATGTTTGCATACATTTTCATCTCAGACTTTTACTGAATCACTTGCTCATTCACAAAAGCTAATTAGTTGTACCTAGGCATTTTTAGAGCTATTTGTACTACAGCATCTCTTTATTTGTTTCTATAGAATTTTAAATTCTTGCTTATTTATGAAGGGTGATTATTTGGTGGATGAGATGTCAAGAGGCTTACTATGCGTGATGCTAAAATATATTCTTGGGAGCAAATTTTGAAAAGATTCAACACTGAGTCAACAGTGAGTTGTATATAAAAAAATATTTTGAAATGATGAGGATTTTCTGTTTTAGATTTAAAATGCAAACAAATCTGTGGTGTTTTAATTCCAAGAGTACAACCGTGACTTAAGTTGTTTTTGTTATAGTTTCGTTAACAATAACTCTCAAATGTCCTACCAGTTCCTGGTAACAGGAAGGTGAGTGATACTGTCAGAAATAACCCTTGTTTACCAGGAAGATGAAACCCTGAGCATTATGCAGTACACAGATTTACTAATACTTCCTTGTTTGGTATGTTGATAAACTCTCTTCTTGCTCCCTACATTGGGAGCAATATGAAAGCATCCCCTTGTTCTAGTTTTTCTGTAATAACCATTTCCTCTTCATCTTCCTTCCCTGAAGTATACTTCTTCTACCTTTCCACTGTGTGATTTGGTTTGAGTGAAAGCGTGAAACTCAGTGTGGTTTCCTTGTAGAGCTGGTTAGGCATTCAGCTTCTGTGAATGCACATATTACACACACGACAAACCCCAGTTTGAAGTAAGGAGTTTCTGGTTGGCTTACATCCCATCCTGTTCCACAGTTCTGCAGGTTAAGTGATAAAGTTTCAGTCAGGCAATGTAAATTCCTCAGAATGAGGGTAGATGAAATGATCGGGACAACTGAGAGGGTTTCTTTGTTCTCTTCTCTTCACTGTAGTATGACTAGCTAAGCCTTGTTCC
>NW_005841922.1:737890-752554 GCF_000455745.1 Alligator sinensis
TACTCAGTGGAACTGACCTAGATTGATTTTTTTTTTTTCCAGTGTACTTAAAAATCAGAATAATACGGCATTATTATTATTATTTAGAACAAGGGAGACTTACTGACACTAGGAGAACATTATGTCCTAAAGCAGCAAGATTGATTAATCACTCCTCATAGTTATTATTCCAATCAGAGCAACTTCCAGCTCTGACAAAAGTTTCCACTAAAATCTCCATGAACAGGATATTAGACATATGTCACAACAATAATGGGAAACACAAATTCCTGCCATTTTACATAGATCCTCCCTTAAGTTTTAGATGCCTATTTTGTCATGGGAATAAAGCAACTGTCAGTTATGATCTGGTAGCACTTCTGCATTGGCTTAGAACAGTGGTCAGCAGCGTTTTTGGGCAATGCTAAAAACACACACAACCTCGACTTGTAAGATATTGGAGTCCCAGGGACAGACAGCAGGGCAGCTGTAAGGGGCCCAATCCTTGTCGTGGGAGTGCACCCCTGACCCCTTCCCCACCGTCTGCCCCAAGGTGTGTGCGCTAAGCATAAATGCCTTTGCATGCCACACTGGCACCCATGCCGGGGGTTGCCTACCCCTGACTTAGAACCTTGATATTAAGAGTACATTTCTCAGCCACTCTCTCTCATGATTGCTGTCCTTCAGAGACTGAGAGATCCTTGCATTAAATCTTCAAGAACTTATCCTTCTGTTGCTATAGGTTTCCATCCTATTTTCTTAATGCAGTGGGAGCAGCCTTTTTAGTAGGTGGGCCACAAATTACCCCCTGACCCCTCTGTGCATCCTACTCTGATCCCTTTCCTATGCCTGATCTGCTGCTTTGCTTTCTAGTTCCTGCCTGGTGCTTCCTGCCTGATCTGATACTCAGTTTCTACTCCCTGCCCTATTTGCCACTGTGCTGCCTGTCCCCTCCCCTCCCTGTGCTATACACAGAGGCTGCCAGTGTCGCTCCCAGGCCACAGGCTGGCATCCCCTGTCTTATTGTGAAAAATTCATACCTATTGCTTGTGGCAGAGCAGTAGGGGCGCTCCTGCACTGAGTCACCCACCTCACTGTGCCCGACCAGCTACCAAGCTCCAAGTGCCTCCCCTGGGGCACCTCACGACTGGCTGAACCCCTTCCTGGAGCACACCTGCAAGCCTGGGGTCACTGCTGCCACCACCCAGGGTTCTGGTCTGTATTTGGGCCCGGTGCCCCCTGGGGTACACAAGCCTTGTAGACCTTGAGGGTGCTTCACTCACTTCAAGAACTTGGGGTGCTTCCTTAAGCCTGAAGCACGAAAAGTAGCCTCCCTTAGTCAGCTGAGCATAAGGCATGCCCCGATCCCTCTCCCAGCAAGTCTACCAAACTTATTATAGTGGAGAGCTTTATTGGTTAAAGAGGGTAGGCTTGGGGAAGGATACAGGTTAGAGAAGTATCACAGAATAGCCCAGAGCAAACAGTACCAACTTAGTCACCTTTTGACACGGTTCTACATTACAGTAAGCTGTATTTCTAGATAAGTTTCAGGTAAGTTACTCACGTGTTCATCTGGAGCCTAGAAGAGCTCCAGAGGCAGCGTGCTTATTCCATGTTCCCCAATATGGCTCCCCTCCTTCCAGGAAGAAGGGACCCTTAAATAACCTTTCTGACCTCGCCTTCCAGACCCAATCAGGGCAGGTGCTGTTTGAGGCTAACCAACCAGTTTGAAAAGCATCACTGGTCACTTACAGGAGTGAATGGCTCAAGGCCCTGCCCCCATGCCGTGAGGTCAGTAACACTAGAGGGGTTGTGTCCCCCCCCCCCCCCCCAATACCTGTCCTCAGGTATGTAGGAAGAATGGGTTGCCTAGCAACTGGAGTGATAGACACATGAACATGAGAGAGAGGGCGAAACAGACAACCCCAGGGAGGGGAGGAGGCTGGAACAGATTTCGTCCACACCCCTGTCCCCTCCCCTCCTTGTGCTACACACAGGCTGCCAGTGTCACTCCCAGGCCACAGGCTGGCATCCCATCTTAATATGAAAATTTCATACCTATGGCTTACCTTGTCTGTTTTAGTTTTTCACTGCCATGATCGCTGTTGTTAGCACCATCTCTAATAGCAGTGGTTGGGCATGTTTTTGCCACCATGGGCCTTTGCTTACGACCTAGCCCCTGCTGCAGGCTGCCCCCGGTCATCTGCCAATGTTGTGAGAGGAATAGATAGAAAAAGGCAGCTGCTAGGACCCTGGGGCTGCCTCCTATGCTGCAGCAAAGGGAATAAACTGAATGGTGCAGGCAGTAGGACCCTGGGAATGAACACCCTCCTCTCCTGCTGTGGGCTGAATCTAGTTTCTGCAGGGCTGTATCTGGTCCCTGGACTGGAGGTTGCCCAGCCCTGACTAAATAGCATAACCTCTATTGTAGCTGCTTCTGTTACAGCGGAAGTAGACCAAAATGCATTAATTTTGTGGGTTCCAAAAAAACTCCGTGACTTAAAATAATCTTACATCTTTTGGAAGATTCTGGGAATTTTTTTTGATTAGCATTACCAAGTTGCTGCTTATTTTGATTCTTCTCCCCACTCCCCATAGACATTTTAAAACTATGTTTATAACTTATCTTTTTTTTTGCTCAGCTCTTATACTAGCTAATTCATTTAATTGTTTTGGAGACTGTTTCAAAGTTTAAATTTAAATCCCATCCTAATAAAAAAGGGGGTTAAAATGGAAAGGCCAATAACATGTCTTTTTTGGAAGCACGCATTGTGCACTTCTGAAAGCTTAACTATGGAGTTGACTGATTATTTTCTTATTGCTTTACCTTTGTCATTGCCCCCCTTTCAAATTGAGAAGTGTTTCAATATCCTGATTGCACTGCATGTAACAGAAAGTTTTTAGATGCTTTTCACTTTTGGTTGCAGAAACTGATATTAATATATGCAGAGGGTTAATTAAAAAGAGGCATTTTTTATGTTCTCAGAAAAAAGCCAAAAGGGATTATGCAAATTCAGTGTCAAATTGTCCAAGCTAGTTCCACTACAACGTGTTCTTGGGATGTTGCATATAGATTGCTTTTCAGTGTTTAATAAAAACACCAATTACATAACTTATTTCTTGAACCATGGGTAGCTTGAGTTGTTTCTGCATTTTTCTTTCTTTCTTTTTTATTTTTTTTGGAAGTAGTAATGGTTACGAACACAAAGTAATGGTTACGAACTCAAAGTAATGGCTGTTTGAAGCTGAGTCATGCATTGCATTTTGACCCTTTATTCTATCAGCTTTGTGGAGATCCATGTGCTGGTGCTTCTTTGATGTGTATTGATTTGTTACAGTAAAAAGTCTGCTGCTTTTCTGAACCAGAAAAATGAGAGTCGTGGATTTTGTTATTACATTGTGACTCACTGGACTTTCTGACACTGGAACGGGTTTCATTTTTTCACTGGAGTATTTCTTACTTTTTTCTTCCTTCATCTCTTAGGCCGCAGATAGCAGTTAGAGACCTGCATCCATGGCCTCAGCAGAAGGCCTGAGACTTGATGCATTTCTTTTCTCCTACCCCCAATCCCTTTCTGCCCATCTCTTCATCCTTTCCTTCTGGCAAGACGACTTGAACAAACTGCTTCTTCTAAATTCGTGGTTGTAACTTCCTCCTCTCCCTCTTTATCTCATTTCCTCTTGGTTTCCAATTGTTTTTTCTCAGCTCCCTGTAAGTCTGTTCAGCACCTAAGCCAAATTGGGACACTGATCCCATCTGAGGCCGTGAGGCACCACAGTAATGCTAATAATAGTGTGCATTGACTCTTGCTATGTGTCAGAGGCATACGTTTTTGTAACCCTGCCCCACACTTTATGACTAAATCCAGAAAACAGATTGCCTTGTTACCAGCATGTCTGAGTGTCATACTTTTTGTTACAATAGGGATCTTAAATAGGAAGCACTTTCATAATTGCAAATGGAATAAATCTTTGACTTGCTGTCCTTTTCCTGGCACTGACTGCAGTTTTTAGACATTACTCAGTTTTCAATAATACATCAGAGTTTGTCATGTTACCCACACTTCTGAATATATGTTAATAACTAGCAGTTTCAGCAAAGGATTATTTTGAATGTTAAATTTTAACCTAATACCGCTTGTATTCTAACTTGCTGGATCCTTTCCAGTAAGGATTTAGTTGTCTGTGTTGTCCACACTTGTTATACAGTACGCTTTTTGCACTCAGCAGCAACTATTTTGGGGGACTATTCCCCAGTCACTGGAGCAGCAACTTTAACGCGATGTCTTGTATTTCTGGCTTAATCCATGAAGGCCCTCTGTCTGGATGTTAGACATTTCTAACTTAATGTAGGGTATTACTCTTGATCAGGCACGCACAAATGTATGTAATATCCTGGGAGCCAATCCTATAGCATAATTAACTGCCCTTAATGGATGGAAATGATGCTGAGGGATTATGGTAATGAAGACTTTTCATATAATACATTCTGGCTGAGTGAGAACAAATTCATTCCAATGGCACAATAGTATTTTAAGGAGATTGGTCATTCAGTAATACACAGACCCCTAAATGCACCTTGAAAAGACTAAAGAGCATGTATAGTCAAAAGGAATATGGTTGTTACACAGTGATCCAGGCTTTCCTCACTTCTTGCCCTTGCTAAGGACCTCATTCCAACTTCAGGAAGAGGTAGAATAGAGAAAGCCAAATGAGTTCATTCAACATAATGAAGCATAATATAAGTGCACTATTCTGCTAATGTGTCACCACAACAGAACTGACTTTGGCAATGTGAACTAAGGATGGGAAACCTTATGGAAACTCAACTTTACTGAAACAAGCTGTTTTCACTTAACCTTCTGTAAACGTCAGTAAGAGAAGTGGAAAGTGTTAGTTTATACAAATGAATACCGTATGTACTAAAATAGAATATGACCCTGATTATACGACAACCCCCCAATAATTAGATTCTATGTATGGAAATTTTATAAATTTGTTTTAAGTTTCCAGATATAGAATATAATTATTGGAAGTCTGCAGTGAACTTGTCCCCCTCCCACTGCTAGAGCAGGGTATATAAATCTGGGAGGGTTCAAGTAGCCCCTTTACTCTCTGCTTCTTTTCAACTTTTTCCTCTGGCAGCTCATTCCCTCTCCCCCTACTGTCAGACCATACTCGCCCTGAACACATAAAAGTGAAGAGCAAATTTGTAAACGAAAACCTTTAAATTAAGCATGGCTGTAGCAATTTGCATATAATACCCATGCATTTAGTTTATCCATAGTTGATGCATGGTACCTTTTTCTTGAAACTGCTGCAAGTTTTAGCACAGGTATTCCATAAAACACTTTTGAACACCACTTTGGCACCTACTTGTATGTAGTACAAAGTATGCATGATATTAGTCCAAAGCCATAGGCTGATAATTTACCGTGTAGTTCATTTGGTTTGGCCCCAAAGAGTCAATAGCATTTCAAGCCACAGTTACCCCACAGCTCAGCATTGCTCAGTATGTGTGTATTCCAGCTCCCCGCCAAAAAGACTCCATTTGCTAAGTAGCCCTCGCTCATGCCAGGAACCTGGACTTGTTGTCTTAAGTCCCTGAGGGGCTCCAAAAATGTAAATGCATATGAGGTGTAGGGCAGCCTGATCTGGCTCTACCTCATGGAGGGTGGGACCACATTGATCATATGCAACAAACTGCTGAAAGAAGTGGTGACACAGTGATTCTGGGTGAACTGTTTGCAATGTCTTGGCTGACCGTAACTTGAAAAAGAGTTGGCACCGAGAGGGACTATGCTTAATGGGCAATATATCTTATTCAGTTGGGCTGCACTAACCTGGTCTTGTGGTAGGTTCCCAGGAAACTTACTTACCTGGCAGGGGAAACACTATGCATCTGGGTCCATGAAGGCAGTGTTCCTTAGGTGTTCCCTGGGATAACTGTTCTTCTGGCATGGTTTAGTACCTGCTGAGGTGTTGGGGCTTAAAACCCTCTTTATGGAAATGGGAGGTTCTTCCCTAGTTTGCTCCTGCGGCTATATGGCTGAGGGCAGGTGAAACTTGGGGCCATCCAAACCCCAAGACTCCAGGCTTGGACCTGCATGTAGGATGCCTGCCAAAAGACCGTAGAAATATCTGAAGACCCTGGTGGGAGTGGAGGATGTTTGCTGGTTGTAGAGCCACCTATGGTTCTGAACTGACTCTCAGATTTGGACTTGATTTAGCTTGGAACACAAAAAATTACTTAAAAAAAAAAAAAGGTTCCCATTAGCATCTTTGCTTAATATGGGCCATGTGTTTAATAGTCACACTTAGTGTTGGCTGTGTTTAATCAACTTCACAGTTGGTTTCCATTGCTGAACATGCTGCTTTTGGCAGCAGTTTAGTGATATACAGTGTATTTAGTGAGTTTTCCTTGTATTTGATTATGGGGGCATTTTTCTGCATGCATTTTCCCCGCAAGGGGAGAAAAAACGTTGTGTTGTATTTGAGTAAATACGGTAATAAATATGATAAATTATTAAAATTTAAGCTCTCTTCCAACAAAATTGGTTTTCAAAACTATTTAAAAAAATACAGACATGCTAAATACTGCATCCAAATGCAAAAAGTAAGGTCCAGAATCTGAAATATTGGCCTAACAGGAATAACTACTGAATTTCCTTTGTCATGTGCTCAGTAAAGGAGCACCAAGCTTTCTGCAGCTCTAAAGAATTTAATTAATCCCAAATGGACTAAGTTAAAATCCAAAAATCGACTGTTACCAAAAACCAAGTCAAAAATAAAAAATAATGTGCAAGAATCTGACAAAAATATTATATGCTAGCAAGAAAAAATAATGACAGAAACATCAAGTTGATTATCTATCCACTCAGGCCAACAGTAATTAGGTAGGAGACAAATAAATTGATCAAAATGCTTTATTTCATGCTTGAATTTCCTGGACAATAAGTACACCTATAATAAAATCCTAGTAAAATGTTAAAATATAAATCTACAGACACTGCATTTTAAACTGATTCAGATTACAGATCTGCTAATTCCAAAATACAGGGCTAGAGGACAGATGGGTCAAGACTATAAGTTGCAATGAATTGCTTTGATATCAGAGACCTGAAATTGATGGGATGGATACGAGTCTGATCCAGACATTGGTACCGAAGGTGAGGTGGAGGCTTTCCTTTGTCTTAAATGGCCTTTGTATCGGGTCCCAAGTGCTTCCTCAGGCTCCAAATTGAACGCCAAATCTCATTTTGATTTTTAAGTAGGCATCTTCCCAGATGTTAAAAGATTGCCCAAGAGTGGAGTCCAGCCTGTTGTAATGTGGATTTTTAAAAGTGACAGACTTTTAGAAGTGACAGTGAAAGCCTTTTGATAGAGTTTAATGTACAGTATAGCCTCCAACACTAAAGAGGGCCAATGAAGAATGTGGTTGAATTAGCTACTGAACACAGTGTCTTCCTTAAAGCAGAAGGAAGTTCAGTAGAAGACCGCTGTGTAAGCACATTCATTTTATGTCAAAAGAGCCAGGCCAGATTTGGGGAGCAGTACTATTGCGACATATCAACATTTGGTACATGGGGCATACTTTTTTCTGGATTAAAATTGGTGGCATACTTCACACTTACACCTGAAAAGAGGTGTGCGTCTGTGTGTGTGCTTCCCCAAAAGATATAACATAGTCCCTTCCCCTGCCAGAGAAAATCCTACCAGTGCTGAGATGTACTGTTAAATAATGACACTAAATACATCTTTCTCTAAACCAAGGATTAGTCTATGCCGGTGATCCTCAACCTTTTTAGCATCAAGGCCCCCTTCCATATATTTTCCATATTTTGCAACACCCCAGTTGAAAATTACTGAGATTTTAGATCTAAATTCAAAGCAGCTGTTGCCACTTGAGGGTGACAGGGCCAGGACCTTACCCTGCTCTGCCCTGCTCTTTTCACTGTCTGTACCTCAGGGGTTCTTGGAGATGGGGGACAGGTGTGGGGTCAGCCTACCATCCAGGAGCTGCTCTGCCCTGGCTCGTTGTGCTGCAGAGAGGCTGGCTGGGGCACAAGGGTGCTACATGCAGAGCTAGTCAGCAGGCATCCTCCACACTGTAGCACCCTTGTGCCCCAGCCAGCCCCAGTCACAGCGTACACATGCATGACTGTGGAGTAAATGACCCCACCTTAGGATAGTACTTGTGTCGGGCAGTACTAACCTAAGGCAGAGTTAATTAGTATACTCTGGCTTAATAGGTGTGCATGTGTAGACAGTAACGCTTTACTGCTGAGATAATTAGTCAACTCCGCAGAAGATGCACCCACAGAGGGAGAGCTTGCATACATCTTTTAGGAATCACTGATGTAGTATGAACCAGGGGAACCTGGCTGCTCTGAGCTCAGTAAGAAGCCTCAAGCCTTTCTTAGCATGAGAATTCATTTCTATGTACGAGTAAGTATATGCCTATATGAATATGAGTAAGCTTTTTGATACCTTCAATAACATACCTGAGAGCTTCAGCAATTTACACAGTCGTCAGGAGAAAGGCATTTCTATCAAATGTATATTTAAAAAAAACAGAGTGGGAGTGGACTGCAAATATGGTAAAATTTGACCTGTATATAGAAATAATAGCTTGGCAGTACATTTAGTAATCCCAGATCCCAAGCTGAATATTTGTACCTTTCAAATGGGAAAGTATATGTGTGGGAAGGAAAAGGAGGGACAAGAGGATGAAACCTGACCTGAGGCAGAAAAAGCCTCTGATTTGGGCTGTTTATTTTTAAAACCATGAAAGTCTCTTAAATTATTGCACTTGAATTTCTTATTCAACATAATTTTGGGAATTAATAGTCTTAATTAAAGTATTGTTCAATGAATAGTAAATTTGGCAAGTAGCTTGTGTTGGCTCAGTGTTTTGAAACGTTTGAAACAAGCTTTTGCTGTGAAGAGGTGATATTGACAGGTTAAAAATGCATTATTGGATGCACTGAATTTAAATTGGTTTATTTTTGTTTTCCCTTTTAAAGATGAAATGAAATGTGAAATTAAGACATTTAAGATATTTAACCTTTCTGTAGTCTCTTAGAATAAATGAAATTAAACCAAAAAATACAAATAGTACATGTTTGCTGATGAAGTTTTAAAGAAAGTCAAGCCACTGAATTGCTTCAGTTTGAGGTGATAAACCAGGTTTTGACAGCAAACTCCAACTCTGCTGCTGCAAGGAGAATATTATGTATTCAAGTATCATTCAGCTCAATGACTACTTCAAAAATCAAAGTTGAAAAACTGATCTGAAGTTGAAAAAGCAGAAGAGCTTACTTTCCCCACCTAATAATACATTAATAGAACCAAGGTGTGAGATGCTGAGATCTGGTTCTAAAATCTTGATGGATGGGTTGAGCAGAAACAGTCATTTTAATTAATATGTGTTTCTTTTTTATACTAAAACAGTTTTACGTGCAAAATGTATTTTGATAAACTTTTTTTAGCATATTATGGATATTTTACATTGATTTTCATTAGATTAACACCCCCCCCCCGTTTTTCTGCAGCTGAATCAAAAATTTCATCCAAAAGCAGCTTAACGAAGATCATGAATAAGGATTGTTAATTATCTAGTTTAAATATTATCACTCAAAATTTATATAAAAATTAAGAATCCAAATGTATGCTAAGCTATATAATTGCTTAAATACATATTACAGTTTATCCTCCTGATCAGCAAAAAAAAAAAAACCTAAATATATTTTTGAATCAACTTGTCATAATGATTTAACAGCTCGTACTAAAAAGTACAAATGCAAAAGAAGATTAAAAATTAACTGATTGCTGATTTATAGCCTTATTAAAACCGGTATGTTACCTTACTTAGATTTAAATAATTTAACTTGATACAAGAACTTGTTTTTCCCCCACCATCCTTGAGGGCAATACGTGCCTCTACCATATCAGCGTGCAGCTTCAGTGCTGCATGTAGAGGACTTTGAGGGGCCTTCTTCACTTGGGTGAGTTTCCCAGGTTTAATCTTACAATGGAATCTAACATCTGAATTTTATAATATTCCTTGTGTATGTTTACAAGACAAACCAAGTCCATCATGTTTTTGAAGAGTCCTTGTTACGGTTTCAATTGTAAACAAAGAGTCTATACGATGCGTTTGCCAAGGGGAAAAAAGGATTGAGGTGTTTTGTAATGAATAATTCAAAATATACTGCTCAGAGGAAGTCTGAAGTGAGACGCTGAGTTTTTCTTCTTGATTCCACCTTTCCTTAAGCCTGGCATCAGTGTTTAATCAACTCTGAACGTGATGTGGATGCTTTCAGTTGTGAGTACAGGGCTTGCAAAAAGCAGAACAATCCAGGCATAAATTATCGACCTTAGCTTGTATTGGATTTATTTTAACTGACCTAGGGATGTTTCATTAACTTTAAAAACAATGTTTTTAGTCATTCCACTAAAACAAAATAGACTTTTGTAGACACAGATCACTATTAGTCTCACAATGTTGTTTTACCTTTTACAGATATTTGTGCTGTATATTTCCATAGCTAATTATAGGATCATAGGAAAGGAGGGCTGGAAATGTCCTCACAAGGTCATCTAATCCAGCCTCCTGCTCAAGGCAGGTTCATCCCTGTTTAAATCATCCCAACCAAGTGTCTATCCAACCTGCTTTGAAATCTTTCAAGGAGGGAGATTCCATAATTTCTCTGGGTGGACTGTTCCAGTGCTTGATCATCCTCATAGTCTCCTAGTTCCTTAATCTCCCACCTAAAATACTCCTGCTCCATCTTGAGGCCATTGCTTCTAGTCCTGTCCCCTGCAGCCACAGAGAAAAGGCCATGCCCATCCTCTATAATAACCCTTCAGGTATTTGAAGACTGTTATCAAACTCCCCCTCAGTCTTCTCTTTTCTCTAAACTAAATAACACTAATTCTTTCAGCCTTTCCTCATATGTCTTGCCTCCCAGGCCCCTAATCATTTTTGCTTCTCGGCGCCGGACTCTTTCCAAGCTGTCCACATTCATGAAGTGTGGGGCCCAAAATCAGACACAGTACTCTGGTCTGTTGAGGACTCACCAGTGTAATTTGCAAAGCATGTACTTGATTTCATCATCCAAATCATTAATGAAGATATTAAAACAGATCCAAGACAGACCCCTGGTAATTCCACGTTTATGGGGACCTGCAATCCTCAGTCGCCATCACGAATGAGGTTCAACAGGTTACCAATACCCATGCCTGTTAGCTTACTCTACTTTTATTATTATGCTGGCTGCTTCATAGGCATTTAGTTTCTGAAAGGCTGCTGCTTCAGGGAATGGGAGCAATATTATTGTAGTTCAATGCATTATTTTAGTTTAAATAGATCTCAGCTGGTGCTTTTCTTAGAAATTGACCTATCTAAGATGTAGCTTTTCTCTAATAGGTAAAAAAGATGTGCCTTACTTTAAGAAATGCGATACATGACTGTGGATCTCTAAGTTTTGAATTGTCAATTTTTTAAACCTATACATGGGGGGGGGGGCGGGGGGGGGTGTGTTCACAGAAGCAGGTAAATGTCATTCTGCAATCCCATTAAAACAGGCTAGGTTTTGCAACCAATTACTTGTGCTTTTGCATGATGAGGTAAATGTAATGAAATGTCATAGAGTCCTAGAGAAGTAGGGCTGGAAGGAACCTCCACAGGGTCTAGTCCAACCAACCCATTTTCTGAGGCAGGATGATCCCTATCCAAACCGTCCTATACAAATCCATTGTGTAATCTATTAGAAAAACTATACATGCCCATAGTTCAAGTTGTAAGATGAATGTGACATCATTATGAAATAATTGTTTTCATATCTGTAGCATTGTCCAGTGCTTGAAGAATTGTTTGATAAAAACCAAATAAATGGCTGTGGGTTCTTTTGCATTTCTCTGAAGAATAAGTTATTACCTACTGTTGGAACTGAGCTTTGGTGAAGCGTTGTTGTGTTGCAGCACAGGAAATTGTGTATTCCACACCACTGTGAATCTTCACCTTGTTCTAGTAAAAGAATTTCCATAAGCTCTTTATTTATTATTTGAGGAACTAGTGTAATTGTTTTACTAAAGGTACAGTATTGTGATGCAGAAGGATGTATGTAAGGATGCAATAGATATGGAAAAACTTTTGGGGAGGAGTTTGGAACAGAGATTTGGGGAGGAGTTTGGAACGGAATACATGCCAGTGTGGTATTAATGCCTGTACTATATCCATGTAATGGCTTCAGGACCACTTACTTGCCCCTTAACTGATTGGCTTAAAACAGCATATGAAACTTGATTTTGTAAAGATAAAAGACCCCAAACACAGAAAAATACAGAAAATTCTGTACACATTTGTTATCTTCAGTCTCATTTTGGTATTAGGAAGTATTCTGAGATTCTTGTAAATAGTTGCAGCTGAACAGTTCACTTTTAGGTCTTGGAGCAGGAAGTTGCATTGGCATTTTTGATAACATGATTGTGAAATATATTGAAGTACTGATGCATTGATATAGTAATACTGTCTATTGATTTATCCATGGTGCATCCTCATATTGCGGTGCCTTGACAAGTAATAAATCAGTACTACTGATTTATGGCTATGGGACTTCTTTAAAAGGTCCCAGTAGCCTTGATATATTTATCCAGTTAATTTGAATGAAGTGCATCAGATTTAGTTAAATAGTCTCAGACCTAAAAACAAATCTCTTAAACCAGCATTGAGGCTCAGAATACTAAGTACTTTAACAGCAGTATTGTGGAAATATTTTTAAATCCCTTTTTCATATGTTTTTTCTTGTGGCATTCATTTTTAGGGGCGGTTTCTTAATATCCTCTAAAGATCCTGCCCTACTTCAGGAGAACAAAAAGGAAGCCATTGTCTCCTGCCTTTTGTGCAGGCCGTCTCCCGATCCCACCCTCGTTGCCATGTGCAGGCGGCGGGGAGCGATCGGGGCCCTTTTGTGCTGTGCGCGGGCTGTGGTCAGCAGCCCGGGCACGCTGGATCGGAGAGAACAGGCGACACGCTGGAATTAGGCATGGACACATAATGGTTGATTCAAGATTATTTACTTACACCGAAGATGGTCGCGGTGTAGGCTGGACAGTTTCCAGGCACAGCTCCGATTAAATCCTCGTTTGAGGACTACGACAAGCTCGGCTCTCTCACGAAATTTGCTAGGCTCCGTGGATCCTTTTATTCACTCACCCACACGAAGTTTGCTAGGCTCCGTGGGTCCGGTTCTTTTGCGCGCGGGGAGGGATACGTCTAGGAATCTATCGGCGACGGGGAGAGACTAGAGGCTGATCAGACCCCTGTTGCCTGCTTGAAACGTGCTGCGTCCAATAGGCTCCGCAGCGCTTAGAGATCTTCACACAGCGTGAAGTCTCCTCCTCCTGGTGTTCGTGGAGTCCTCCCTTGCGGGGGCTCTCCTCGGAGTTCTCCAATTTCTCTCCAAATTTTTCAAGTTCTCTCTCTCCAACTTGGGCAGAAACCACCCAAGCCTTTTATACGGCTAGCAAGCCAATCACTAGCTGCCACGTGTGAATAATTTCACGCAAGCCAATAATGGGGCTCGAATTAGCATACAAATGGCGGGAACTCTTTGCACCCAGCATTTCTTAGATGCAAAAGAAATGCACCATGCAAAGAAAGCTACAAATTGGTGGGAAATTCTCCCTTGCACCGGGGTTCTCTTTTACAGCAGAAAACTCCACCGTGCAAAGAAGCTGCAATTTAGCGGGAAAATAATTCAGTGGTGCCAAAGCGCACACAAAAACAAAAATCACAACTTTGGGTTGTGACACCTTTTTCCCTTCAAACTCCATCCCCCCCTCCAAGTTTTGCCCTTCTGCACTAGACTAGAACAAAGGCCCTGATTATCTTTTTTTCTTATGCAAAATATTATGAGAGAGAGGTAGAAACAGATGCAGTGTAAAATGGACTGAAGCCTAGGGTTAGGGACCATACCTGAGATACTGAAGGCCAGGTTCAAGTCCCTGCTCTGCCTGATCGAACTGACATGAATCCCTATCGCATGTTAATTCCCTAACACAGTATTGGTTGCTTACTTAGCCTCTTCTAGAGAAGCTTTTCCATTTTGTATTAAGAGGTGTTCATTGGGCTAAAGAGAAGAGAGAGAAAAGAGAGAGTCTATAGTGAAGTTAGTTAGGGTACTCATAGGGAGACACCTTTAAACCTTGCTCAGGATTAGGCAGAACAGAACCTTGAAACTCAGTGTCCTACCTGGCAGATAGGTGTCATACCCATGGGGCTGTTGGCTGTTTGGGACTGCTCTTGCACTCTCTCTGCCTTCTGTTTTGACCAGAAATTCCCATTAGAAAGTTCTGACTTTTGAAAAATGTTATTTTCCCAATGAAAAGATGTTTAAAAAAATCTTTCGAGTAAGATCTTGTGAAAGATCACAGTTTTCTCAGGTAGAGTTTATCAGAAAGCTAAGGCTTAAACTCTTCTTTTTACTTAGTTTATGCTTGAGCTCCTTTTGCATTTTAAGAGATGAAGGTAACACTTATTTTGTTCTCTTTTCTCTCAGATCTGCCATCTTCTTTGCAAAACAGCTGTACTTGACCCAGTTTACTGAATCCAATGGCCAGCAGCTTTTTCATACCTTTGGGTATGAACAGATGAAACAAATATTTTGATTTTAAAAATTG
>NW_005841922.1:752564-756131 GCF_000455745.1 Alligator sinensis
AATCTGATGTAACAATTTTGCATCACTCTATCCAACATTAGGTTAGATAGACTGGGCTAGACTGTTAATTTAGCAGCTATTTCATTTTAAGCTCTCCTGGTTTAGCTTCATTAACTATGGGATAAGAGTGGGCATAAAAAGGAGTTACAACAGACTAACTAATGCACGTGCACATTTGGTAAATTCCTACCCCTCTTTTAAAGTAGTATAATTTTTGTTTGTTGCATCTCAAACAGGTCCCCAGACCGGTCTGGGTCAGATACTGACAATTAACAGATGTACCTATCTTTTTCTCTCCAAACTAAAATCTTGTCCCTTGCATCTATTTCTGTATCTTGTCCTGTCAGATCAAGCTAAGCTTAATTAAAACAGAACTCTCAGCCTGTTCTTCCATATCCTAACCTCATTCAGAATGATGCTTCAGAGATCTTTTGCATGGCCCATCACTTTTGCCCGGTTCTTTGCATCATCTCTGTGCTGGCTCTTTCATCTCTGTTACACCAGGCATGAACTATATTTTGGCACATGGCCTATCTGCACACTAGCTTTCCTTTGTCATTCAGTTTCGACACCTGCAATTTAATCTGTAGTGTCATCTCTCAACTCTGATCAGGCCAGGATCATAGCCTCCATCATTTATTACTTAAATTTTCAAAAAGCAGCTTCATGTTCTCTTCCAGGCTGCTCCTCCCACCTGAGAAGAACTGACCAGAAATATCTGCAAAGGCAATTTGTTGTTGTTCAACTCTTTCCTTAAATGTCTCCTTTGCAGAGATGCCTACAAAAATGTGATGGTGATTATGCTGCTGGTGTACTAAGACCGTCATTAGCATGTTGAACAATGTTGTTTTGTTACCTTTTTGTACTCCCACATTTGTCTGCAGCCATCTGTTATATTTAGTTTCTAAAGTCTTTGCGGTATTGACAGACCCCTCTGCTCTGTGTATGTAGAACACAAACATGATGCCCTAGTTCATGACCCTTGGTTGCTATGGTAGTGAAATAATCAATACTAATATTAATGAGGATGGTTATAGGATATAATGTTTAATGTCTTAAAAATAATTTCTGTCCTTAGGCAGCTTGGGATCCCATGCACTGTCCTACATTTAAAAAAAAAAAAATCTGTTTCCCTAGTATACCTGTCCTACTACCTTGGAAACATACATTTTAGCATTATATTTATAATTTAGAAAACAGCATATACATCTGTGGTATGTTTATAAGGTATCATACCTAAGTAACAAAAATAGATTCTCCTCTAGAGTTGTTAGACTTTTGCATTATTATTTGTAGTTCCCTAGAGTTTAGTGCCATAAATGACCATTTGATAATCTAGGTTTCCATCCTTTAATGCCATGGGCCACTAAGTTTCATCCCTCTGTCCTATACAAAGCTCAAATGTTTTAGTTAGACCACTGCATTTCTGATGGAAAGTTTTAGTTGAAGCCTTCAAGGCTTGTGACACCAGAGAGAGAGAGAATTAATTTCTGCTTACAGGCAGAGAACAAAAGAGACCAAGTTTCCCCGAGTCCAGTGAATATATGATCTGAAGCATGGGAGCCTGGCACATTTTCTATGCATCTAAGAGAGGATTCTCTGAACTACATCAGAGCGCTGATCTACACTGCCAGTGTCCAATCTCCATCTATGTTTAGTCTCTGATTTAGAGGAAGGCAAAAAACAAAACAAGCCAAAAGAAAACACACCAGAATATATTCGGCCAGTTATGTTATAGGCAGTGTTCCCTCTAAGCTGTGGGGTGTGCGCAGCTGCACAGGCGCACCTGGCAGTGTGGCATTAGCGTGCCTGCACGGCCATGCACACCACAGAGCTTAGAAGGAACTCTGGTTAACCAGCTGAAGCCCTACAGCATGTGATTTGATTAAATTATTGTTACGTGTGTGAGAGAGCAGTACAGGCAATGCTGTTCTCACCGAAGTTCGTGGGGGAAGAAGTCAACATTAAAAGATAGAGAGGACTACCACAACCACCCATTCTGGCCTCCCTCCCCTCCCAGATTGCAATTTTTTTTTCTCAGACACATAGCTTAACAAGACATTGCCAACATCTTTTGTAACGACTTCAAGCACTGGTGAATCCACCACTTCCCTAAGATAAGCTGTTCCAGTGTTTATTTTCCCCTCATGGCTAGGGGCAGAAATTGCACAGAAACCGGTATAAGTGATCAGAAACTGGTTCAAATCTGTAACACAACAGAAGTTCAGTGCCCACAAACCACTTTCAAAATGGCCAAAACTGGTTTAAGATAAACCTGGACGGATGTAGTATCAGACTTAACTGATTTAGTTTAAATCAGTTTTTTGAATTTCTGTCACAGATCCCCTCCAGATTCAAGTTAACTCATAGTCCCTCATCATCCCAGGATGCTTTGCACCTCCCCTACAAACCCTCCCTTCACAGAGTGGACGGGCTAGCCTTGGCCCAATCTGTCTGCTCCAGGTGAGCAGGGAAGCATGCTCTTGTGCCCCCTGGCTTCTGGCCTGGGCCACTGCAGGCACGTGATTGCATTTCTGGAATTAAAAATCAGTGTCTGTTCACTTGCTTATTGGTTCAATCTACTCAGCTTAGAATAACCTACAAAGATTGAATTGATTCATGCTCTTTCTTTTTTGACTGTCTGTACTTAGCCTATAGGTTAAGAAACTGTTTCAAGGTTAAATTGGATTTTTTTAATGTTTTCAGCCAGGTGGAAAAGTTCCCTAGTTGATACCTAGACACAGTGATGAAGTACCTGTCAAATATTTTTATGGGAACAGATTCTAAGTAGATCCCATAAAAGTAAATGAGCTTGATCTTTTTGTTCACTGTCTGAAATAGTATAGGAGTATGTAAATAAAGGCTGTATCATAACGTGTATATAGATATGGAAGAATTAAAGGTGCCTGGTCCACATATTTTTTGTAATACAATGAACTAATTTTGTATATATTATTTCTAAAATGCTATGGAGAGAATGAAATATGAATTTTAATTAGATTTATTTTAAACAGCTAATATTTTAAAGACAATATTGCATTATTGGGTTTGGGGGGGGGGGGGGGGGGGGGGAAAAAATTTTTTTTTTTTGGTTTGGGGGGGGGGGGGGAAGAGGGAGAGGAGATAGGAAATCTTTTCCCGAATTCTTTGATCAGAAAAACAGCCTGAAAATTCCTGTGACAAAAATCATTTTGCATTATTGTTACACATTGGAAAAGGAATATATTTATTTCAAGCAGTTGTTTTGCAGACTCATCCTGACTAATTTTGGGAGCCTAATCTGAGATACCAGTGACCTGATCTGTCACCTTACTTAACATTGTATTACTCCATGCCATTGGTTCTCAGTTGCATGCTGCCGCATCCCAGGGTGCCACAGTGCAGGCTTGTGGCACAGGCAGAGGGCTTGTGCACAGGGTGGTGGCATGTGTGCGCACTTTTCCTCCATCATGGTTCCCTGGTAATCCTAAAACAGGCAGGAGAGCTAGCTGGTGCTGCAACCTTTCCTGGCCTGATCCTCCCCCCCCCCCCCCCACCCCCCCCCCCACAAAAAAAAAAACAAAAAAA
>NW_005841922.1:756162-776830 GCF_000455745.1 Alligator sinensis
CCCCCCCCCAACCCCCCCCAAAACAAACAAACAAACAAAAAAACCCCAACAACAACAAAAAACCTCCTTCCAGAAACAGGCACACGGGACGTCTCTACCTGTCCTAAATGCTTCTGTTTCCAAGAGACACCGTGAAGGGGCAGACTGGGAAAGGCTACAGCATGAGCCAGCTCTCCTGCTTGCTTTAAGTTTGTCAGAGAACCCTAATGTAGGAGGAGCATGTGTGTTGCAGCCCTCCTGGTCGGTCTGTGCATGGGTTGGGTGGGTCTGTTCTCCCTGGCAGTGGTAACGCCCAGTTGGGAAATGCTGAGCAAAGTTGAACACAACAGTTCTCAACCGGGAGGGCTGTCACATGTTAAAAAGTTGTGGGGGTACCCTGATTCCAAAAACGGTTGGTGGGAACAGCACTCTATAATGTGTTTATAGAAAAGCACCTATTGCTCAGTGCTTGTAAAAACAAACAAACAAACAGTGTTCACAGCAGAAAATTCAGTATTCAGCACTTCACCATACCGAGTCCCTGGTCTCACATCAGGCACCCAAAAAGGAGGTGCACATAAGTGGTGATTATCTGTGAAAAGTTTGGTTGAAGTGCGTTGCCTAGCATCTGATAGAAAAACGTTGGGAGAAGCAGGGATAGAAATCTTCAGTTCTCCAGTCCAGCACTGAACCGCCTTGAACATGGGACCTTCCTTTCTCTTCCAGCAGTTCTTCCACTACCATTACATAATTTTCACATTTTAACATAAATGAGGCAGGGGTCCTGCAGATCACAGTCTGCTGGAATACACAACCATGATGGATCTGCAAAGCAAATGCACCTCATGCACTAGAGGAAACATGGTTCTGTTGACTTTCAGGTCAGTCCCACTCATGCCTTAAGTCCCATTGTTCCTTCCAAATGATTCCCAGGCCCTGCTTCTAACTGATCTGGATCTCCTCTCTCAGCATGTTCCCACTTCCATTCCTCACCTGATAGAAGTATAAAGAGAGAAACTTATATCTTAGCTCAGTGACTCTGTCTCCTTGCTTAGCCACTTCCAATTTTCCCCAAAATGCTGATTTCTCCTACAAGCTTTCTGCTTCCACCAGCAGGCTCCCAACCTCAATAACATTTGCCTTCTGGCTTCCACGTTCAGTTTCCATACCCAGACAATCCCTGTCACCTCCATTTCCTTTCTAACCCCTACTCTAGTCTCCTTGTCCCATTCTTTTCTTCTTCCATCTCCTTGCTCATTTCCTTCTACATTCAGGTTAGGCCATTTCATTCTTCACATTGCAGGTCAGGATTTTTTTTAATGTGGACAAAATAAATCCCCCCCCTTGTTATCTGAAATGGCTCAATTTGTTTTTGACAGAAATTTTCCAGAAATGTTCAGCATCAAAAAATGTTAACCAAAATGGTTGAGGGCAGGCAAACATACAAGAAACTGACGACAGATTCGTACTGAAAATGCCAGGCATCCTTTAAAATAAGTGGTGCAATCAGCCCCACGCACAATAGGAGAGATGTAATATATTCGTATAAAACCAGCTTTTTAGGATTGACAAGAGAAATGAAAACTAATACCTGCAAAATACCTTTTATGTAACAAAATAAAACAACTGTTCTGGATGTCAGCTTCAATGAGTTCATTCTACGTGAGAAGTGAGTGCAGAGCCCTGTTGGAAATCTTTCTCAATGGTATGAAGTTTAACTGAATTTTGGGGCAGACAAAGTCTGAGGTCAGATAGAAACCTTATGTGCCTGCCTCCTGATGTGTATAAGCTGGATGGCTTGGATGGAGTACTGTACTAAGAACCCCCATGTGGAGACTCATAGCAGAAGGCCTGTGTCCACATTTTGATCCAACCTTTTCCATGTATATGTTGTGTAAGGTGTCCTTATTGTATACTGTTAAGGAGTAGACCCTTCTCTGTGAAGACAGCTGTGGACTGTAATCACCCTACCTGTGTCAGAGGCATGTGGACTTCATAGATTTCATAGACATCAGGGCTGGAAGGGACCTTGGAAGATCATCGAGTCCAGCCCCCCGCCCAAAGGGCAGGAAGGCAGCTGGGGTCATAGGATCCCAGCAAGATAAACATCCAGTTTCATCTTGAAGGTGTTCAATGAAGGCGCTTGACCCACTTCCCGTGGCAGGCTGTTCCAGACCTTGGGGGCTCGGACAGTAAAGAAGTTCTTCCTTATGTCCAGCCTGAAACGATCTTGAAGTAGTTTGTGACCATTCGACCTCGTCATCCCTTGGGGCGCTCTGGTGAACAAACGTTCCCCCAGATGCTGGTGGTCACCCTGGACAGTAGACTGGCTCCAAGAGCCACTTTAATTAAAGCATCCAGAGTGTCACGTTGAACGAGCTTTTAGTTTAAGCGCTTCCACCGCCATTTTTCAGCACAGGGACACTGATGCACATGACGTTGGAGTCTGCTGGAGCGCAGTAATTACCACGTTCCCGATTGATCGAGTCTGCTCTGATGCGTTGTAATTACAGTGCATTGAGTAGCCTCAATGAACATGCATAGGCACCCTAGGACTCTGCCACTGTCTCTGCTTGTCTCTGTGTCGGTACTGAGAGATCATCTGCATATGAAGCCCTCTGCTGCCAAAGTCTGAAGTCTGTGGGCTGGATCCAGCCTGTGGGCCTTAGGTTGCTGACCCATGGTTTCTTGGAAAGGTGCAGCCACTTCATGGCAAATGCCCCTCCCCATAAAAAAAATAATAGTGTTTTCATTGAAATTATGGAGAAGATTTTACTGCCTATTCTTTCCTCTCCTCAAGTTGTTGTTACCTTCTCTCATGGGTACCAAAGAAGTTGTGATATCAAAATCTCTGAAGAGCATCTTGGGTGAGTTATATGGGGAAGCTCATTTTCATGAATTCTCCATCTGGTCTTTTTCCCCTAGCATATCCAAACTGGTGCAAAATGTCTCAGACCAACAAAGGCCTGCCAGAATAGCAACTATGCATATAAAAACTGGCCTAGGGGCATGTTTCTGTTCATATATATAATCCTATATTCACAGGGCAAGTAAATAGACTACTGTAGTTAAGGGACATGCATTTTCTTTTTGTAATTGTGGCATGTGTCTAAATGTGCTGTTCTGTCATTCCAACATTGCTCAAGTTTGATTAGAAGTTCTTAATTACTCTAGAGAATAAGTGAAAAATTCATTAAGCTACAGGCTAGGACCTGAACTAAAACAGAAGGGTTGGTATACTTGGAGAGCAAGTCCTGGAAGATTTAATGGTATTTTGTAGAAGGAAGCATGTGATATGTATTTTGTTGCTATAAACTGATTCTTTGTCCATGGCTGCATCCTGACCTTCCGCAATAGGAGCAAGCATGTTGCGTCAGGAGAAGATAAGGGCATAAAATCTTAAAGGTACCCTGTTCACTTGAAAACAAAGCTTATTTTCCTAGAGTTATAGGTTATCACTGCAATCACCAGAACTAAAATAGAGCAGAACTGGAGTTCCCAGAACTTTTTTGACCACTGTCAATTCTCAGTTTCTTGCAGATCCCTATACACACTTGTCATCAAACTTTTACCTGAAAAGAGGGTGTGCCACTGATATAATCAATGGACCATTCTGTGCAGTCTCATGGATCATGAGTGGTCCACAAATCCCAGTTTGGGATCCACTGAATTGGGGTAAAGAATCTAATTTGTTAAATGTACTTTCTGTCTCATGCCCCAGCAGGGTGCATTGCAGAGGAAAAAGGACCCTCTTGTATTTTCCTGTCCCATAAAATGTATATTACCAGTAACTAAAAAGAAGCTGAAGCCTAGGAGGTAGACATAGGTTGTAGGTATATATGGGTTGGAAATGGTTGGGAAAGAGAAGACAGGGGGCTGTTGCTGTTGGGGCCCCTTACCCTGTACTTCAGAACAGAGCATGGGAGGGGTAAAACTCTTCTGTTTTGGGTTTTTTGTAATTAAAAAAAATAAGACCCCTTACAATCGATGTCAAAATACAAATTTAAAAAATGTAAAGTTGGCACTGGCCCTTTAACATTTCAGCATCCCCCTCTCAATTTGGCATGAATTCTGTTCATTCACTTGCTGCTCTTTCATAGATTTGGCAACAAATTAAAATAATTCTGCTGCCAGGCTTAATGTTTACAAACAAGTAGAGGGCACAGGGTAGATTTATTTTAAATAATCTGCGCTAAAAATATCTCTTTGTAAATTGATATCTAATGCAAGTCCTGTGGCCTGATTTGTGAAACCTAGACAGGGAGATTAGTAACATATTGTGGTATTTCAAGAGACCAGGAACTTGTGACAAGGTGTTTTGTGATTTGCTATTAAAACCCTCCTCTGTGAAGACAGCATGGTAGCGTGAAAAATATTTTGCAGCACAATTGCTATCCAGGTCTGAAACCATTAGTAAAAACCGGCATAACCAGTGCACAATGTTTCTTCTATTCTCAAAATGAATAAGCTGAGGCACTTAAGTTTTTTATTTGTTCTTCGTGTATTCTGGGCCGAGGCCAGAGCTTGGAGCTGAAGGTAAGCTGTAGGAGGGCAGGCTGTGTGGTCTCCCCTGCCCTTCTAAGCTGCACACGGTTCCAACCATTTCTCTCCCATATCCCCCCACTCGCACCATGTGGTCTCCCTTTGTTGCCCCCACTGCACACCTCCTCCCTTGCTGCACAAGCTGCCCTAACCCAGGGCAGGCATCAGCTCAGCTCTAGCTTTGGGCCTGGGTCCAAAGCCAGAGCTCATCCCTCATCTGCCCCAGGCTGGTACTCAGATAATTTTTTTTTTTTTTCCTCCCATGTTGATTGGTAGGGGGAAAAATCTCATCTTGGATTTGAGTAAATACAGTAAATTAATGTTAACAAGCATTTAATGCTGTGTCACTGACACGTTTATTATAACCCTAGAAACAGTTTCCTGAATAGCTGTCACATGGACAGTATCTCAACTGTAAACCTTGGATTAAGCAATAAATCTGGTTAAACTTTGAGCTAAACCTCCTTTCTCAATTATGTATATAATCATAGAGCTAAAAAAAGGACGGGATCTCAGGAAGTTGTCTATTCCAAACCCCTGCTCAAGGCAGGACCATATCTCATCAAGTGTTTATCTAACCTACAAGTCAATTTTTAGAAGTTGAGTTTAAAAAAAAACTTCTGACAGGTAGGAGAAAACACTGCCACCATCTCTGGCACCCAAATAATTTAAGTCACACCACCTTTAGTCCTGTGCTTTAGAAAGTGATGCCCGAGGCATGCTATCTCTGCCCCAAAGTGCTCCTGTCATAAGGCAGCCATAGTCTGTTGTACTTTCACACTTGGAAGGGGTTTCCTATACTGGCTTGTTGATTCCCTGAATCTTCTAGGCCTGAGTTAAAACCTGGGACATATTTTGCAGCATAACCTAATTAACAGCATTTTGAAATTGTCACAACTTAGCAACAAAGAAATGGCATTTTAAAAAACCCGTCTTGCTTTTATTTATAAGCTGACTGTGAAACAAAAGTGTTTCTGTTCTCATCACTGCTTGACACCAAGCACTGATCATGAAGTCATATGTAGGGTTCTGCGACATGACAGAGTTTTTGCAGAATGGTGGTAAAATGAGGATTTGGGGGAATTCAGAGCTATGTTCCAGTTGGCTTCACCTTGGAGCAGCAATCAGGACATTGCTGCATCTTAGGCATCTTAGACAGAAATTAACTCCTTTGGGGCTAAAGGTACTCCAGGTCAGGAGCTGGCAGCCTTTTTAAGCCACAGACTGGAACAGTCTGGCTCCAGTCTGGCATGGGCCAGGTGGTACAGTGTAGGTTTTGCCTGCACTGTACCAGGGCCAGGCAGTTGGGAGCTGCACTAGTGCCAGCACCACTTTTGCCAGCCTCCTCCCGGGCTGGGGCACAAATGCAGTTTCCAGCTAGAGGGGAGCTGTTCTGGGGCCTGTGCTGCTGCAGCTGTTGCTTGTCACCGGCTGTTACACTGGTACTGCCTCCAACTGGTAGGTTGCTGCACTGGGGCTGGGCACCTGGAAGGTATGTCCACACCGCTGCCTCACCACAGGTGCAGCTGGAAGCTACCCAGCCCCAGCTCAATTCCCCACTGGGGGGAAGAAATGTCAGCAATGTGGATGCTGCTTCCAGCTGCACATCCTCAGCACAAGTGCAGACAGGAGCAAAGCCTACTGACATTGCAGTGGTTGGAGTCAGTTGGAGCTCCGCTTCAGGGAGAAAGTGGCCCAGTAGCAAAATCTAGAGGGAACTATATGGGAATGTGGCATCTGTGTAACGGCATGTAGAAATAGTACACAGCATTTTTTAGGGCAGGAAGCTAGGAACATCGTGATCAACAGAAATGCCAAGGGAATTTAGGTAGGCAGAGTGTAATTACCCAGACTGGACTTCGGCCAGGTCACCAGAACAAACATCTGCAAAAATGTATATGGGACTGTTAATGGCCATCAATAATCAGGCCATCCTCTGTTTCACATCTTGTATGAAATGTAATGTACAGTAGCCATCTCCTGTGCAAATACTGACCAAACCTGACTCCATTGCTTACAGACCAGGGTATTGGTGTCAATTTTTCAGATATTGCAGTATGGGGGTGGTCTTGTAATTGCCTCCTAGAGCAATCATCTTTTTATTCAAATTATATTAGCGTGGCCATTTATTAAATGGTTCTAGCCCCCTGGATGCAGAGCTGTGGATATAGCATCTTGTGTATGCTTGAGTCAGACTCTTATAATTGTGCATAGATGTTCATAGCATAATGACACAAAGGGTATGGACACACGTACATTTGGAACGGTTTCAAAAGGGGAGGGAGGGGCTCTTGTTCCACACCGCCCAGCAGCTGTTACATTCTAGCAGTTGTGTGTGGACAAGCTGGGAATGACACAAATGTAGCAAAACAGCTCCAACTTAAACGCTGAATGAAGTAGGGTTATTAAAGTTGGAACAGTTTTGCTACATTTGTACTGCTCCTGGCTTGTCCACACCTAATGGTTGTTAGAACATAAGAGCTCCCAATCGGCAGTTCACCTTTTGAAACATTTCCCTTTTGAAACGTAGCCAAACTTATGTTTGTCCATACTCTATGATACTCAAAGCAGTGTGCTTCTGGTGATAGCATGTCTTGTGTACTTTGCTAGATTAAGGTGCGTTTACTGTTCAGATCACACTAGCTTCCCTGACTGTTTTCAGAAATCAAGCTAATCGCTTAATTAAAAATGTTTGGTTATAAAAAAAACAAAACAAAAACACTAATGAAATTTTACAGCACTCCGACTTTAAGTACATGGATATGTTGGGTGACCCAGCTGTTAACACTTTTAGGTTTGAAACAACTGTTACTACTGGATATTACACACAATACTTGACATCACTGCTATTCATATTCACTCTATTTAAACCTTTTAAACTGATCTTTCTTGTTAGCACAGAGAGAATCTATAATGCATCAACATTGTGAAAATATATAGTTTATCTCCCTCTTGATTCCTTCTCTAACCATAGCTGTAAAAACCCATTTTTGATTTGTCTTAAAGGTGTTTGATATCCACTTTCTGCAGCACTGAGAGAGAGTTTATTACTATTAAGCACTTGAGCAAGTGATATGTCCAAATGTTGTGTCAAATAAGTATGGAATTGTGATGTCACTGATTTGCTTTGAACCAAAAGTGACTTCCATTTCTATAAAGCAAGAGTAGAATGTTTTTGCAGAAGCAGTTCAGTAAAAACATAGCATTTAAAAGAAGGAAAAAGTGTCTTTATTTTACATAATGGCCAATGGCAAAGACAGAGTATACAGTAGCATGCAGGAGATGCTCACTGTCACTACAAGTCGCTATTGTTTTGTAAATTAATTTCACTGACTCTGCTTATTCTTTCCCTTTTGGCCACTGATGCTGCATCATCACCTAGGGACTTCCATCACAGACCCAGATCCCACTGCACTGCACAAGCACATTTCAAAAAGACAGGATCCCTGCAGTGCAAACTGCAATCCAAGTAGATGAGAGACAACAGATGGATAGCAACAAGTCTGGGGGCGGGCATTAGGTAATGACATGGGTCTCTTGATCTGCTGTGGTAGTCAGTGTTCTCATTACCCCAGGTACCTAACTGGTGCAAAGGGTTTAGCTTTTTTTTCAAGTTATTTTGTCCAAGGAGACTTTTGAAGGAGAGCAGGGATGGGGATTTGCAATGTTATGAGGATTGCTCAACAATCCTTTGTTTTGAATATAAATAGAAAGCAGTGAAAGCACATGAAAAATTTCCCCTTGTAAAGGGAATATAAAATATTAAAGGGAATGTCAGTATTTGTTTGGAACAGACTGTCACTTTTCTTGGGATAACGGTACACATTTGGCATATAATTTCCAGTAGCGCTTCTAATATGTACCTGTGATAAATTTGTGCATTAAGACTTGGGTGTTTCTCAAGGTGTACCCTAATTGTGATAGTCTCAATATGTAAACCATGTAGGAGATAACAGTGCAAAAGTACTTCTTAAATAAGTCATGATTGTATTATGCCATGTCAGATAGATTTGCTTAGATTGCATTACATAATGTGGATATTCTCAGTCATCAGTGAATAATTGAACTTTTAGATCTACAGCAGAGATCTCTTCTTTATCTGAACAAGTAGTATTATTTGTAGGTTGTTAGCTCCTTGGTTGACTGACCTGTAGAAGAGGGAGTGAGAAACATATTTGACCAATGGATTGCATATGTAACTGCTGAAAGCAAACTGGATTCCTACATTAAATTCCAGGCTCTGGAAGTAAAACTACTGCTTATTGACCCCTTCTGCCCTTTTGTGCTATCCAGTACCTTCCTGGTTCTTGTTCCCTTTCCTATCTGCTCCTACCCAACCCCATTACTCACCCAATTGAATTTAGATCCATCTTTCTTCTCCTCTTCCTCACCCTCACTGTTTGTTAGATGGGAGAACACTTAGAGCACAAGAGAAAGCTTTTCCTTCGTCTTACTCATGCTTGATCCCACATTTGCCCCCCCCCCTCCCCCCCGAGTAGCTAAGAGCAGCATTTATAGGGAATGGACAGCTCAGCCCCAGAAGTCATTAGCTGGAGCATGCCCAATGCAGATGGATTCATCAATGGATTTGGCTACCAGACACAACCTGGTCTCTACTGAGTGAACAAAGAGGTTTTTTTCCCCCCAGGTTCAGGCAGATCTTCATAGGAGTTAACTTAAAAGGTACATTCTTGGCATAAGGGCAACTTCTCTAGGAAATTTAGAAATGAAAAATGGAGGTGCTGTCGTTTTCTAATGATGAGATAATGCGATTGTCTGTCTTTTTTCTTTTTAAAACATACAAAACATCCTTCTCTTTAATCTTGTTCTTGGAAGTGACTGGACCATTTTAACTGAAATTTCCCAAGGAAAGATGCCTGAGGAAAATGCCATGGAAAGTTTATTATTTTGTAAAGTTATAAGAAACTCCAAAACAGTCTCTTATAATGGAAAGTTTTGGGCAGCTTATTAACAAGCAGTGCTAACTACCCCACCTTTAAATTATTCTGTTGTGGCACTCATTTATTATATCATATCCCCTTCTTTTCATGTTTATTTAATGCAGGGCAACCCACAAGTGGTTTTATGCATAGCCTGGAGGGTCCTGTCCAGCTTCTGCTCCTCCCACTGTCCCTGCTAATGCAGTCCCTGGGGTCTGTGGGGCAGAGCTTCATGGTGGGAGGAGCTCTGAAGAGCCCACTGCTGGGGGACCTCAGACTGCCTAAGCAGTGGCAGTGAGGCTTATCTGGCCTGAGAAGCAAAGATCCCAGGGAGCCCATGCCAAGTGGTACACATGGTGTGTGGGCTGGGAACCATGGCCAGTTCAGCATGTGGCCTCAGCTACTCAGAAGTTAGAAACCCGTGATTTAATGTATACTCACAAAAGACTCCTAATTCCAGAGATAAAGGTAACTACTTGATATTGCATGTTTTCTTCTGATAAAGCTGATCAGACAGAGCCTCAGGATTTTTGTTATGCAGCTGGACGGTTGTGAATAGATGTTTTAGTTTAGTAACTACCTATCTCGAGAGTTGCCATAAAAAAAAAATTCCACAGTATTTTATAACTAGGCGATGTAATGGCCTTTATTGTTCTAGAATGTGTGATTTCTAAAAATAGTAATATAATCTTGCTTGTGCTTTGCAAATCTTAGTGTTGTATAATCAAAAACTTACTTGACTAGTTCTAACTCCTGAATACCTGACTGCAGGTACTAACAGGAAATAAGGTATAGAGCTGAGATATGGGAATGAGTCCTAAATGCTTAAGAACTTTGAAATATAATACTAAATGCCACCTATCTATAGCCAAAGGGAAGATCACTTATTTTTCAATGCAGTTTGGCCTTCTCAAAATTTCCCAGTGCCAGCAGCCCATGCACTTCCTTAAATAAGATCAATTGCAGTAACAGGCTGCACTTGTTCTATTTCAAGAAGTGACAAGTTATTTCAAGAAGAGATATTAAATACTGATAAGAGATCCAGACATGATGCAAAAGCACCCAAGGTGGAAGTGCTCTGCCATGGAGAGAATTTCTCTAGTTCTCTCTCTTGCACATCTCCCACACAGCCCTTTGTGAGATGGGCTAGGGACAGACATTCAAAAAGTCTGAGCCTGAATTAATTCAATCGTTGCAGGTTAGTTTAACCTGTCTAGGTTGAACCGGTTTGCAACTAAATAGACATTGCTTCTGGACTTCTGAAATGCTGGCACATGCCTGAAGTGGCTCAGGTTAGAAGCAGGGGGGCGCTGGAGCAGCCCTCCCTTCCCTTCCAGAGTGCTCAGCTGAGGGGAAAAAGCCTGGGATGGTGCAGCCTCTGATTAGAGAGGGGTGTAAACCCCCACCCTGCCTGCACCATCGCAGGCTTTTCCCCGCTCGCTGCTCAAGAGGTGGAAGTGTTAGCAGACCCCAGCCTCGGGGTAGTACTCTGAGGCAAAGGGGGTGTGCAATGCATGCATCTGTTGATGATACTGAGCTTTTCAATCTCCCTCTCCCTGCTTCTTTATGCTGTCTGCAAACCTGACAGGCAAAGGAATCAGCAGGGAGCTGATAACACAGAGTTTAGCAGCCCATGAACAGAACAAAAGCCTCTCTTAAACAGCTTTTTCCAAGGAAGGAATGGAGAGATATTATCAGCTGACTTGTTGATTAGCTCCAAAAAGCCTTAAGCGGACACTGACACTGTTCTGTCTGCCTGTCCCAGTGAAACTGGAGAGACGCACACAAACAGCTCTCAGCATTAGCTAGCATACCATATGCATAGGGTGTCTGGGGCTGGGGTCATGCAGTGGCAGATGGGAGGGAGGGGGGATCCCTGATTGAGCAGTAAGTGGTGGGGAAGGGAGGGGACGGGGGCGGGGGAAGCCAGGCAGACCTTGCTGTGTCAGAAGTCTCTGCCAGACCTCCGTCTAGATCTAAATTGAATACTTCCCTATTCCCTATTATCTACTTTGTAATACTTTGGTTTTGCTTTCTTTTTGTATTTTACTTTATTTGTCATCATCTTTTCATAAGGACCATTGTGGTTGCGTCTGACCTCTTATTTCTGTTGGAAATCTTTTTTTTTTTCCAGGCTTCTGAGTGTAATTTTTCCTTTGGAAGTCTACAAGGTTAAAGAATGGCCTTTCTGAATCAGATTAGAGACTGTTTTGTAAGGCCTTGCCAATTTACTTGACCAATCTGTTGAGAACTGAGACTACAAGCATAAATATTTTATTCCTTTTCTTTTTGCAAAGCACACTAGGCTACACATTTCAGGGTCACATATCAAAACACTATATTAATCAGAGTAATTTTTTAAAAATAGAACTACTATTTTTTTGATAATATGGTTTCAGTTTTATAGGTTCTATTATTATTTTATTATTAGGTAATGGTGAAAGGAAAAAAGAAATTAATACTCTATTTGTAAATCTTTATCCGGTCACACCATGTCAATAACTTCTGTTCTGCTTCCTCTTGTTTAAGGATGATTTTCCTACTTCCCCATTTTCATTTGTGGCTTATTTTGGTAGTTATAAAAGATACCTTGTGTTTTGAAGAACATAATCTCTGAATGATAAACATAATTGGGTCTGCGATGACTGGAAGGCAGCAAGGGCATTCATCCATACAACTGTAACATTTCAGTAAGTAGCTTGCTTAGACCGTCTTCTATGTTCAGTGTAGCTTGGATACAGAGTTGAATAGTTTTAGGGTGCTACAGATAAACAGTAAAATGTCTTACACTTCAGATTTTGTTTTAATAATTCCTTTCTTAGAAACACGGCATCAACCTGTGTTATAGTAATATAGGATTAGATGTTACCCTTCATGTCTACAATGTAAAGCTGATTTTCACATACACGCTATTATATTTGACTTTAGTTTAACCATTTCCCCTTGAATGTTCTCATACATTTCCTCCAATTCTTTCAGCCAGATCTCATTTTTTAGAATGGTAAAATTCTACCCCATGCAAAAAATTGTCTTTTCATGCTGACTTAATTCTCTGAGTGTAAATTAAATATCAAGATTAACTTAATTCCTTGTGGCTTTACAGTATTGCTTAATACCACCTCACCCACTGAGCACTTTCTTTGCACTGTATCTGAAGTAATTTGCATAAACAGGAATTTTAAAGCATTAAAAATATGTGATGGCTATCATTAACACCAACTGTTAATGATACTTTCTAGCATAGCTGGGGCTTGTTTTTGCCATTAGCTTTAATTGATGACAACTGTCCTCTAAATATGAACTTTAATGACACCATGGATCACATATGGTTGAACTTTGCTACATAATGCTATTGTGTATATAATCATACTCCACAGCATAATGTTATTTTTGTAAACAAATATATCAGACTTGTGTGGTTCATAACTTCAAATAACTACTGATACAGAGATGTTTGAACTGTAAGTCACTACTCACTTGTCAACACACTTTGAATATGCCAACACACCAGATTCAAATTGCTTTCCAAACAGTGTGGCAGAGAGATGTTGTCTAAGATAGTATCATAGAAATTTTAAATTGAAGCCACCTATTAGGTTAGCAACAGATTATGACTAGTTTACAGTATGTGCTTCTGCAGCAGAGCATGCTGGTTTACTTACCTTTTCAATGACAGTTATAAATATATTAAGCCTTTTGTAATGCACGAGTAATTTCCTAGCTTACTCAGAACTGATGTTAGAAAAAACTCTTCCAGTACAAAGTTTCAGATTCCTTTAAAAGACACAAATTAAAGGACTTCAGGTTTTCTTTCTATGTTTCTTTATTGGGTCTTCATAACTTCAGTGCTCAGGTTCTTTAATGAACCTCCCAGTGTTTAGAATTTTTTTAATGGTGGTTTGCATGCTTGCTTCTTGAGTGCTAGCAATCTGCCTTGTACAGTGAACAGGGGAATACCGAAACTTCATTTTTATTGAATGGTGTCACTTCAAAAACTTTACAAAGAATGTGCCCAAGATTTATTTTGCTGCACATGGTGCACAGTCTGTGCCATGTGTGAGCCAGAGGTAAAGCAGTTCTTTAGTTTTCATAGTTTCCTACTATTGTTTTTGAAACCATTGGATAGCATCAAGGAATGGAGTGAATCAGTCCTCAATTACCTGGCATTCCTAAGCTTTGATTAGGCTCTTTGAAGTAGCTTGCGTAGGTAAGCACAATGAATGACTGAATGGCAGACATGGATTTTTGTTTCCTGTTCCCCCTCTCCTCTGCCACCTCTTTTTGCTCTGTATATGTACCTTTATTTTTTCCCACACTGAACTGCATATTTCCTGGCAGGGTCCTTTTAAAAGATGACTTAGCAGGGTCCTTTTAGAAGTGCATTAGCTTTGCAGTCACTGGATTTCTAGGGGCTTGAGACAAGAATGTGCAAATATTTTTTTCCTAACTGGGACTTCTGTGACCTTTGAGTGCCTCATGCCCAGTAGTTCTCTTAGCATGTTTTATTAAATGTGTTCCTGTCCACCATAACAGCTGCTGATGGTATCAACCTAGTGTAGATACAGAAACTGTCATTTTTTTCAGGTATACACAAGTCTGTAGTTATTTGGGGCATACACATGGGAAATATCTCCCCCAGTTCTCATGTCAGTAACAGATTCCGTCAATATGGAGAAATAGACTGACTGTATAGTTGGAGAGGTTAGATACATTTCCATCTCTCCCCACTCACATAAGAGTTGCTACTTGATTCAAAACAGATAGCAATATCTAAATCAAGGAATTGGAGACACTACAGTTAATAATGATAAGTTTGCATCTTAGACCACTGGCAGACATGCTTAAGATGCAGTTAGTTTGTTAATCGCATCTTAAATTGTAACCCAGCCACATGTTCAGAGAATTAATGGTGCCACACAATTGCACAAAAATGTAATATTTTTATGGCTGGTTTCCATTACAGTTTAAATTAAATGTGTGGCAAGGTTAGTACTGCAATGGGGTCTCCAGTTGGCTCCAGTGTCCTTGCTGGCCAGTGCTCAGCTGGTTTTCAGCCAGATCCAGGATTGCTGGCCTTGGTACGGTCCAGCCAACAATCAGCTGATTGCCAGGCACCTGGTTTTCAAATTGCTAGTGCAGGAGGAGCTTAGGATCATGATCCTGAGCTCCCCCTGCACTAGAAAGTAGGACATGATTAGGAACTGATCCCCGATCCCAACATTGTGTGCTGCTATGCATGTGTGGCATGGCAGGATTGTTAGGATTGAAGATTAAATTCCATCACGCCTTTAAAGGAATATCTGTCAGCTGCCACAGGCAATAGACATGCTAAACTCCAGCATTTTAAAATCTAGTCCTCTTCCCATGAAGGAATAATCGCAGATGCATATTTCCAAAGTCCCTGGGTCAGGGGGTGTAACCATGAAGAGCAGGAGTGATGCTGACAGTTTGTCTACAGGTATAGGAGTCCCATTTTCTTGAAGCAGATTGACTTGCATTTTCCCTGTTCCCTTCCAAAGGAGGCATATTTTAAAATATTGGAGCTTCTGGCAGCTGATCGTTTGCTGCTGGTGATAGACCTTACACACTCAAATAAATCCGTTTATTCCCTGGCTGGCTGCTCTGGAGGTTGTAGGTCCAGTGGAGTATCCCATAGTATATCCTTCATCACACAACCAGAACTTTATCCTGGAATTTTCAACACTTCCCATCCAAGGCCAGCATAAAGCATAAGAATCACCTCCAGCCCCCCCACCATATGCTGCATCGATCTCGTTTGGCCCACACTGAGGACATATTACAGATAGAACAGAAGACATGCCAAAAAAACAATGACATTTACACAGGGATTGGCCTCTCGAAAGGGCAACACATGTTGGCTGTTCTCCTGCCAAGGCCCTGCCTCCCCATGGCCCTTCTCAGCTGTGTACGTGGAAGTTGGCTGGCTCAGAGGTTTCTCACACAAAACAAACACTCTGGTTCAAAACAAAACACTTGCAGAAGCACAAGGTGGCCACTGCCTAGCTGATTTTTTTTTTTTCTTTTCTTTTTTTCTATCTGCAGTGATACTGTTTGTAGCTAGCTTTAAATTCTGTGGACTCAATATGCGATTTTTCCCCTATAAGGTTTCATCTTGAAACCAGCTGTTGCCATTTTTTTAAATTTTTTTTTTACTTTAAAGAGATTTCTAAGAGAAATAATGTGCTGGAAGTAATAACTTTGCCACTTCAGCTGGTCCTGAGGTTTTTCTCGTGAATTTGATATAGTTTTTTTTTTTACTGGCAGCTGCAATTACCTTCTACGGAACGAGCCCTTCTTTTCTACTGCTGTTAGAGAAGACTATGTCTAGCATTGTCATGATGGGAATCTGAACATTAAGTCTCTTTAGGAAAGATGGGGATAAATGCAGGGTGCCAACTGAAAGTGCTTTGGAGTTTGGAGCGGTCTTGACTCAGAAAAATAGTCTTGTTGGTGACTTCCATACCATTGTTGTGTGGGGTTCAGCAAGGAATGCCATTTTAAGGTGAAAAGTGCTGAAGTATACTTCTGAAGTGTCTTGCATGTTCTAGAACAGCTTTGCTATTCAGCTAGTGTCCTGCTATTCTGCTAACCTGTAAAATGTGACCCCTCGTCTGGAGCACTCCCCATGTCTGTGCTCCTTAGTCTAGGCGCAGAAGCATGAACCTATTTGGAGTGGTTTTGCTACACTTGTATTACTACAGCATCCTGCAGATATAATAGTTGCACTGTAATAGCTTGTATGATATCCTTTGCCAGTGATACAATTGTTAAGTTTATCTGTACCCTCAGGAAGTAGGGAGAGGAAGTAGAAAGCATGAGGAATATTGGAGGACTTTATGGGCTGTGGATGTAACTTTTAACTGCTTTAACAGGGACAGACACAGTAACTTATCTGCTCGCTCCTGTACTAGAATAAGTGAGCTATATCATCCTAATATTAAACCTGAGTGAAACTTTACCCTGAGTGAAACAATTAGAGCTGCTAGTCTTGTATCATTATAGGAGCGTGCATCATAACAACTTATGCCATATAATGAAATCCATCTACACGCTCTCCACTGGTTGTGAATTTGGTCTTCTAGGCAGAAGGAGTGGTGGTCACAGAAAGGGAAGAATAAAAGAAGGAACTAGGGAGATAATGGCATTTGGATTGCATACCATAGTTTGTAGGCCTGAGCTCCATGTTGTAGCACTGAAAAGTCAAGTGACGTATATGACAGGACAGAGATTTGGAAAGCATCTCCTGTGTCATCAGTTCTAGGGCTCAGGCAACTATATAACTTGATTAATAAATGTATCAAGGTTCATATCAGAACTTCTTAGGAGTAGCAGAGCAAGAAACCTCTCTGGGGAGTCTTTGGTAGTACCTGGTGAACTAAGTTGTTCATTGGTTATGTATATATGTATGTATGTGGAGGTGGATATATGGATATATAATGTCATGACAGACTGGGAAACAGAACAATTCTATTGTGAACAGTTACAGAAAGGAGTAGAAATGAACTGGGAAACCACTGTCTAACTCCCATTGTTCGTGATGTAAGGAACAATATTTAAGGGTTTTTCTAAGCACCAAGAAGATGATAAACAGCCCAAAATAGCTCACCTGATGAATTTGATTCCTTTTAGTAGATGAAACGCATTTAAAAAAATTGTCTCATGAGATAAGACTTGGAAAATTAATTAGATGCTGACATGAATGTCACGAGGATGGAAAATTATGTAGAGGTTCATAAATAAAGAATAAAGCCTGGTAATTTATGGAGGGGTAATCATCAAGTTCTTATATTAAGATTAGGTTACTTAATTATCTTAAAAAAAAAAAAAAAAAAAAAAAAAAAAAAAAAGGTTAAAATATGGGCAAGAGAAAGGAATGCAATGCAGCCAGGCTTGTATATCAGGTTGATATACAAGCTATTCAGTAAGAGTGAGGTACTTAGAAAGCAGAAATGCCATGAGAGAGAGACTCTGAATAAATTAGGAATGTGCATGATAAGGTACCATAAAGCTAATATGGTTTATGAACTGCATTTGTGGAGAATACCACAAGGCAAGAAAAAAGTTAAATCCAAAAGGCTGAAAGGACTGATACGTAAGGAAAGATTTCAAATGAAATAGTATAAAAGTGGGGCTTGTAATGTTCTGCCTATTAGCAAGGTTGCCCAGTACTTCCCTTTAGAAGAGCTTATTTTCAGTTGCCTATACCTTTCTCAACTTTAGGTTTTTGTTTAGTTAGGTCTTCATAATCTGTGTGCAATGAAGGAAGTGCATAGTTTGAGTGCACTGTACCTTGTTTCCTTAGGAATACAGGTATTTTAATTGTATAGTATGTTCAAGTTCACTGAAATACTTGAGTTGTTTACCCTGCACATGGTTCTTCTGTGTATAGTTTCATTTCAGCAGGCTTTTTCTTTTGTACCTTTTTCCTCATTCTTGCTTTGGCCTTTTAAAAATTCTGTTTCCCCTTCAGCTGGGCAAGCATATGGGTTTGGAAATATTTTTAGAGATGGTAGTCAGTAATCAAAAGAGAGACGTTATAATTCACGGAATTTCCTCTTCTTTCCTGAATATTACAGATTTACTCTCTAGTGCTGGGGCAGGCAAAATATGGCCCAGGGGCCAGATCTGACCCACCAGGCCATTGTATCTGGCCCACAAAGCCCCTCCAAAAAAAACAATTACTACTGGTCTGCAGCTGCCCCTCTGAAAACAGGCAGGAAGCGGGCTTTCAGAGCTTGTATATCATTGGACCAGGCAGACTCTGTGCCTCTACCTCCCTGGGGCTCCCAGCACTCCAGCTGGAAGCCCCATGTGGATGCACTGAGTGTGATGGCATGTCACTGGACAACTGGTGTGTGGGAAAAGGAGCTTCTGCCTACAGGAGGGAGAGGTGCATGTGGGGGTTTGTGGGTGGGCTTTGGGGTTTGTGTGGGTGGGTGTGGGGTTTGTGTGTGGGTACCCCTGCCACACATTCCCCCCCCATGGTGCACAGTGCCCACCGCCAGCAACAGCAGCAGGAAGTAGGCTGTTGGGATGTTCATGGCCACAGCAGGTAGACCCTTCCCCGGCAGTGTGTGGCTCCAGCTGAGTCTCCGACCTGCTGGCGCATACCTTCCTACCAGACCAGGCTAGCTTTGTGCCTGCATGTGGAGCTCATGGCATTGCAGGAGGGAGTCGCACACGATTGGTCCGGGCTGGCTTCATGCCTCCATGTGGGGCTTCCAGTGCTCAAGCAGGGAGCTGCACATGGCAGCACGGAGCCTCTTGTCCTGATTACACACAGACTGGGAGCAGTGGGGAGTCACGTGCCATCAGACTGGGTGGGTTCTGTGCTGCCATGTGTGGCTCACCACTGGAGGGCTGGAAGCTCCCCATGGAGGGGACCAGAGCCAGCCCGGTCTGGCCTGAAGTTGTGCACCAGTGGGTGAGGGACTCAGCTGGAGCTGCGCACTGCCAGGGGACTCTGGCTGCCATGGCAGTGAACACCTCAAGGGCCCTCCACTTGCTGCTGCTGCTACCTCTGCTGGCAGGGGCTGTGTGTGGGGGAGTGTGGGAGCAGGAGATGCTGCTGCTGCCAGCAGGGACTGTGTGTGGGGGAGGCCCCCCCCACAAACCCCACATACTGTTACAACAAAACCCCACACACGATCCCCACATCTGCCCATGAACCCCACACCCACTCACACACATACCCACACCCTCACAAATCCCTCCCCACACACCCCCCCACCCACACCCCATGCTCCTCCCCCACATAATATACATAAATAAGAATTTATTTTGAGCTATTATGCAGTCACCTCTATATATACTATGCAAATGCATGTGAACCAGGGGAAAAAAGTTTTTGAAATAACATACATATAGTAGGTGTTTGATTTTTTAGTATATGATTTGGGTTTTTTTGTAATTCCAAGATGGCTAACCCCCCTCCCAAAAGTTGTACTTCTGGGGGCAAGGAGAAGGACTTCCAGTGACAAAGGTCAGGAGGTAAGGGATGGGACTTCTGGTCCCAAGATGGAAATTAGGGGGTGGGATACCTGTTAAGGGGTGGGACCACCCTTGAGGCCCTCAACAGCCCACCAAAAGTCATTAAGTAGCTCCGGCTGAAATAATTGCCCACCCCTGCTCTACTGGGTTTTTAGAAAGCACTACCTGTATTTTTATCCTAAATAAAGGTTTAAACTCACTGCTTTACAAGCATGAGTGAGGTCTATATATGGCTTCTAGAGAAGATTAAAAGGTTTTAGAGCATTGCATCGAAGTCTCTCACTGTTTGCTAGAGCACTGATTCTCAACTACAGATTCAGATCCCCCTTGGGGAGCTGCAAGCAGGTTTCAGGGAGTCTGCACGGCCCAGTGCGGGGTGGAGCTACCTGGAGCTCAGGTGAGTCCCAGTGAAGGAGTGCGGGGCAGGTCTGCCTCACCCAACTCCACAGCCTCCATCTTGTGGGTGGTGCCGCGGGGAGGTGGGCAAGACTCTGCACTGCTACTGCTCAGGTGAGTGGGGCCATGGGGCTCCCCACCGCCAAGGCCCACCTGCTGTATCTGGGACAAGCAGAGTTGGGGAGCTGGGTAGTTGTAGTGGCACAGGTGGGCTATTGAGTATTTATAGCGTGCTGGGGGGTGGACCCTCAGGAAGAAAAAGGTTGAGAACCCCTGTGCTAGATCACTGCTCCATAACATATCGCATGTGTATTATTTCAACAATATCCTGCCCTCTTAGTTGTGGAGAGAACCTTAGCTATGCGACCGAAATATTAATAATTGGCAGTGATGACTACAGAAGGAGGTAGATACCTTGAAACGATAGCAATGAATGGTATGTTCTTCCCTGGGCAATTTAATGAGTGGGACACGTGGGAAGGTTAAAATGAATCATCTAAAGATGTGAAGGCAATGCATGTACACTACTTTTGTTAAAGTAATTTATATGCTACCTTATTCAAATGTTCAAAAGAATATTGTTGCTTCTGAGTAGTCTACACATGAACCCTCTGAACACTTCTAGGAATAGCGAAGTGATGAAAATTATATTTCTGTTTTGGAAGTGGGAAAAATCATAGAACAATGAGGTAGCTCACCGAAACTCGCACAGCAATTTGGTAGCAGAGCCATAGATTCATACATGTTAGGGTCAGAAGGGACCTCAATAGATCATCGAGTCCGACCCCCTGCATAGGCAG
>NW_005841922.1:776840-777205 GCF_000455745.1 Alligator sinensis
TCCCTTCTGTGCCCCCGTGATGAACTTATAGGCAGCCACAAGGTCGCCTCTCAACCTTCTCTTGCGGAGGCTGAAAAGGTCCAGGTTCTCTAGTCTCTCGTCGTAGGGCTTGGTCTGCAGGCCCTTAACCATACGAGTGGCCCTTCTCTGGACCCTCTCCAGGTTATCCGCATCCCTCTTGAATTGTGGCACCCAGAATTGCACGCAGTACTCCAACTGCGGTCTGACCAGCGCCCGATAGAGGGGAAGTATCACCTCCTTGGACCTATTCGTCATGCATCTGCTGATGCACGATAAAGTGCCATTGGCTTTTCTGATGGCTTCGTCACACTGCCGACTCATGTTCATCTTAGAGTCCACTAGGA
>NW_005841922.1:778605-797491 GCF_000455745.1 Alligator sinensis
GCTGCCCTGGATTTCTGTGGTCAGCCAGGGAAGCCTCCTGGCCCCTTTCCCTCTTTTACCCCGCATGGGGATTGTCTCGCTTTGTGCCCGAAGGATCGTTTCCTTAAGGCACAGCCACCCTTCTTGGGCTCCCATCATTTCAAAACTCCTACTCTGCAGTGCGTCCTTGACTAATCGCCTGAGTTCATTTAAATCAGCTTTCCTAAAGTCTAGTACTTTCACCCTACTAGTTACCTTACCCACTCAACGTTTTATGAAGAATTCTATTATTTGGTGATCACTGTCCCCCAGATGGCTACCGATCTGGAGGTCCCCTACCATGTCATCCCCCGTTGCCAATACCAGATCCAGTATGGCATCCCCCTAGTGGGACCATGTACCTCCTGTGTCAGGTGGAGGTCCCGTACACAGGTTAGAAATCTGCATGAGCGGTGGGACTTTGCCATCTGTGTCTCCCAGCAGATGTCTGGGTAGTTTAGGTCCCCCATGACTACCACCTCTTTAGCTTTTATGGCCTCTGAGAGCTGCCTCAGGAGCCCCGCATCTATTTCTTCCCCTTGATGTGGGGGTCTGTAGCAGACCCCTACCACCAAATCCCTTTCTCCTTGCCCCCCATGTAGCCTAACCCACAATCCTTCTACTTCCTCATCCTTCAATTCTGTCTTGATGAGGGTTGATGTATATTGCTCACTGAGATAGAGTGCAACCCCTCCCCCTTTTTTCCCCACCCTGTCCAGGATAAGTAGAACCCAAGACTTCCTGACTCATTCTTCTAAACCATGATGTCTCTTGCCAGTCAGCTGTGGGGAACAGTACTATCCTACAGCAGAGTAATTTGATCCACCAAAATGCACGTGTAGACGGTAACAGGAGCTGCCTGGGGCATCAGGGTTCTAAAGTGCAGGGGCGGCCTGCCACCTAACCCCGCGCTTTTGTACCCATGTACCTCAGCCAGCCTCTCCACCGCCACCCAGAGCCCGGGGCTGACCCCCCAGGATACATTGCCAGCCCAGGGCTGCTCCACCCCAGCTCAAAGTACTGGGGCCCTGGGCACATGTACAGACACTGCACCCAGGAGCAGTTTTCTTTGGCACAAACTGTGCCAGAATTTATCGTGTCACATTAATTTCTTGTGTACATGCACCCTCTTAGAGCTAAAAGCTACAGATACTTCTGATAAAGTATTTATCCAGTGTGTCATAAGGAGAAGGGGAAATTGCTTAACTTTGATTAGCCCTATTGAAGCCTGTGTGGGAGTAAATTCATGTGCTTTGACAAATTGTGCGTTAGTAACTCAGAAGAAAAAATGCTGCCATCTTTTTTCTTTGCGCTATGACCAGTTTCCCAAAATTTCAAACTAGTTTCATAAAGATACTGAGTTCAAAGAAATAATTTAGCAATTGTAATACATATACATGTTTTTAACTATGCTCTCAGAATGCTGGTATCAGGGACCACCTTGTTTATTGTCATACAACCATTTTTTATGTAGAAATATTATGGCATGTCATCATATAAAGTATGAATTTTAATAATAAACTTAAAGCTCTGCTATGATAAATATGTAAACTTGGCTCTGGAAGAGCAGCATGCACTTCCTGGAATTCTGTGCATAGTGTGGTTATAAATAAGCGTCAGGTTGTTTGGGCAGTCACTGGCCCTGATATCTGGTGTCACAAGTAATTTCTGGTGTGGGCTTTTTCTACTGACAGACAGATGATTTTTTGGCAAATGTTACAGAACCTTAGATTGGAATTTATCCCATACGATAGATTAATGAAGAATAAACCTAGTCTTCTGACTGGTGAGGTGGGCAAATACATACACTACTTATATAGTGTGCATATGTATTACCAAAACTTAATATCTTCAGAAATATCATACCCCAAAATCTCTCTAGATCAAGCAACTGAACTTCCTCTTGCTTAGGTAAGATACTAAAAAGACTGATGGATGAACACATTATTATATGCATACTTTAAAACTAGCTTTACAGTAAAGTTCCATTCTTAAACATTGAATTGACAGGGAAGGGCATTTTTTAACATATATGTATTTATAATATGTTGATTCTATACATACATATTTTAAAACCTGTGTATAGCGCATTCATGGAAAATCAGGTTTTCCTCACCATTTTTTTTCTACTCCTTATTCTTATCTTTTGCTAAACGTGTAATGAACTGGAGGAAACATGACTTCCTTATTTGGGTAGCACTGTTTCACTACTTTTCTCTACAGAGCAACAAGAACATTTGTTTACAAAAAATGAGGGTGGGGGGAGGAGGGGGCGATATTTTAAAAAATCCCAACAACTTTGGTTTCAGAGGTTATGCCTTTCCTAATTATTTATTTAAGAAGTAGCCAAAAGTTAGGCCAAAATTAATACTGGAAACAATATCCCTCTCAAATTACAGTCAGTTTGTTTAGGTAAGTGGCCTGAAAGCTCTCATCCAGAATGGAGGCCATAAGCGGAAGAATGCCACCTGTATGCTATCGCTGTGTAGAGTGAAAAACTATGGTCACTTCATCCTTTGGATCACAGCTTAGGGTTTGACGTGAAATGGTGAAAGAGTGAATTGGGAGTGAAAAATTTTCGTTACAAATTTCAGTACAAAGTAGCGTTCCCTCTTGCCACGTGTACATGGAAGTTCAGTGATTGCACAGCTGCAAAAGGGAATTCAGAGCTGTGTAGTTCTTGAATGAGGATAGCTTTCCATGTAGATCATTAGGGCCCTACCAAATTCACGGCGGAAGTGGGCTATGCAGCAGCTCCTTTAATCTTGCGGGTTCCTCCCTGTACACCCCTCCTCCCCTCCCTTCTCCCCCTCCCCCCCCAGCAATTGGCAGAGGGGCCCTGGTGGCCCTGATGCTTGCTGCTGACTGGCCAGGAGGCAAAAACAGCACCATGTCTAAAACTGTGGTTTTTGCCCCCTGATGATCAGGAGTGAGTGACGGGGCCCCTTCACCAATCTGCAGGGGAGGGCACGTGGGAGAACTTGCAAGGTTAAAGGAGCTGCCACACAGCCCGCTTCTGCCATTAATTCAGTAGGGCCCTACTAATCATACAGATCTACAGAGACAAGTGAAACTCATGGTCCTAGGTCCACCCTTCTGCAAAAATAATCTTTTTCTGGACTTAATCTACTTTTCTGCCTTGTTCTAAATGGCTTCCTCCAGAGGAAAGAATTATAATAATGGACAGTTAGCAAATTGGACTAGCTGCAAATCCAGCTGCGGTATGTGTGTCTATTGTTTAAAGTATTGTATTAATAGCAGTTGAATATCTTGTAAGTCTGACTTTCATTATTTATAAACTGTCCTTTGGTAATGGCATGTAACATCATTTTCACTGTTTTTGTTCTGTCACATTCAAAGCCATTTTATAATCCTAGTGAAATACTCAAAACATGTGGTATTCTGAGATAACACAGTACTGGAAGCTGAGGGCATGTGGTGTCTAGCTAATGAATCCGGTTCTTGATTTTGTTTCATTTCCTTTCTGAGAGGTCCTGTATTATTTTGTTTTGGCAAGGAGGAGTCAGTTAAGCTGTGTACCCATGAACTCAGATAGAAAGTGAACCACTTTCCTTGTTTGCACAAGGAGTGTGTTAAAGTGTAACTGAGAAGTGACAGGATTTGGAGATAATTCATTGCTAAAATTTAGACTAGTGCACCAACAAAAGACGTCGGAGCAGTCTTGTCTGCCATGTGAGAAGAACTGGTAAGGTCTTGAAAACCATTAACTTCATTCTTGGTTTTAAAGCTGTGATTTCTAAGTCATATACATACATGATTTAAAACAATCCCATTCCAGCCAGTATGCAACTGTCTTCACTGGAAATGTAATTACCATGCGTAGTAACACTGAAAGTATAGCCAGGGCTTTATTACTGTGGGAAAGCAATGATGAAACTGTTCCAGTATTAGTGCTTACGTAGGTCTCAAATGACCAATCCTCTGAACATGCTTTCTTTTCATAATCAAGGCTGATTCTCTTATTTTCTTCAACACTTTCAATTCCTCATATTTTTCTTTGATGTTTAGTATAGTAAATTAAGTTCTCTCAACGTAAACCACATATGCAAGTTATAAGCATCTCTACAATTCAGGTGACTGGTAAATCAGACCATAACACCTAGTGTACAGTCTGAAGTTTAGGTAGTTGCACACTTTTTGATATTCCCATCTTGGAAACATCATTGGACATTGTGGAGATAATGCAAGCCTTTCTATTAGATCCTGAAATGAGTTCCTTTAGTAATTATTGATGGCTTTATTTGTGCTACTTTGAACTGTCCTTATTTGTTCATTAGTTCTCCATCTTTATTAGTAGAAATCGAATGCAATCACAGTCTGTTTGTTTACTGCTAGTTCTGTACTGTTATATGTTGAGGAAATTTGTGGCTTCTTGGGATTAAAAAGACTAAAATCCTTAATAGATGGTTGATTTGTATGCAGTTTTAGTGTGGTAGATGATATAATAGGACATAACTGAGGAGGTAAATTGGCGGCATTTTACCGCCTTAAAAATAACCACAAGAAATGTCAGTACTCAGAGGATATGCAGTTATGTTGATTCAATACTTACACAGTGTAGAGGCCAGGGTGACATGCTTCTAGTTCATAAGGAGCATCACTTTCACTTGGTTCTCGCTGGTATTCAGTTTCCTGTCTGCTGCTCGTAGAGAAGAGGGTAAGGCACAGGACTACAGATTAGGCATTCTACCCCATCCCCTACCCTCCATATTTCCAACTGTTGTGAGCTTGCTTTGTGACCTTCTCAAAGAGATTTAAGCTGCCTCAGTTTCCCAAACTTCAAAATAGTTACAACTTATTTACCACATGAAATTGAGACCCATTTAATTAATATTTAATATTTCTTGATGACATGCATTATGGAATAGCTTTTAGCCAGGTTAAATGCATTGCATTACAGCATATTAATCACATTGTTATAGTAGCATACCTTTTTAAAGAATTACTCAAGCTTGCTCTTCTTAAATAGAACTTGTTCCAAAGGGGAAGTTTCCAGGCATATCATTAAAGGTTTTGAAGTTAATTTTAATTAGTCATTATTCTCTTTGCAACACTACATCAGTGGGGTTTCTATAGATCAGTGGTTCTCAACCTTTTTTATACCAGGACCCATTTGTCAACATTGATGGCCCGTACCAACCCAGTGCCCCTCACTCCTGACGGTGCCCCCAAGCCCCAGCCCCGTCATGTGTGGGGCAGAGGGAGGGGGTGTGGAGCAGGATGGGGAGGGGGAGTGGAGTAGGGGGGCCCCAAGCAGCCCCTCGCAGGCTGGGACTCTGCCAGCCTGCAAAGGAAAAGCCACAGTTAACCATGTTTTTCTCTTTTAAAGGAGAATCCATTTTTAAAGTTTGTTGATCCTCATTTTTAAAGTTTGCTTACAACCCATTCATATATTCTCATGGCACATGGGTTGAGAAACACTGCTGTAGATGATTGGAAGTTTTATACTGTGCACATCTGCACATCACACTGGGGTGGGGGGCGGAAACTACGAAACAGTGCCTTAGCTGTGGAGCTCACATTGACATTAGCAAAGGTGCCTGGAGATACTGGGAAAATGAGATGCAGGAGTGCTAATAGATTTGTCCAAAGTTATGCCAATCAGTGGCAGAGATGGCATTAGGATTCAAGCCTCCTGATTTAATAGCCTTATGTCTTGTCATTGGATTAGACTACGCTATCACTGACCACCCTTGTCTCTGATCTAAATTATGCTTGTTAAAAGTGCCCTTCGTTCACATAGTCTGTTTATGTAACTTCACTGGTTTTGGCAACACTGGCATGTTTTGAAACCAGGCTCTGTTAAACGCTGCATCCAATAGTCACTTGGAGAGCACCTGTTTCGGCCAGTTAGCTTTATACACTCTTGTTCTGTACTTGACAAACTACTGACATTCTAGCTGACTTGATTTTTCCAGTTTATTTTTATAATCAGCTTTGCTTTAATATGGAAGTGTTGCCCTTGACAGGCATAATGCAAACAGAAATGGGGAGCTTTCTCATTTTAATTTTAGCTTTGAGCTCTTTTATCATTAGCTTTGTTGAGATTTGTTTATAGTGGAACAGGAATATTTCTGTTCAGTGCAGTGAGCTCAGATTGGCAAGTTCATTGCATGTAAGATGCCAAAAAAACCCACCCCAAAACAAAACAAAAACAAGCAAGACCCAGGTTTTGGTTTTTGTTATGGGATTTTTAAAAGTGGCTGGGCTATGTGAACACCTTTTATAGACCAATGGATATGAATATTTAAAATCTAATGCTGTTTTGTAAATAATACAATATTGAAGCAAAATATGTGTGTGTTAGCGGTGATCTTGATACGAAGTTGGTAACAGGGTGCTAAACCTCTCACATCCATGCTTTCAATTCAGATTTAATCTGTCATGAATGTGAGAGTGCGAGGTTTAAACTTATTTGTAAGCCTAATTCTCTATGCTATCACGGTAGTCTTCAGATATTCTGTTCTAATGTACTGTACTTAGAATTCGAAGATCTATTTTTCCTTGACTTCCTCTATTCTGTATGCATGGTGGATCTTTAATAATAGATTCATTTAACTTGAAGATCATGATGTTAAGCAAATGGGAGGATTTGAGTATGCACTGGGAACCTCAAACTTAAAAACAGGAAATGCAGATGTGTTTTTATTTTTTCTTTAGCCTTATTGTCACATTGCTTTTATGAGATCATTTTTTCTCATTTTGCATTTTTAATAGCAGTATAAGTAACACTAAAATAAAATTGTATTCATGTTGCATGACACTCACTATAGCACTGTAATTATTGTGAATGAAGTTATATAGAGCAACTTCTGCTGGAAAACATCTTCCCCTTTGCTGATGGTCTAAAAAGCATGCGAATGTTTTGGGACCATCAATCTATATCCAGTCCAAAAGATAAAGGAGTTCCTTAACAGCTCCATTGACACTTCATTAGAGCATTTGGCTTCTTGTGGGGCTGGAGAGGAAAAAGAGAGAGAGAGAGAATTGTTGCTGAACCAGAGTATTCTGTTTACCATTGTTTTGCAGTTTAAAATGTTATTGAGATGCTTGGGGTTTTTTAAGGTATCCTATACCAGAGATCCTGTTCAGCACAAATAGTAAATTATCGTCCCTGCCCCAAAGAATTTACCATTTTATTTAGATATGAATGATTAATCATGGGGTTGGAGTGCAGGACAACAAAAATATTTAGGCAGGTTGTATACATTTTGAAGCCTCGCATCTTTTTCTGTTTTATTTTTTTATTAATTATTAATTTAGGCTATTCTTGTAGCTGATGTTGTATCAAGTATTAGAAAGGTAGGTGAATGAGGAACTACAGGTATTTCATGCACTAAGGCAAAAAGTAATTCAAACATCACATGCAAATTCTTAAAACATACAGTATCACGTTCCTCTCTTCACTTAGTAAATCAGCTTTATAGACTGGCAAGCATGTTCTTGGAACAGCAAGGGATCTATAATACATCCAAGTAGGGCAGTCTCATCCAAATACAAATCCAGAGCCCTTCTGCCTTATTTGAGTAAACACAACACTGAAACAACATCTTTGTATGGAGGTCAGAAGATCAGAAAAGGAAAGCCAGAGCCAAATCAGATGCTGAGCAGTCCTGATTCTGAGTGTAGAGCAGCAGATCCCAAACTTAAACAGTTTATGTAGCATCTTCTTAAATTGATTTGAAGTGAACTGATGGAATATCTAGTTCTCATACCACCTGTGAGTTTACCTGTATGGTTTGCGAATCCCCATTTTGGATCAAGCTATTTTCGTGAAACCTGTTAAATATCTCCGGTACAGTTACCACCGTTTCCTAAGGATAAGCTTTACCTGTGTGGTCCTCTCTCAGGGCGTGTCTGCACGCAGTTTTCCTATACCTTAAAGGAATAAAACCACATGTGTGGGCAGAGCTATGCAAGCAGATGTAACTGGTGTATCTGCAACCAAATACATTAACTAGATCAGTTGCCACGTTGTTGTAGTCAAAATAGGAGCATATGTAATATAGGCCATATGAAGCATGCATAATATAGGCTAGACCACCAGAAAGTGAAGTGAAAAAGTAATAAGAAGGCTGGTTTTGGGATGAGTTATTGCATCTCATAAGTTACTTTCTCCTGAACCATTGAGATCAGCCTGGTATTTGTTCATAAAAACAATTGCTGTGTTTGTGGTATTGTTCTAGACACATTTTTCATGAGAGAAAAGTGCTTATATATCCTCATCCAGCATTATCCTTAGTGGCTAGTTGACTCTGCTCTTAGGAGGGAATAGCACTGTACATGTGAATGGGGCCCCATTAAAATGAAAAAATGCTTAATGTGAAATGTTTTAAGTTTAAATTCATAGGTGGTGACTTATTTTTAGCTTGTATATGCCCAGAATCTGTAACTTGCATAATGCCAGGAATCCTAGTGGAAGGCTTGGAAATTTACCTTTAATCGTATTTCAGACTTTCCATTGTTAGCAGTTTATTCAGTCTATAAGGTACAACTCTACCCTGCCTTCTGCCTGTTAACAGGTCATCAGGCAAAATCTTAGCTGAAGTATGGTAACACCTGAGGATTGTACTGTGGACTAGGAAAGCACTTTAAAGGACACTGCAGAAATTTTGGAAATACACTGATGAAATGTGGGAACTGTATCTGCTTAATAGAAGTAGTTATGGAGGTAGAATCCATTCACGGTAAAATGCTGGAAAAGTGTGGTCCTTGTGGTAGCTATATGGTGTTCTGTGTTTCATTTAGCTTCTTTCCTCTTTCCTGTTCATTTAAAAATGAACTAATTTCTGTTTTCTTCTGTTTAACAGACTAGAGACGACTTCCTTGGTCAAGTAGACGTCCCACTTAATCATCTTCCGGTAAGAAATGTCCAAGTCCTCATCCTGTCTGTGGTCTGTACCCCACGTGAGAAATTTCCATAAACATTATGCAGCTTGTCTCTACAAGTAGTTCAGTCTGATCTCCCATCATTACTGCAGCAATATTAGTGGCTAATTGGAGACTCCCCTGGTTCTGTACGATGACCCCACATGCTCCTTGAGCTTGTTGGGACTAGAAAGAAGGTAATCCGAGATTCTCTCCCTTCTACCTCCAGAAAGTGCCTTTCTTTAAAAAAGTCCTTATTGCAGATATATGCTGTCATCCACTTCTGTTGCTTTTTCCTTGGGTCCACCTCTTCTACCCTGTGCTAAATGATGAATGCATTGGTAGCCCAAGCCCTGGTTATTCCTCTCCTTAACTATTGCTATGTCCTCTTTTCATCCTGTAACTTTCTTTCATGTTTGGATGGTTTCCCTCTCTGAGCATGCTGTTTGTATGGCATTCCTAAGAGTAGTGCCAAGAAATGCATCCTAACCCTCTCGTCCTATTCTGCATAAGTCAAACCTTGAAATGTAAGATAGCAGAGGGCACCTTGAGGGTGCCTTCTGCTGCCATTCTCACAGAGGCTGAAGACCACAATTTCCAGAATGACAGCAGGGCCCTTAAAGCACTCGTTTGAGGCATGCAGAACACAAATCGGCAGGAGAAGGTTATGCCTCTCAGCAGTGTTTTCAGGGGTACCATTGCAGCAGCATGGACATACTCTGTGGGAGCCAAGCAAATTCTCTTTCCTCTAAACATCTTAACACACACAGCTTTTACTTTGCTTTCCATTGCTAACCTACTTCAGCTCCTCCTTTCCTAGTGACGTATCTACCGCTTTAGTTATGTGCATAGTCAGTTGAAATAAGCTTGCATGCCATTTAGGGGAAGACAGTCTGTGCCCTATCTGGAAAGGTGCTGTATCTGTTTTGAACACTGGTTCAGAGTCAAAACTATAGCCTGGAATATGAGAACCTGGAAGGATTTAAGAAGCTCCCATTCAAGTGTCTGGGTGTCTTATAGAGCAAGGATATATACATGCAAACCATTTACTGTGGGGTAAAATAGTTAGGGCTCTACAGGGCATCAAGAACCTCATGTACATACTTTATCCTATGGCAGATGAAAGTTAAACCAAAAGAGATTACTCCTGTCATTGAGAATGAAACTACCACAATTTCACTTTTGTGTGTGGCATAAGGTAGGTGCGCACACATGTGGGCATTTGTTTTGGAGCATGTGAGGGAGCACCTTTCAGTTCACAGTAAATTTTGTCTGTATCCTAAATTACCAGAAAACTCTCTTGATAGCCAGTCCCTGTGCAAAACAACTGCTACAGGGATTAGCAGCCACCTGTAGAAATCAGTAGGTGAGAGAGAGAGTTAGTTTTTTAAAGAAGAAAAAACATTAAAAATACAACTATCTTAAAGAGGGACCTCTTTTACTGTAGCATATTTGACTAATATAAATAATCTCACTGTTTTGAAGTACTAATTGGAACTCCAATCCAAGTAATGCTAAAATAATCATGCAAAAGAGTACCAATATTCAACAGTATAGATGTAATATTTCTTTCATATTAGAAATGGTAAATAATAATTCAAGCAATTTTCCATTCTTAATAAATAAATTGCAGCTTTTAATATATATTAGTGTGTACTCAAGATATTTCTGCAGCTAAAGTGTACTAGTCTATTTTTTACTGTGCTATGGTATAGTGAATGAAAGTACAGTGCAATTTTTTTTTAAATTTCAACACTTTAAATATTTGGAATATTTTTTCGAATTACAAGCCAGAATGACCCAACTCAGATCCAAGGCAGGCCGGTACTAGGAACTGGTCTCTGCTGCCATTTCTCCCTGCTACCTGACCTGCCACTGGGCTGTGGAGCAACACAGTATGGGTGAAGCCCTCTTCCACTAAAGCCAACCAGCTATGGTATAGTGCAGGCAAACCTTCCTTCCCCACCCTTGCCACCAAGCATTTCTGAAGCCCCTCCAGCTCAATGCCAAATCCAGTGGCGCGATGGGCTCGATATTGCCCATGGGCTGCAGGTTGCCAGTAATCTGATATTCATTGCTAGATATGCTGCGTGACATTTCAAAACTAAAAGCTCTCCTAGTATCTGTTTAGCTTTTATGGCACTTATCTCCAGCTGACCAGGGCCATGTACAGACCTTTATTTTCTCCAGGTAGTCGCTCTTCTCTCAGGTGAAGCCATGAGTGTACAGATGTTCAGGACTTTTCTCCCAGAGCAAAAACGGCTGTTTCAAGAGAAAAATAACCTGGGACAACCTGGGTTAAATCACTCCCAAGAAAGTTTATTCTGGGAGAAGTCACAGCATCCAAGGGTACTTTGCCTTCCCCCTCCTTCCCTCTCCCCCCTTCCCCTCACCTCCTCCCAGAAGTGTGTCACTCACTGGACTTTGTTACTCCAGCTAAGCATGGAGCAGAAAATGCCCCCTTCATAATCCCCACATTGTGCTACAGGAAGGCACAGGTAGCCTGTCAGCCAGGCAAGGCTGCCCTGCTTGGTGCTGCCGTTCAGTGTTGGGGCAGGCTGAAGGAGTGTGCCGGGCATACTGAGATGGGCACACAGGACCCCCTGGCTGTGCAGCATCAGCACTGCAAGCTTAGCACTTCAGGGGCTCAGCATTCAAGTGTCTGTTCAAATGTCTTCAGATAAGATTTTCTATCAGGAGAACAAACCTGGGAGAATTCTCTCAGATCATTTGAAAGAGCATACTCAGCCCAGGTTAAATCTCAAACACTGACAGCTGGCAACTTTTTCTCCTTCTCATGATGTTTGGACTTTTTGAACTGTCCACTGACAGGTTAAGTGGTAAGTGTAGCGTCTGAGGTTACGTCTGCTCTAGAAAGTTTCTCTCCCAGAGTTTTTGACATTCAGCTGCCAACGCTGCTGGTTCTCTGGAGCTATGCATAGTTTGCAGCTCTTCCTAATCTTGTGTGTTCTCACTCAGACAGATGTCAGCAGAAAACCTGGTGCACTGTAGAGAGAGAGACCTGCTCCTTCACAGCGGTTGGCATGGCTGTCATTAGAGCATGTCCACATGGTCATTTTGCTGATGGCTGTAGTTCAAGGGAAATCATGTGCCATTTGTGGGGATAGTTTTATTCACGTGACATAAAAGCTGGATTTTGCCTGCTAGTATCGACTTCATGTGTTGGACACAAATATATAGTGGCAAACAGTGGCACTTGTTTTGGCAAAACAGGCCTGGGTAAAGTTGCAGTTTGACAGATTTGCTTTTCTAAAGCCACACAAAACTATAGATTTTTGGGAACAAAGTAGTGTATCTTTTCCATTGCTTGTAATGAAACCATTGGGGAGCTTATTACTGGTCAGAGCTGCAATTGAAAGATGATTAATTAAAAAATAATTGGCCCAGGATGATTCATAAGTCCTTGTAAAACATTGAGTTGTTGAACTGTTCTAATAAAAGTGGATGATGAGTTCCATTCATTTAATTGTCACTGGTCACCTATGTACCTCTCATTTTTTTGGAAAGTGAGTGAGTTCCAATTGGAAGGCCTGTCTTGTAACTCAATTCTGTAAGACTCTAGTTGTCTCTTTCTTCTCAGTCTTCCAAAGGTTCAATACAATCTCAACATAGCAGACCAAATTCCAGCCTAAATTAGTGTATGTACTTAAATTTACTGAACCTGAGCCAGAGCCACAACAGCTATCTGTTACTGCCACTGCTGCCTGCCCAAGTGGGGCTTGCATGGCAGGGGGAGTGTGAAGGAGACCAGGTAGTGTGTATTGGGGGAGGGGGGAGGATATGGAGGAGAGTGCATCAGAGCAGCTTCAATGTATGTGTATAGGTGTCTATAGTGCCTGTGTGTGGGGAGGGGAGTGTAGAGGGCAGAGATTGCCCTGTGGGGAGGGGGTGGGGAACACAGGAGATTGTGCTGGGTGGGGAGAATGTAAGGGAGATTGTGCTGTGCAAGGGTATGGGGGAGACCACATAGTGTGAGTGAGTGGTGGGGAGAAGTGCAGAAAAGTCTGCATGGTGCAAGTGTGTGTATGGGGGGAGGTGAATGAGCACAGGGCGGCAAGGAGACTGCACAGTGTGCGAGACTGGGAGAGATGGGGTGGGCAGTGTGGGGAACATTGTGGCCTGCGATGTAGGAAAAGTGCAGGGGACTGCATAGCAACAGGGGAGCTGTTGCAGCTCTGGCTCTGGCTCCAGCCGCGACCTGGGCCTAGGACCAGAACTGATGCCACTGCTTCCTGGCTGGGGCCAGGACCATTGTGGCGAGAGCAGCCGCATTGGTAAGCAGTGGCAGGGAAGAGGGATGACAGCAAAGGGGGCAAGTAATAGGGGACCAAGGAGCAGTAAGGGGTGCAGGGTTAGGCCAACATATATAATGTTTTCCTCTTGTAGAATCTAATTATTGGGGGGGTTGTTTTTAATTCAAAGTCAACTTGGATTTGGGCAGATATGGTAGATATAATCCCCATTGAACTGTATAAGCAAAGATGGAGACTCTCCCCTTGAATTCTAGTGGTATATTTTTGCTGTCCATGTGGATATATTGCCAGTGCAATACAAAACTCCACATTCAGGTTTTATAGCTTATGCTTTCTAGCTGACCTATATTCCATCCCTCTGGAAAGCTGCAGACTTGAATTTGTTCAAAGCTCAGGAATCCATAAGTAGAATCCTAGGTATAATCTTAGTCCCATGGAAAAACTTGAACTGATTCCAATATGGGCCAGGATTTAACTGTCAGTGCTTAAAGGGACTCAAAGTTATTCCTTTAGAAAAAATAAGTGAGCAGGTGCCAGAGTTTCAGCATTGTTCAACTCTTTACAGTTGTATCAGTGAGGAGAGTGGAACAGCTGGATCCCTTGCTTAAAGACAGTTAGTTTGATAGTTTACTGTTTATGAACAAGCCTTAAATGGTGGTTACAGACTGGGACAGATTTTTTACATATTGGGCACATCTACAAGTGCAATTAGTGTGCCTGAATAAGCTCTGGCAAAGTTTGTGCTGGAGTCAGCTGCTCCCAGGTGAAGCGTCTTCATGTGCACTGACTGGGGACCGCAGCAGTTAGAGCTGGGGTGGAGCAGTCCCGGGCTGGCAGGAGACACAAGGGGTCAGCCCCGGGTTCCAGGTACTGGCGTTGGGTGGCAGAGGGGCTGGATGGGGCATGAGGGTGCTACAGTGTGACACAGGGCAGCAGGCAGCAGCCCCCGCACTTTTGCATCCTCATTCCCCACCCAACCCTGTTCACTGTCTACATGAGTTTCAGTGCAGTTAATTACTCCACCATAAGATAGTACTGCTCCCCATTTTATGATAGAGTTAATTAATCTTCTGCACTATAACACTGGCGTTCTTGTAGACAGTGACACTTTTACCGCAGAGCTAATTAGTCAATTCTGCAGTAAAGTGCAGATATGGATGCACCCATTATTTGCTTTTTTTGTGCTCTGCATGTTCTACCTCCCACTCTATGCCAATGTTGAATCGACTAGCTAAATGTTCAAATGGGAAAGCTCCAGGACACAAAGTTTTAAACACCAGTAATTTTATTTTCTGCATATTTAAATATTTACACATTTTTGTTTCATTTATTGGCAGGCTTTCTATCAACTAGTTTTGTAAATAAAGCAAAGAAGCTATTTCATTTTATAACTTGGCATAGATTTTCTGATATACTAATGGGTTTTTTGTTTTGTTTTCAAGCTTGACATTGTTTAAATATATTTTATTATACTAAATGCTGCATATCTTAGCCTCTTGTTGTCTGATGAGGGTTTTCTCTGGCTAAGTGTATGAGCATACTAACAGTAGATGCAAATGGAAAATACTTATACCAGTATAAAAATGTCTTTATTAGAAGGGATATTCTTTTTATTTGGACAAAGGTGACTTCTTAATTCCTACAGGCTCTATAGCTATTTTTCATGCTGTATTTAGTTGTGTGCTTGTGTTATATGGGAGCTATTTATGATTTTTTTTTTTTTTTAGAAAAAGTCACCCTGAGCCAGAATGCTATTACAGACTTCTTGCAAATTACAGTAGTGTAAAGAGTCTGATGTGCCTTATCATGTTGCTAGGAAGAAAATAAATCCTAATGAGAAAAGAGTGATTTACACCCCCATATATGCACTGTAATGTGTGGGAGTATGTTATTCTTCATATTACAAACATGTGATAAACCCTGCTGCTATAATAGAACATTAAGCCACATAAGATGTTGCAGTGCACATATGGTTTGATGAATAAGTTATATTCAAATACCTTTTTTTAGTCAACATTACTTTTTCAAAATGAAATAATGAGTAGGAGCCAAAATAGAAGCATAACTGTGCTACACATTGTGTAAGTTAGTTTGAGGCATTAGCTGCTCCCTGTTTTCCCCTTTATTAAGTACAATGATGACTGTTCTTTTCCTCTGATTTGTTTTATTGGAAGCATAATCAGGCATTTGCTTTTTAGCCAAGATCTAGTAATCAAAATATTCTTCCAAAACATCCCGAATTCCTTGATTGCCTCTGCATACATAGAATCTAAAGACTTGTTGATTTGCTCATTTACCCTGAGGCTGTGCTTGTGAATGCCCTTCTAGTAAATTTGCAGGAATCTAACCTGCACCATTTAACCCCCACATCTCCTTTTGCTGAGGCTCACTAGATAATATAAATGCTCCATACTTCAAATCCATTCACTAATCCAGTGTACTTCAGGAATCAACCCGCCAGCTTCTGTACAAAAATTTACAGTGGAGAAGTTTCTGACAGATACTTTAGCACTTGCACCCCTGGTTTTCTAGGATGACGTGATAATGTCTCTACTTGATGTTTTCCTGTGCATGACTAAGATTCCAGACTGCATCGTACTCAGTTATTGACATGAAATGCAATAAGATAACTCTATTAATTTGATGCTCTGGGTAACATTATAGTGATTTTTTTTTTTTGATCAGTAAAACTGAAAACAAAATCCTTTTTTCATTAAGTCTCTCTGTATGATACTGAGAAGTATTGTAATATAGCTGTGAAATATTCTTTGCTTTAGTTCTCCTTTAGGCCATGCAGTTGGTCTCTATTCTTCTCTGTACTTCAGTTTTATCATCTGAAAATGGGATTAACTAAATAAACACCTAGGAGAATTACTTGCTTACCTCCTATATAGCACTCAGAGAAGATAAAGTGTATTATATAAGTAATAAATCTCAACCTATACAAATTTTACACTTTTATCCACTAAAAACTACCGCTTCTCAGGAAGAAGGAAGCCATGAACTCACAAAAATAAAGTGCAAAAAAGGAATTAAGGAAATGACCAGGGGGAATGGAGAACTTTTTCACAGTAGAAAAAATGGCAAGGCATCACATTTCTTAGAAATGCAAGAGAAGTGGTTTTATTCTGAAACACAAACGTACAATAAGACTTCAGTTTGCAGTGCTTCAGGAGACAGGGTGCCTTATGCTTGTGGTCATGTTAGAAGTCAGTGTTCTTGGGGAGTGATTTCCAGCTTTACCCACAGTGGTAATGTTAGCTGAGCCAACATTTTCAGATGTGTCCACTTATTTGGTGGGACTGGAGACATTAATTTGAAATACCTGTGACCTGGTTTAAGGGATACTGAGCAACTGCTCAACATTTTGTGGGTGCTTGTCATATCAGAAAATAAGATCTGCCTTACCTCGGTGTGAGCATTATTCACATTCCAACTGCGTACTTTCACTATTGCCAGCCCCATCGAACATCTTCAGTCAGGTGCCAAAATGAAACAATGAAGTCATATAAATTGGATCAGGTATCATTGCGACCACATACATAAATATTTACAAATATAGGAAAGAAGGGAGGGGGAAAAACCTGACTAAAATAGTTTTCTAAAAATTTTACTTACCTAACATCAAAAATATATATTCATAGCTTGCTTCATTGTTTATTTTTTCATATGTATATAAATTCTTTGTTTCTTTTATTTACATTCTGGTCCTTGGGGCTTTATAGTTCATGTTGCCAGGCCTCTATCCAGAAAACTGAAGGCTAGAAATTTATTTTCGTAAATGAGACACTTACGATGTATAAAAAAGACCTCATTACCTAGAGCAAGACCTCAGATATCACAAAGCTCATGTGATGACTAGTTTTACTCATCTATCTCACATGGTGTTGGAAGTCTTATCTGAAGTGCTTTAAATCCTAAAACGGGAGTTAATTATATAAATTAGTAGTATTTATCTTTTTCTAGGAGGCACAGATTATATAATTTTTGATATTGATGGTCTTGGGGCCAACTGGAGCCAGTGTACTGCACTAATATTTTAGAGAGTCATTTTGGTCATTTTTCCCCCTCCTCTCTTCTTTAATATGTAAGTATTTGTGTATGTAATGGCAAAGACTGCTGGTCCGGCTTACATGCCCACTTCGGCAGCACGTATACTAAAATTGGTTTTGATAGTGACATCTAGTGGACATGCTATGCAATAATAAAGTACCAACATGCACTTAACTGACAAAGATTGGCTTGCCTCAGTGCATACACAGATTTTGCTAATACATCTTTTTGCTGGATGTGGTGTATACGATATGCATCTTCTTGAGCCTCAACACTTTTAATTTGTCATTTCTAATTGTAGACAGAAGACCCAACCATGGAACGGCCATACACGTTTAAGGATTTTCTTCTCAGACCAAGAAGGTGAGTGAAGAGCTTTGTATCTAAGAAAATTGATGGGATTTAACATATTTTGGTTTTAAAAAGGATGTTTCATATTCTTCTTAGTTACTGTTGTTTTTGTTCTTCAGCCACAAATCTCGGGTAAAGGGTTTCTTGAGACTGAAGATGGCCTATATGCCGAAAAATGGAGGACAAGAGGATGAAAATAATGATCAAAGAGATGACTCGGAGGTAGAGTACCTGATTTAAGACTTCATTAATTTCCCTGTAAAGATTAATATGTAACTGGAAAAGAGAGTACTACAGTTATTTTCCTTTAAAAAGAAACAACTGTATGTAAATGTGAATGTCATCTCATGGCATTGCCATGATACACCAAACAAAGGAAAAGCAAGTGACAATTTTTGCATAGAAATTGACCACAACAAATTAATGCTGTTGTAGCAGGCTGGCTGGCAGAGGCTACATTCAGCTGTACATCCAAAGGCTACAAGTCTAGCTGTAGCTGTCAGCAGGTTTGCAGGGGCTACATCCCAGATGAAGACAGTAAGGCACTGATTACAGGCTGCCTAGGATGACTTTAGCAGGCTACTGGTTTGCAGGGGCTGCTCCACAGCTCCAGGTAGTAAGGCTTAATTACAGGCCTGTCCAGAGGGCTGGCCCAGGTATGCCAGATAATTGGCTGACTGAAGGAAGTTAAAAGGCTCCCAGGGAAAGAATTCAGGGAGAGAGACTTGAGAGAGGAGAGTTAGGCTCCTGGGGAAAGGAGCCAGAGTGCAGAGTTAGGTGCCTGAGGAAAGGTGCCAGAGAACAGAGACAGAGGTCTGAGATATAAGAGAGGGAGAGAAGCTGCAAGCTGAGAACTGGTTGGAGAGTGAGGAAGTGAAAGAGAGAGAGGGAGTTAGTCCTTGACATAGGGCCTGGGAGATGATCCAGGGCTGCAAGGTGGAAAGGAGCAGCACCGTGTTAGAGAAGTGATTCAAAGACAGCTGAAGAAGGAAGACAGCAGTGTGAGAGCGCAGCAGGAAGCCAGAGACACCTCTCAAGGGCTGGAGAAGACTCGGGACTGTGAGTGCACCCTTACACACTATGTTAAGGTTGCGTTATTGAATTTTGATATACACTTGTGGCATACATTTGAGGCCACTGGCCCTGCAAATAAAGGACTATATCGTGTTTAAAGAATGAGCTAAGCAAGTCTCCACTCACTACAGTTGTATACTTTTGTCTTAGTCCCTGCTGCCAGTTTCATGAGTCAGTGCTAGGCAGGGCCATTATTGTACAACTGTTTTGCTTCTATCACCACCACT
>NW_005841922.1:797522-821430 GCF_000455745.1 Alligator sinensis
AGTGCTACTAAATTATAGGTTTTTAATTTCATCAGACAAATGAAGCCTGTCTATGCTCACTAGATTTGTACAATTCTTCTGCTTGTAGGACTCAGGGCAGGTTGTCCTCTCACATCATGAATTATCAGCACTGCATTTTTATCAGTGCCATATTGCTTTTGCTAGGTCTTCCATGCCTTGTTCCTGTGAGCTAGTCTATTTAAGTTTTGGGTTTCTTCTCCTCATCGGAAGAAAATATTCTACACTGCTCCTCATTCAAAGGAAAATATTCTACACTGCCATGTTTTTACATCCCTATATGGCATGTGTTTTTATCTTTTGTATCGATTTATAGGATCATATGAGAGCAGGCCTGGATCGGACCTCACAAGGCCATCTAGTCCAGCTCCCTGCCCAAGTCAGGATCAGCCCTGACTAAACCATCCCAGCCAAGTGTCTGTGTTATCTGCTCTTGAAAATTTCCAGGGGTGGAGATTCCACTGTTTCTTTAGGTAGCCTGTTCCAATGCTGGACCGCCTTCATAGTCAAATGGCATTTATACATGTGTTCCAGGAGTGGGGGGAGGGAGGTGCACTTTAATCAGAGTGGCTCCAAGAGCTGTTCTAATTAAAGCACCTGGAATGTCTCATGTATCAGCATTCCTTCACTTCCAAAAGGGGGGACAAAATGGTGGCAGGGGTGCTTTATCTAAAGCTTGTGCAACCAGGTTTAGATAAAGTGCCCCTGCCACCATTTTGAAGCACAGGGACGCTGATGCACAAGATGTGGGAGGCTGCTGGAGCTCAGTAATTGCCATTGGAATTTATTATTTATTATTATTATACGGCTTATTGGAATTACAGTATGTCGGAGCAGCCTCCCTGCTCGTGTATAGGCACATTAAAATTCCTCCTAAACTCCAACCTAAATTTCCTCTGCTATAACTTGTGGTCATTGCTTCTAGTCCTGTTCCCTATAGCCACAGAGACAAGGCTGTCTCCATCCTCCTGAGAATAGCCCTTCAGGTATTTGAAGACTGGTTCTTCTCTTCTCCAAACTAAATAACCTTAGTCCTTTCAGCCGTTCCTCATAAGTCATGCTTCCTAAACTTCTAATAATTTTTGTTGCTCTCTGATGGACACTTTTCAGTCTCTCCCCATCTTTCTTGAAGTGTGGGGCCCAAAACTGGACCAGTACTCCTGATGAGGCATCACCAGTGCTAAATATAGACTCTAATAATCAATATAACATTGATTAAAGCATATACTAGTAATACTTTATATATTTTAACATCACCCTCCTTTCAGTTCTTTCCTGGTAGATCTTCTTTACAGATTACTGCTTCACACTCATCCCATCCTACTACCTCACTCAGTTTTCTATTCTTCACTCTCATGTTTTCTCACTGTAAAAAACCCCCTTTTTCTCTATCATTTGCTTTTATCCCTTCCCTACTGCTCTACTGTTACTTCTTCGAGGCTGGCTGTCATTGAATACACACTTAAAAAAAATTATGTTCAGTATGTAATTGCAGTAAAGAAGAGTAGTGAGATGTCAGGATATAGAAGTAATAGTTTGGAGAATAGCATTGAAAACATGTAATGCCTTTATACCTATTCTGTAAATCAGTGCTGTGGCCTTACCTAAAATGCTTTGCATAATACTGGTCACCTGTTTCGGAAATGATATTGCAATGCCTAAAAGCCTCCCATATGAAGATCGAAAAGTTTAGGGTGATTTATTTTAGAATGGTGATGAGTAAAATGGGAATAAAAAAGTAAACAAAATGATGGGCACAGAGAAGTTAGAATAAGAACATCAATTTTCCTTATTTCATATTTCAAGAACAAGGGAACAGGTCACAGAAATTCATAGCAAAGGAATATTTTTCTACAACATGCAACTAAAATTATTGACATGAAGCGTAACAATGTTCAGAAAGATGCAGTTGTGTATAGATATCACGATCCATATTTATATGGCTATTCAGAATATCTGGTACCATGACCAATGACAGGTATTTTGGAAAGGATGTTTAACACCCTGCTTCAGGTATTATGGCAATCTCCGCCCACCACAAACAAGGATAAGGATTATTTGGGGTTAAATTATTCTTTGCATGCCTTCTGTAGAATTCTTGCCCCTTCCTATGAAGTTTCAGGTTCTGGTAACTCCTTGAGATAGGACTGGATTTGCTGCTAATCCAATGCAATGTTGCAGGTTGAGTCCCCTTTTTTTCCTGTTTTAGACCTAATCTCTTCCATAGTCTTGCATACGGGATGTCTTTGTTCCCTTCTATGACATGCACATGTTCTTTCTTATGTGAACATTTGTCTCCTTTCCTGAGGTCATCCACATTTTGTAGGAGAGGGGAAAGTCTGTTTTATATTTTTTTCTACTTAAACCAGACACACAGGATTTTCTTTTCTTTTATTAAGTAGTGGGGAATTTTTCCTTCCATTTTCCCTGGGTACCAGGGGAAAATGGGTCTTTCCTATCTCTTGGGCTACATGAAGGATGGGCTTAATACTTAAGTCGTGCAGTTTATAGCCTGTTCATTTCTTCTTCTCGTTCCTCTTCACTTTACCTCATTTCTTCTCCTCCCCATTGTCTGTCTTAATACATTTCAGGCTGCAGGAGGGAGAGGGATATTTGAATAGGCGTGCGTGTTCCTGACGGCCTGTTCTGCTCTTATCTGTTTCTGCCTTCATAGGAACAGCTACTCAGGCTAGCGAGAGGGATATCTAATGATAGTGGTTGATAATGCTTAGTTTTTGGTAACAAGTTAAATCTCCCACTTAGTTCTTACAAATATTAACTGCTGCTTTTTGTACTCTCCAAAAATGTCAGCTGTTGGAAGTAATCCTGAATTTACTCAGTTAATTCTATTATGTGTTTTTATTTTCATTCATTCTTGAAAACTCTCCAATCCTTGAAATGTAGTGGATAGAAACATTCAAAAAAACATCTATCCAAGCTTTTTGCATTTGGCATAAGTACAGCAGACTGTGTTAGATAAAGCATGCTTCTAGAAGGATCATTTTGAATTGACTGTTGTCGTGATGCATTTTCCATTATTTTCTTGGCCAGACTGACTCTTCAGAATATAAAGCTCATTCAGTCACAGCATTTCCCTTGTGCTGTGCAGTAAATGTATGAAATATTCTCCAATCATTTTTTCAAATACTAATTATGATTAGTATGTACAGTGGATGCTAGTTGCAGTCCAACTGTTGCTTTACCATGAGGTTAGTCTGTAGCAGTCAAATGTCCATATGGCAAGAACAAAATTGTATTGCTGTAAGAGCTGTGTTCATTCCCAGAGAAAAAATGTGATGTTATTTCTTCTTAAATAGGTGCATGTAGAAAAAAATAATACATTCTGTCTGCATCTCTTGGAAATAAATGCATTGCTACTTCTAAAAAAAAATGGTTTTTTTTCAAGGCACAGAGTTAAAATAGCATAATGTTGAGTTTACAATAACTGTATTATACAGCTGTGATAAACAGTGACTTAACCTAAAATATACCTCCTAAATGAAGACTTCATTTAGCCAATTTGTCTCAAGTAATTATTAACTCAAACTAGAAAATGTAAGCAGACCTCAAATAATATATGACTATGCCAGCAGTAATTGTGTGGTTAAAGAATTACTTACAAGGCAAAGAAAATATATTTGGAAAACAAGTTTTGGTTCGCTATTGTACAGCCACTGTAAAAATGGTTACCATCTTACTCAAAAGATTGACTCTGTGTTTTGTGTATTCAGAGTTGTTGACTTTGTGTCAAAAAGTCATTTTTATGACTTCTGGTGAACTGGATTCCTTTCTAGCTCACATGAAGTCCTAATCTTTTGAGGCTGAACATTACCTGCTTGAATATCAACTACTCCAATTGAAGTCAATAGGAGTGAAGTGCTAGTAAACCTCAGTTAAGCAAAGCACTTGATTTGCTGGGGAGAAACTAGAGTAAGTTTGAAGACTAGAGGGTGAAGGAAGATTTTGCAGGTAGAATGACGGGGGGTTGGTTTGCAGAATGTTTTACGAATAATGATACATAAATTGGAGAACCCAAATTGACATACTAGTTTCAGACTGTGAATCAAGCAAATGAGGGGAAAAAACAATTTTGTAATGGCTAATATAAAATTGACCTAGACATACTTATGGGGGAAACAACATGGAAACCAACTGCTCTGGCTTTTGTAATTTTGTAAGATAAAACTGTTCTTTAACAATATTTAAAAAAAATAGAATCGTAGGATTTTAGATTTATTTGAAATTGAAGACAGCATGGCTCTGCACAGATTCAGGGCTTGATGCTAGCAGTTTTGATTGTAAGCTTGGGGCTTAAGACAAGTGTTTTTACTGAGGGCTGGGAAAAGGATGAAGAATATAATATTTGTAAATAAGTGAATACATACATAGATGTAGGTGTCCTAACTACTTCTTTACTTAGATAATTAATTGGCTAATTTCTGTAGAGATGTGAACATAAAACTCAGTGACCATTAACATTATACAGAGTGCTGAGCATAACTCAGTCAGTGGTAGCTGAAATAAATTACACCATTTGAAAAGGTCATACTGATTTACTTAATGTTTTCCAAAGAAATGAGGCATATTGTGTAATAGTGAGACTAGTTCCCTTTTCAGCACAGCTTTTATAGTTAAATAGTCTTTCATTGTTATCCATCACTTTTAAAAATCAGTTAACGTAGCCCAAAAATCCTATAGCAATTTAACGTTTTGTTGTTGTTAAACTTTGTAATCAGTATTTATTGTTACTCCTAGCATGGGTGGGAAGTGGTTGATTCCAATGATTCTGCATCTCATCGCCAAGAGGAGTTACCGCCACCTCCACTGCCTCCTGGATGGGAAGAAAAAGTGGACAATCTTGGTCGTACTTACTATGTCAACCACAACAACAGGACAACTCAGTGGCACCGGCCAACTTTAATGTAAGTGTTAAACAATTGCAATAAATTGCTTGGGCCAAATAAGATTTTAAGTATGGATATTCATTCTTTCAAACAAAATTATTTTCACTCAGGAGAGCTGAAGACTTTTCAAGGAAAGAAAAGGAAACATACTGTTGCATAGTTCTTTACCATAACAGATGGGTTGCAAGTTTAATGTGAACTTTGATATATATCTGGGAGTATTCTCTTGACTCTTATCTTTAAGAATAGGGACCGACATTCAAAAAGCTGGAGACTGAATTGATTCAATCTTTGCAGGTTAGTCTAACCTGCCTAGATTGAACCAATCTGCAAGTAAATAGACATTCAGGAAATGCAGGCAGATGCCTGCAGTTGCTCAGGCCGGAAGCTCGGGGGGGGTGCTAGAGTAGTCCTCAGCTACAGGGAAGCTATGCTAGGAGGCATGGCCAGCCCCATCAGTAGTAGCCTCAAGTGAACTGGCCAGGGAGGGGGTTTAATTCCCCCATCTCTGTCCTACTGGCATGGACCCGAGCCAGGGTCCGCCTGGTACTCCCTCCTCACCACTACAGCAGCAGGGGCAGGGGAATGGCCATTCACCAGCCAGCATGGCCCACTGAAGCAGAGTGGGAAAGGAGGGGGTTTATTCCCCCCCTCCACTCCACTCTGTCCTTCGGAGACTACAGCCAGGGTCTGCCAGCCCCGATGCCACTGATAGCTCACTGTGTGAGGCAAGTGGCAGGATAAGCCCCCTCCCTGCCCCCTCTGCCAGATGCTGGGGGGAGGAGGGAAATGCTGAAGTGGTGAGTGGGGAGCGACCCTGGTGGGGCAGCAGCCACTCTCATGGTTTCCTGAGAGTTCAAGCCTTTTCTCGGGGGGGGCCTGAGCTGGGGTCAGGGCAGAGTTGGGCAGGCAGAGCTGCTGCAGACTGCGCAGGGTGAGCATGGTACCAGGGCTTGGACAGGTGGCCATAGCCTCGCAAGCCCTCCCTAGCACTGCCACTGCTCGCCCCTTGCAGTGTGTGGCAGCTCTGCCTGCCCTGCAGTGTAGCCTGCCGCCGGGAAGAGGCACGCACTCCTAGAAAAACTATGATGGAGGCTGCTGCCCCTGTCAAGGTCCCTGCCCCTTCGCTGCTCCAGTAGCAGGGCTGGGGGTATGGCCACAGGCTGGCCAGCATGGCCCCCTTTTGCCAGGGGGAAAGAGGGGGGTTATTCCCCCCCCCTCCATCCGGCATGTGGTGGAGTGGGTAGGCAGGGGGGTTATCCTGCCACTCTCCCTGCTCAGGGAGTGATCATCAGGGCGGGCAAACCCTAGCTGCTGTCTCTTGTCGGTAAAAGGGAGAATAAACCTTCTTCCTGCCCCCTCTGCCTCAGGGGGCCATGCTGGCCAGCATCTGGCTGCGCTCCTGCTACTGCAGCAGTGAGGGGAGAGCGCTAGGCAGGCCCGAGCCCAGGTCTGTCAGTGGGTCAGGAGGGAGGAATTAAACCCCCTCCCTGGCCAGTTCACTTGAGGCTACTGTCAGGGCTTGCCATGCCCCTGCCACTGGAGGAGCAAGTGGAGAAATGCCTGTCAGACCTTGCTGGGGTCCATGCTGGTGGGATAGGGGAGGGAAGGGTGAATAAACCTCTTCTCTGCCCCCTTTTCCTTAGCGGGGACTGACATCTGGCCACAGCCCTGCCTTTGCCCACCCATGCTCCAGCTAGGGAGCAGAGGGGCAGGGACAGCTCTGCTCTCTGGAGCTGAGAACATAGCCTAGCCCAGGGCTGCAGAGCATGCTGGGATGCTGGGGGACTCTGATTTAAGTTAAACCAGGAAGGGGTCTGGGACAGAAGTTGCATAAACTGATTTGAGCTCAATCAGTTAAGTCTGATACTACATTCAACCAGGTTTGTCTTAAACTAGTTTTGGCCATTTTGAAACTGGTTTATGTTACCTGAACCTATGTTCTGTTACAGGTTTAAACAAGTTTCTGATTACTTAAACCAGTTTATGTGTAACATCAGTCCTTAGCCTAAGAGGTTATTTCTCTCAAACCATTCCAGTTGAAAATTAGAGGCCGCGGTCCTTCACTTAGTGTCCCAGGTATTCAGCAAGGTTGTCTCCTAATGGTGTGTTTAGCACAAATACAGAGTGAAGGAATCCTTGCCTGCAAAGGAATATGCCTCCAGGGGTCCCTAGGGGCAGCTGAGTGCACAGGAGAGTATTCATTGGCTGTTTGCAGTAGAGCACTATGGGTTGCTGGGGAACTGTGGGGTGCTGAAGGACTGAGAAACCCCCATCATGCTCTGCTAGAGCATAGGGATATTCGAAAGGAAGTGTTTCAAAGCTCATCTCGTGTTTTAAGGATCGTGTCTGAAGCCATTTTTAAAACACTTTTATGTCCGTGTGGCAGTTAACTGAAATTGAACAGTGGGTAATTGGCAATGTGTTTAAGATATTGGGAGGTTTGCACTGAATCTTCAAAGTATTCTGCTATAAAAGGCAAGGAAAATCTATAGAAAGCTTATTACATTTAAATTAAGATAAATCTAATGAGCTTTCCAAGGAAATCCTGATATAGGTGTACAAACTGTAATTTATGTAATCTTCTTATGCTGCTCTCAGAATTGTTTAATTTTTTTAAATTCTACATTACTCATGATTACACTTCTAAAAATATGATAGGCTTAAAGGCTATACATGATTGAGTAGGGAAGGTTGAGCACAGAAATCAGACGTTAGTCAACCGTCTAGATTTATTTTGCTTTTTCACATGCAACTATTCATCTTCAGTGAGCTGTTATTACAGAAACGTCCCTTGTTCTTGCTTGAGCGTTTATATCCATCACCATAATTTATATTATGCCCACTGGGTTGTCTTAAGAGCCTTCTGCTTTACTTGATTTGTTTGTTTATTGTATTCAGAATTCTAGTGACTAAAATATGCAAGCATTAACTTGAGCACTTATTATGTATTTATTAAAAATAATAGTTCTACTAATGCTTAATACAATATTTTGCCACTTATTTTGTAAAATTTGCCTTATTTTTAAAAAACAAACTGTTACAATGGAGTTTGGGATACTGTATTTTGAATGATGGATCTCTACTAGGTTGCCATATAATTATGGTCATGGCAAGCAAACCATTCTTCAATGAGATTACAGGTTTGATTGATCAAGGTAATTACATCCCTGTAATATACCTAGGTTCGGAGCCTATTCTATCTCTAGTATTTCTTTGGGTCTTTGGTCTGCTTTCAGGCATCTTAACCACAAAGATTTTATTCCTCTGTGCTCAGGAGGCAAAAACTGACTAAGACATCTAGATTCCTTATGCACATCAATTTTGGCCTAATATGATCCCCAGACAATTGGACTTGAGCTTTTGCACATGCTCAGAAGTGACCCAAAATGGCTACTTAGCAGTCTATCTGCACCTGGGCTCTGGTTCATCTGGGAAACAAACAAACAGTACAGAAATCCCCCAGTACATTAGATGGAGAAGAGCCATGCTAACTGAGCCATGGTTTAAAGTTAAGACTGTACGTGCAGCTCATTGTTGCTTGTTGAGAAGGATAACGAGGAGGAGGGCCCATTCCTCTTTTGCCTGTTAGCACACTGGTTAGGGCACTTGCTCAGGAATAAGGGAGCTGAGTTCTAGGCCCCATTTAGTTAGAGGGTACTTTAGTTCACATCTCCTACTTCTCAGAGAAGTACCTAACCCCCAATCTATGAACAAGGCAGGATTGAAGCCACTAGGCAGCTAGAAGTCATTGGGCCAGAAGGAGAGGCAGCAAGAACAAGCTTGACGGAGGCCCAGTAAGGGAGGGCGTTCCCTTGAGGGAGAGGAAGGGAGCTCTGGATTCAGTTCCTTGCTCCCAGCATTGTTCATGCATTTATGCTTATGCATAAAGATGTATAGGGTAAGGAACGTGTCGTCTGATTTGCTAGAAGGATAAGTATCTTCTCGTGTCCCTAGTTCAGATACTGCCACTGGCCAAAGAGAAAATGAGGACAGTTATACCATGGTCTGTGTGTGTAGTATGTAGCCTGTGGGTTGCATTTGGCACTTGAGGCTTTAAACTGTACCCTTCAAAGCCTTGTTCTTAACCTAAATCCCTCTTAAAGGCTGCAGCTCAAACTTCAAAGGCTGTATTGGCCCTCCCTCATCTGCCCACCCAACATCTTCCCTGAACCAGGGGCTGTAGTAAAGAAGGTGGGGCCTGGGCTGCATAGATAACAGGGATTTCTCTCAGGTCAGGGAGATCCCCAGTAGGAATATTAAGGTGGTTTCCACTCATTCACCTGCAAATTAGCTGTTGGGGATTTCCCCAGCTGGCACAGAAGCACAATAGCTTGTGCAAATCCTCATCCTCCTGCTTGCAGTATCTTGTTCAGGTCATTTGGGGGGGGGGGGGAATAACTGGACTGCAGTGCATTTAAATACATGTTCCTTCTCAATTCTCCCTTATACAGAGGGTGAAGCAGTGCAGGAAACCAGTCCCAAGGCACTGGTTGTGGCCCCTTGAATTTCTTGAAACGATGTGCTCAGTCCTCAAACTGAAAAGTGTGATGACATAATTAATCCTTATGAAATTAGATGATATTCCCAGGTCAGTTTAGTTTGAAAAGGTCCATATTGCAGAATCTCTGACACTTATCCTCCACGATTGGCAATCCCCTCACAGAATCCAAGGTTTGAAGTAAATGTAGAACTGGAAGCAAAGTGACAGAAGATCTCGTATACGGAAATGTGTGTTAATTTAAAGGTAATAATCATTTTCTTATTCTCCTCTCCTCTCCCATTTTCTCGTTTCCACAATGGCCAGTGATATGGCATCTGAATCAGACAACAACATTAGACAAATAAACCAAGAGGCGGCTCATAGACGCTTTCGATCTCGGAGACACATTAGTGAAGATTTGGAGCCAGAGCCCATGGACAGTGGAGATATACCTGAAGTACGTATCAGCCTTGGAATAATTTCCTCAGCATTGAAACTGTTTTATGGTTTTAAAATAATCTACCCAAACAGATGCGTTTTATTTGCCAGTTAGTTAATTTCTACTGTGTCGAGCAGTATCTTTTCAGACCAGTGTTTTTACAAGGTGTTTTGCGATAACTGCCTGAGTTAAATTCTAGTGGTAATTGGGTAAAATAAAACCTAACTAAATCCGTGTATTCAGAGCCATACAAATTTTGAATATCTGACATGCATACACACATCAAATAATAAAAGCACAGGAGAGTTCTAGGATAATTAGACTTCTAGTTTTGTGCATTGGTTGTTATGGGCAGGTTAAGGAATACATTTTTCCTCTATGCTCAGCTTTGAAAAATTGGTTGGGAGGTTTAAGAAAGAAGTTTAAGTAATCACATTAACAAAATGAACTCTGAATGTGGAAAAGACGGGCTTTTTTCTTGTTCCCCCTCTCCCCCGTAAGTCTAAGGCAGCATTTCACTATTTGAATGTTTAGTTTACGTAGATTTGAACTGAGTAAATAAAATTTGCTTAGAAATATAAGCAGTCTTTCAGACTTAAGCTGGCTGTTTCATTCAGTTTTCTTGAGTATTTTATGATAAGATTCAGAAGGAACAGTTTATATTCTAGGAGGTATTTTTTATTTCTGCATGCCAGTCATGCTAGAAAGTAAGAAGTTGCTGAGACCATGCTGCACTCTCATCTTTCACTTATAATTGATACCCTGTATGTATTAAGAACAATTTCCATAAAGCATTTCATTGTAAAATGCTGTTATTTAAGGCTAGGGACAGAAGTTACACATAAGCCAATTTAAGTGATCAGAAACTGGTTTAAACCTGTAACAGAATATAAGTTCAGTGCGCACAAATCAGTTTCAAAATGGCCAAAATTGGTTTAAGGTAAACCTGGTTGAATGTGTTATCAGACTTAACTGACTTGGGACAAACTGGTTTATGCAACTTCTATCCCAAACCCCTTCCTGGTTTAAGTTAAATCAGTACTCCAGCATGCCTGGCAGGGCTGGGCTGTCTGTTTGTTCCAGCCAGGCAGGGTTGGCCCCACTCCTCTCCTCCCTAGCTGGAGCACTATCTGGGTCGGGTCTGCTCTGCTCTGCTCTGGCTGGGTCAGAAAAAGATGGGGATGGGAAACCCTGCTCTGTAGTGTTGCCAGGTCTGCCTGGCAAGGGTGCAGCGGCCTTTGCCAGGCATCCCCAGATCCCCACCCCATCTCACTCACTGGCTGGTAGCAGGGGCAGGGCTACACCCTGGTAGCCTGAGAGAAAGCAGGGGTTTAATCCTCCCATTGCAGGGGGGGTAGCACAGGCCCTGACAGGCTGCACTTGTGTACCTAGGACTGCGGCAGCCAGATGCCAGTAGCCTGAGGGAACGTGGGGGGTTTACTCTCTGCATTGCAAGTAGCAGCAGTGGGGGGTACTGACATGGCACCCTGGGCCAAGTCCCTCCAAGGAGCTGCCAGCCAGCTGCGGGAAGGGGGGACGTGACTTGGTGGCAAGGGGGGAGCTGGGACTAGTTACAGCCCAATTCACTGCTGCCTCCTGCTGCAGCAGCGCAGCTGGGGCTGGCATGGCCCTAGGGGGTGGGGGTCAGCACCTGCTGCCCCTGCCTCCAGCCCTGTGCGGGGGCTGTGGCTTGCAGGCAGGCTGCAGGTGCAGCACAGCTCCCTGCCCCCATATCTTTCCCAGCAGAGGTGGTGGCAGAGCGAACTATCATGGAGGGTGCACATGAGCAGACTGTCGCAAACCAGTTGCTGCCCTGGACCACGTGGCCGGGCCAGACCGGACTGGGTTGTGGCAGTCCATTGCCTTTCCCCACTATGGCCCATGCCCCAGGCCTGCAGTAGCCCACCCTGAGCAGCGGTAGGTAACAAGTGCTTCACCTGCGCCCACCATGATAGTTCGCTCTGCCGCTGCCTCTGCTGGGAGAGGGAGGGGGTGGGGAGCCACATGGCAGATGCGGCCTGCCTGCAAACTTTGGCCCCCCATGCAGGGCTGGAGGCAGGAGGTGGCAGGTGCTGCCCCCCCACCCACTGGGGCTATCCCAGCTCTGGGCACACTGCCTCAGCAGGAGGCAAAAGTGAGTCAGACTGTAACTAGTCCCAGCCCCCCTCCCTCCCCCTGCAGGCAGGTCACATCCCCTCTCCTCACTCCCTCCCTGCATCCAGCTGGATGCTTCTCGGAGAGACTCGGCCCTGGATGCCATACCAGTGCTCCCCACTGATGCTGGAATGGAGAGATTAACCCCCACCCCTTGCCCTAGGCTACTGGCATGTGGCTCCCATGGTCCCGGGTGCATGAGCGGAGCCTGTTGGTGCCCACGCTGCCCCTCCCCCTGGGTAATGGGGGGATTAAAACCCCCACTTCCCCTCATGCTACCAGGGTCTGACCCCACCCCTGCTCCTGCTGCCAGCCAGCAAGTGAGGAGGGGTGGAGGTCTGGGGATGCCTGACAAGGGCTGCTGCCCCCCTCCACCTCCAGGCAGATGAGGGTGGGGGTTTAAACCCTTCCCCAGTCATACTCAGGCCTGCCTGGTCCTGGCCATGCCCCTCTTCAGCTTAGTTTCCCTCCAGCTGAGGGCTTGCTCTAGCACCCCCCGGTTTCTGGCCTGAGCCACTACAGGCACGTTCCTGCATTTCCTGAGTCAAAAGTGAATGTCTGTACACTTACGAATTGGTTCAGTCTACACAGGTTAGACTAACCTGCAAAGATTGAATCAATTCAGGCTCTGGCTTTTTGAATGTCTGTCTCTAGCCACTAAGTCTGTATGTTAATCCCATCTCAGTGCAGATTGTGGTCATGTTTTAAAACAAACTCAAACAGTAGAAGGAAAAATTAATAAAATTTAATTCCATTGGGAGTACATTTAATGAAACTTTCATGCCCTTTCATCTGCAGTTGATTAGTTTGATTTGTATGTTTACACCCAAACCATGGTTTCTGTAGCACTATGGGGGATATTGTCACTAGAATAGCTACCACTCTTAATTTCTTGTGACCTTTGGCCTCATTACAGAGGTTGTAGTTGTCCGTCCATCCCACCATCCATCCATCTGTCCTTCCTTCTGAAGTCAATTATGCAATATTTAAACAGCAGAACTGATTAGCACGTGCTAGTGATATTGTAGGCAGCATTGAAGGTACTCAAAGTTATATGTCTGCCTCATTATTTCCACCGATAACCCAGTGGAGACTTGTCACAAAGCAATTAAAATGCACATATTGCTGCAAGAGCATGGGTCAGCTAGGAGAGCTCTGCAGTGGTAAATGTTTGCTGTCATCTTTTCCTTTCCCTTTTGTCAGCCCTGGGAAACTATTTCAGAGGAAGTGAGTGCAAGTGGAGATTCCTTAAGCCTGTCCTTGCCACCTCCCCCGGCCTCTCCAGTTTCTCGGACCAGTCCCCAGGAGCTGTCTGATGAATTGAACAGAAGGCTCCAAGTCACTCCTGATTCCAATGGGGAACAACTCAGTTCTTTGATAGTAAGTATTGTGCTCACTAGATACACTACTGAACAGACCTCTGTGACTGTATGTCTGATACAGTGTCTGACTGTCTGAATCATCCATATATATGGGCAGTTGTTTTTGGTGGCATTATGAATATACTAATTCATATATGTAGGCTGGGATTCCTTTTTTGGTAACTTCAACCTTGTCCCATAATTTGATATTTGAGGTTGAACAAGGACAGGATTATTTTATTAATTACGTATCTATACTTTCTATACTGTAGTATACTGTACTAAACTGTTGTACTTTTTTAAAGCAGAGTTTGGATTGCCCAGTATTTCATAAACAGTGGCTGAAATTCTATTCCATTGAAGTCAGTGGGAGATTGGATTGAATTCTTAAAGTAAAACATTTTGAAGTCTTATTTAGTTTTCACTGTTAATTCTTTGCTGTTCAGTTAAAAAGAGCTTTGTTGGTTTTGCTTACCGCTTGTCATGCATCTGCAAGATACAGCAATATCAATTTGAATTTCAGTGCTACAATGCAATGTTTGTTTAGCTTACAGAGTGCGGTGCTTTGTTTCTGTGTCTTTCTTGCTATTGTGTGTTGTGTTTTCATTAGCATTTTGCAAATGAACACAGAAATCTTTCTGTTTATCCTAAGTTTTTACTTGCACTAAATTTTAATAGGAAACCTTTCTTTAAAATTGACTGTACAATGTATTCAGTTAGAAGTTCACCATTCAAAATACCACTAACAAGAAAATAACTAACTTGCCTTCTTTCATTTTGGTTTAACTTTCTTTTCTCTGAGTGAAATGTGGCAAAACTACTACAGTTAAAATCACACTGCTTGTTTTTTTTCCAAAAAAGTATTATGCTTCTGATGAATTTTATCATTTTCCTTTATTTTTACTTGCAATCAACAATTTGCAAAAATCTGTCTCTTGAAAGTGTTTTAGCTTGATCATACAATTACAACAGTAGTTATTTTATGAATACAATTCCCTGTATGTGCATGTATATTTTATCAAAAGTATTATTCTCTTGACAAAGACCCCACAATTGAACTGGATCAAATATCAAAAGGCTTATAAAAGAATATAATTGTAGCTATTTAGTTGTGGTAGAATCTTTAGGTAATTTGAAGCAGTCAATCAAGGTTTTATAAGCCCTGTATGTATGTTCTCTCTCCTCATTAGGATGAGAAGTTACAACTTGTATTTGTAATATCCTGTAATCAAGGAAGACTGATATCACAGAAGAGAAGAGAGATATGATTGCAGGCTTAGGCATGTCTTATATCTCTGATAAAAGAAACAATTGCAAATATTGAATGGAACATAGGAGGCTGAACATATTGCAGTCTAATGGGACATCTTATCAAGGTACCTTTGTTCAGGAGATAAGGAGTCTAAATTTGGCTGTGTTCAGCTTAAATATGATTTTATAAAATAAAGTAGCTGTAAGGTATACTCAGAAATCCTGTTCAGTTGATGTCTTACAATGACTTCAGTGTCACCTGCAGACTAGCCCAGTAAACTATAACCTCAATTAGAAAAAGGAAGAGCTGAAAGGGTAAAACCTCTATGCTTGAGTGGTCCTCCAGAGGGGTCCATCCACATTGGACCAATTTCAGGAACAGGACCTAGCATCTTTTATTTGACGAGAAAATACCGGAGCTGGGAATTTGTCTTCATTAAGATACCCAAGTAATAATATTTTGCTATAAACTGGCTAATTTACAGAGCCACTAGGTGCTTTCTCTTGCATATTATCGCAATCATAATTATAATCAGAGCACTTTTCAAAGTAAGAAAACACATTGAATCATTAAATATATATGTATGTGTATAGAAGCTCTTTTATCATGTGATACATAAATACGTCTGTGTAACACTGTATATACATCTGTGTAAGACTGCACCTCAAGTTGCTAATCTTGATCACATTATTTGTGAAGCAAGTCTTGTCCCACACATCTTGGGTGTATAATGAGTTTATATTTCTTTTTTAAAGTCGCTGATCTTTCAGTAGTGTGCACTGTTGAGCCCAATACTTTTAATCTAACCAAATATGGATCTTATGGGGGAGGGTTGAAGATTCTAAGATGCTCCTCATTATTTTGCTTCATGCTATTTTTTTGTGTTACTGTAACACATAGGAGGGCCATTCTGAGCCATTCTTTAAATAGGCGAGAGAGTTTGTATAATTTTAGTGCATTCTAATTCATACTTTATTTCTTATACTCTTCTAAATAGGAAATAAAATACCTAAAGTAATGAGAGTGCAAAAAATTGAAAGCTCCTAAAGGATGATCTATATGTATGGAACTTGCAGCCCTATTCAGACTGTATAGAAAAGCAATGCATCTAGTAAACAGCTGACATGAAAGCAGAGCTTGTCAGCAAAATTAATTGTGGCAAATCAGAAGTCTATTCTGAAGGGGGGGAGTTACTGATGCTAGAAAGGAAGAGTACAGCTAATTGATTTTTCCATCTTGTGGGATTTCTAATGAGAGTAACAGAAACAAGTTATCATTGATTTTAGGCCAAATGCCTCCCAAATGTCCTATGAAACCAGTACAGTATGTGGTGCTGTTTTAACGTAGAGGAAAGTTTATCTTTTTTAGTTAGCAGGTGCAGTTCCTAAAGAGGGAAGCTGAAACCTTGCAACTCATGGTTGGAAATGGCTCATTTAGTTCCATCCTAAATATAAGGGAGATGGGAGTGACTCTGTGAAGAGAGGGGAATGAGACTGAGTAAGCCTTGCGGGAGCCAAACCTAAGGGGAAGGCTTGGACCGTGATTTGTGTTTCATTTTCAGGTAGTGTATTAATAGAGTCAGTCTCTCTGAAGGTGTTAGCTTCTCTCTGGAGCAGAATGAAAAAGCCACGTGTTCACACTTTTATTTGAGGGTGGAACATTGTGAGCAGGGTCCGAATTAGAATGTATTTGAAAGGACTAAGAGAATAAGCCCTTAGGGCTCACCAGCAAACTGCCCCCTCAGTCTCCTCCCTGCTTTCATCCTTCACTTCCAGCGACTGCAAACAGGGGGACCATGCTAAATTAAATGAAGGTGGAAAAGTGGAACCTTTGAGCCCTTGGTACTGCAACACAGCCCGGGATGCATGCTGGGTAACTTTCTAAATAAGCCCTGTCTTGAGCCAGTAGGTGCGCATGTGCTGCAGGTTTTTGTGTACATTCTGGCAAAGCTGTTTTCTTTTTTTAGGCATTTTTTACTTCCATACTACAGAGTAATGAATAATATTAAAGTACTCTGACATACCCCCAAGTTTCTCCAACTCCCCCATCCCGCCCCCAAGCTTAATGATATAAGATGGCTATCACAAAAATATTGGTATGGTAAGGCATAGATTAAATTCACTATCCAAAAATGCTTATTGGTTCTGCTTCCTTTGTTCTTCAATCTTTTCAATCACTTGAAATAGTCATATTGCTACCAAAGGAAACCAATATAAGCTGTTAGGAATCAGCTGTTGTTGACATGATTCTGTAGCAGTACAAGTGTTGCAAAACCACTTCAACTTTAACCTAGCTTCATTCAAGGTCACAGTTGGAGTGAACTAGATCCTGTAACACTACAGGATCACACAGAGGGAACTGCTACAGTGTAGTGGTTGATGCATGCTCCTTAACATCAGTTTTCCCCCTCCCCTCGAAAGCAGCTACAGAATGCGTTGGCCCACATGCTTATTCTTTCTTCCTCTCTCCTTCCATCTTTGATTTGTTAGAAGACTCTCGGTATAATATCCCTCCTTTACTTCTCTTCACTATTCCTTTATTGCTCTTTGTGGGTGAAATGACAGGCTCTTTGAATGAAGGGAAAACTGTGGATTTGGTATACCTTGCCTTTAGACAGGCTTTTGACATGGTCTTCTATGACATTCTCATTAACAAGAGAAAGAAATGGAAACTAAATGCAAGTATTGTAAGGTGGATATTTAATGGGTCAGATCGTCGTACTCTGAGTAATCCTTAATGGCTAAATGTCTAGTTGGGGGGCAGTGTCAGTGGGGCTCCCCAGGGGTCTCTCCTGGGTCTGGTACTGCTTGATATCTACATTAATTATTTGAACAATGGGATCGAGTGCTTAGTAAATTTGTGGATGACACCAAGTTGGGTGGAATTGCAGACACTCCAGAGGGCAGGACTAGGATCCAGAATGACCTGGTCAGCCTGACAAAATAGTCCTCAGTCAAAGAGATGAGATTCAACAAGGACAAGTACCAAGTCCTGTGCTTGGGATGATGATCTCACGAGGTCCCTTCCAGCCCTAAACTTCTCTGAATCTGTGAAATACTTGCATGCACAAATACAGCCTGGGGAATGACTGGCTAGGCTGTGGTACTGCAGAGGAGGACTGGGGGTTACAGTGTACCATAAGCTGACTGTGAGCCAACAGTGTGCTCATCTGTCAAAAAAAAACCCAGCGCCGTACTGGGTTGTGTCACTTGCAGATCAAGGGAAAGATTCTTCTGCTCTGTTCATTGCTGGTGAGGTCTCACCTTAGAGTACTGTGTCCTGTTTTGGACTTTACACTTCAAAAAGAGGTGGACAGTTTAAAAACATGTCCAGAGCAGGACAACAGAAATGATCAGAGGCTCAGGAGATGAGACTTATGAGGAAAGGCCGAAATAATGTGGGTTATTTAACCTAGAGAAGAGAAGGCTGAGGTGAGATTTGATGAGTCTAAAAGTACCCGAAGGGTGATTTATAGAAAGGATGCAGATGGACTTTTCTCTCTGGCTGTAGGGTAGAGGACTAAGAGCAATGGTCTCAAACTATAGCAGGGGAACTTTAGGTTGGAGATATCAACGAACTTTTCTGATTATAAGGGTGATCAAACATTTGAACAGGCTACCTAGAGAAATTGTGGAATCTCTACCCTTGGAAACATTCAAAAGCAGGTTGGACAGACCCTTGGCAGAAAGGCTTTAGTCATGGATGAGTCTGCCATGAGTATGGGGCTGGATTAGATAACCTTTTGAATTTCACCTTCTGTCACGACAGGCATGTGTCCCAACTCTCAGTTTAGGAGCAAGTAGCTACAGGGATCTGTCAGTTCTTTGATCAAAGACCAGGCCTTAGCAACTGCGGCATAGACGGGAAATAACCTGCGAGTTTCCTGGCATGTAAGGAACTCTCAACCTTCACAATATTTGGAAGCAGTCTCCTCAAGAGGGCAAGGAACTAGAAACCACCTCCCTTGCCCTCCCTCCCCCCCCACCTTTTAAGAACTGAACGTTCACATTGATATTAAGAAGGTCCCCAAATGAAAAGTAGTACAGGAGATGGCATTGGTCCTGTGGTCTTTGTGTCTCAAAAACCAGCTCCAGCTGTTAGATAAATGCCTACCCACAAGTGTCTGGACATACAGGTAGATCCCTGCCAGGTGGTGGGTACTAACCTTTTCTTGCCCTCACTCAGTTAATGTGCAATCAAATCTAAGTCCCTTATCAGTATTTCATTATGCCATATGCTGTACTAGCAAGTCACATGGTTTATTACAAGTCTTATGACTTTTTGTGTCAAGTCATTTAAGTGAGGGTTTCAGCTTTCAAATAAAATATTTTATGATTAAAGAGAAAAGCATAAAAAATGGAGTCAAACTAAGGGCAAAAACTTGGAATCCTGTAAGCAATTTAGGAACTTTTATTTTTCAAGAAAATCCTTAGTTTTAAGCTAATCTTAAGGCCTTGCTTCACAAGTTTTGAATAGATGCCTTATTTGAATGAGATGGGCAATACTCTGCCTTGCAGTAATGAGAACTAATTCATAGCATGACCAGAAGAGACATGTTATTACTGTGATTATCAAAATAAAATTTGATTTTAAGAGGACATTAATCTCAGTCTTCCCCTAGGAAGCTGGGTAATTCACATGCCTGTCTTCAGTGATGAAATCTAAGTTGTTACGATAAATAATTTAGAATTTTGCATGGACAAGTAGGTAAGTCTTTTTGGCATAAGTGCTGGACAGACTATAGATTGCAATATCAAGGGTTCTACCTCTTGGTGGTCTAGAAGGCATGGAGACAGAAGCCTTAACATGGGAAGTGCTCTTTGCCTGGTCAACAGTTAAGAAATTCTGGCAGTGCACTTAGTCTTCTCTTCATTCATATTTGTACTTGCTAAGCTCAGTACGCTGTGCTGTGCTTTTCCAGGGTACTTCATAGACAGGGAATATAAGAATATAAACAGAGTTTGTTGAAAGGCAGGGTTTTTTTGGTTTTTTGGGTGGGATTTGTGGCATCTTTCCCTGGACCAACTATAGCTGGGGGAGAGGTCAGACAACAAAAGAGCTGGAGCTGGGCATTTTGGCACCCAGTGCAAGTCACATAGTGGGAAAATTGTCCCATATGTGCTACTATGTTTTTTTTGAAAAATCACTTGTTTGTATATGATATAATAACAATAGAAAAGAGCACGGACCCAAATTAGTGTCAAAAAGAGGGAGAGGATCACAAGTTTGCGAAGTTGTTGCATGTAGCACCATGTATCAACACAGAATGCCATGTATGAAAAGACAAGGTTCTTTGGGTAAATCCAATATCTTTTTTAGACCAACTCAGAGAGTTGGAAAAATTCTTCTTTGCAAGCTTTTGGGTACAAATACCCTTCTCCAGGCTGAGGAAGGGTCTGCAGATGATCTGTGCTCTTCCTGGATGGAGTGGTAAAGCAGACAGTACGTATGCAAGAAAGCCAGTTGTTTTAAATGTAAATTGAGATGGTCAGTAGGTGAAAGACAGGTTGGGGGGGCAAAGGGGGGCGGCAGGTTTGTAATGCTTTGCAATGGATACAAAAAATCAAGGATTTAATATAGACATTGGATTTATGACCCATTACAACCTGCCTGACATCTGACTGCCTTTAGCTGACCACCTGCATTCCTTCACACTTTCCCTTCCCTCTTCCCCCGCCCCTCCTATCTCTACCCCCCACTCCTGTCTCTACCCTTTGTCTTCCAAACTTGCACTCATTTGCATGCCACAGACTTCTTGTTTACTTCAGCTTCTTTTCCAGTTTGGAGAACGCAGAACAACAGCAGAGTCTCCCAATGTCTGAAGAGTGTTTGTGCCCGAAAGCTTTCAAAGATCTTTCCCCCAACTATTTAGTTGGTTAATAAAAGATTTCACATCTACCCAAAGTCCCTTGCCTGCCTATGTCCTTAGACCAACATGGCTACAACCAACAACCCTGCAACATGTACAGAAAGAAGTACTAGAAAGTTCGCAATTGAAATGGCACTCTCTTGTTTTCAAATAAATAAACTATTATTAATTCATGAAACAAGCCCCTTCTCAAGTTAAAAACAATGTTTATTAAAACATTACCCCAAATTAATATAAATTCTAGAGTTTTCAAGAAAGTCTGGGGTTAAAGACAAATTTTCAGATTTTCCAGGATTCTTATGAAATCCTGTGCCAGCAGGCATCTTATTTAAATATGAATTTGCTTTGCCTTTAACATAGCAAACTTGTCAGTTAAGAAATCGTAGTTTAGCAGATTCACTATATGTTACTCAATTGACAGGATTTCCAAGTAAGATAATCTTTCTTGTCCAATCAGAGACCATAGGTAGTTCTAAACTAATTTTAAGTGACTGAAGCTGAGCTTGACGGTAGCAATAGTTATATGTAATGTCAAAAAATCCTTGAGGCAATGTTGATATCTGGCTACATCAAGTGACCTTACATACCTTGGCCTTCCCATCTTTAAGATTGTAGCAGTCTGGCTGTCCTGCTGCCAAAAGCTGGAGGAGCCAAGGATTTGGAACGTGACTCTTTGGAAAATTTTATTTCTTACCTGGTTCTTGGCACTGCAGAATGGTTGAGCTCAAGGGCAGCCCAGCAAGCTAAACAGCTAATCACAAGTTGCCATTTCTTTCCCCTTTGCTCTTTGTAAAATAATCAGCAAATCGGAAAATGATTCATCTCAGGAACCAGGTGTCAACATCATGTGGTAAATGTTGCCAATATCATTCTGGTCTGCTGAGCTGAAAGCACCTTTTTTTTTCATAGAGAGAACCAAAAGGTGGCTCTTTGAATGCCAAGCAGAAGAGCTCCTGGCTGCAGGTGGTTCACACTGACAGCCCCCAGGTTAGATAGCTCATGCCCTTCTCCCAAACCACTTCTGAGGAGAAACCGCTTATGGGGCTGGGCTTTTCTGTAGGGTGACCCTGCTGTGCAGCTGGGACAGCCCTATTTTCAAAAACTGACCTAGTGAAGGAGAAGTTCCTGGACAGAGAAACTGAAGAGGCTCCTGGGACTGGTTTCAGCCCAGCCATACCCCAGGACCTCCCACCCTCTGCACCTGGCACCAGAGTATCTCATCCTGCCTCAGTCTGTGGCTGAAAGGTCTCTCTCGTTGTGGGCTGTGTCCAGGGGCCTTTGCTGACTCCATCCTCTCTGGGCTTGGAGCTTCCAGGGGAATATGAGGCTCATTCAATTTGGTCCATCCATGCATGTGGCAGGGAGACCCGGTGCATCCCACCCAGCTGAACCAGGCAGGCTTCTGCACCCTGGGCCCTACCCTGGAAGCTAAGCTCATCCCTGCCCTGGCCCGTGCTCTGTCCAGTGGTCAGAACAGGGCCAGCCAAGGTCTGTAGTATAGCCCATGTACAGAAGGGGATGGGGGTTAGAGATAGGGAGCCCAAGATGAGGGCCAGCAAGAACACCTGCACAAAGAATAGCCGAGAGAAGACAAGCTCAACTCTTGGAGGAGGGCCCAGGCTATGGGAACAGGCCCATTTCAGCCAGTGGGAGCACATCAGTTCCCCCTGCTACCTGTGGTAGTGGGCAAGAGCAAACAAGCCCCATGTGTTGCTCCCTCCCGCCTGCCCATACCCTCCAGAGCTCTGGGCAACAGGGCACAGGGATAGGACAGTCTGTACAACTTACACTGAGGTTCCCCTGCTGGGGCCAGTTTGTCCAGAAGTATGTTTTTACAATAAGTAATACACAAGTAACTAAACATCACTTCCATTTGCTTTAGGAATAACCCCCTCCCACCCCCACTCCCAATGCAAGGGTGCCTAGCATCAGTGCAGCCTTGTCACTGCCCTTACTACAGTACTGAAGATGACCTTTCCTTGACTATTTTGACTACAGCAGCACTGCAACCTGACTAGAGCTTGTTGGGATTGGTGATCCTTATCTTAAAAATAACTATAAATAAATGAACTACTTCTTTAAGACAAAAGGTTAGCATGACAGTGCAAGGTGAAGGTCATTTGTGCTGATTAAAGATAAGACTATCACGACTTCTACCAAGTTCTGCAGCAGCTGATAAAAGCACGGAAGAAAACCTTCTTCTAAGAGAGAGTGCAGCACACACACAAGAAAACACATGCTTAATAACACCATTTACAGCATCTCCAGTATCATTTTTATTACAAGTAGTATGGTTGTTGGTACAATTTAGACAGAAAGAGGATTAAGAGTAATAGTCCCCCTAATCCCCATAATTAGTGGGTGTTCGGGTTTGTGTCACTTTTACATATTACCAGTAAGTGCACTTCCATTAGTTATTAACTGCTGATTGTACATTTCAAACCTGTGTATGTTCTTAAAGCTAGTGTCTATTAAGGAATTGATTCTCAGGAATATATGTAAAAATATGTTGGTTTTGCCAACCCAGGACAACAGCAAAGCCCTGCCGTGGCCAGTATCCCAGCTTATGTTCTGCAGCAGAGGTTGCAGCCTCTTGTCATGTGATGCAGAAACATCTTGTGTGCATAATCATGCCTGCATGATAGTAGAACTTTTCCATTCCCTTCTATGGACAATAAATATTCATTCCTACAGAGGGCTTTATGCAGGTGATCTCCAGAAGGGAGAGGAAATTTTTCAGGGGCTGCATTGCAGACATTCATGCTCTCTCATACAGTAGAGAGTTGATTATCTGGAAGCTGAGTTTTGTGGAAGTCAGTTCACCGAAGATTTTATAGTAACAAAACCATCCAGCCACTGTAGGGTTTTGCTTGTTGATGAGACAACTGTATGTTGTTTATTTAATAGTGCTTTGAGATTTTAAAACATTACACAGTAACATTTTTTATTTCTTTTTGCCTTTTAATATTTGCTGCACAGTAATTAAAATATAGTTTGTAGCATTTCATGCTGCTCTGTTTGAGTTTCTAGAGAAATTGATTATCTGGAATGATAGTGGCACTAATTATTCCAGATAATCAACATTCTACTGTATTTGGCATTTTATTCCCATAGTCCCTGAGCTGTCTTTTTGGAGCTACTTGATGTCAGAGGCATTGTGATACTTTTCAATCATTATTCACTTTAGGTATGTCCCCTTCTCCCCAAATCCCAGCCGTACCCCCCCGCCTTTGCTTTTTACAGGGCTGTTGAATCTGCTGTGCGTTTTCCCAGAGAAGTAGAGGAGCATCCAGCTCCTCTGTCCTTTGAAGTATGTCAGTAAAACTGGACTATTAAAGATGAGAGTACAAGATGTATAGCTGACTACTTTCCTTTCCCATTTAATTCAAAACAAGGTCAAAAAGAAACAGCCGAGGATTGGAATGCCG
>NW_005841922.1:821486-823231 GCF_000455745.1 Alligator sinensis
GAGGATTTAAGAGAAACCTGCTCTTGACTGCTTGCCAAGGTTTTATAGATACGTAAAGGAGAGAGAGGTTGCAAGATGAGAATTATTTATTTCTCCTGCAGAAAAAATGCTGAAAACTAGAAATGAAAGCAATTAAATACAAATCCTATGTTGAAGGTAGTGTAATTGAGAACATTTTTCCTTTTTTTTTATTTTCAGCAAAGAGATCCTTCATCAAGATTAAGGTCTTGCAGCGTAACAGATGCAGTTGCTGAACAGTCTCAATTATCACTGGTAAACAAAAGCTAATTTTTATCTATCTTCTATATTCTGGTTTTAAAAACTCTGCTTCTGAATGGTACCTTTTCCTGTGGTGATGGATTTAGCTGTTTATCATTTAACTTGTACAATATACGTATCCCAAACTGTAGCTGATACCAAATTAACATCACAATGCACAGAACCACATAGTAGTGAAATCATACTCATTTTTACAAAAGATTTAAGAAAGATGATTAATCCAGTGGATGAAATCCTACTGCATTGAAGTGAGTGGGAATTTTGCATCTAATTCTGTCTATTTTTACGTTTGTCAGATCTAAAATTAGTATAACTGAAGGAATCTTCCCTAATCTTTTTTTTTTAATGTTTTTTAAAAGTAAGGTTTGTTATGGAATTTCTTTTAGAAACATGATCCCTATCCTATTAGTAAGGTGACCATATTACTTCTGAGGAAATCCGGGACACTGCCCCCCTTCCTCTCTCACATCAGCAGCACTGCTGTAGGCAGTGGCATTCTACCATGGTGCCTGCCACCCACCTGACCTGGCATACCATGCCACTCTGCCTCCCCATTAGACTGTACCCCATACCTCTGCGATTCTGGGACTTCGGTTTTAATTTTCCCCACCCAGCAGGGACTGGCATATAAAATCCAGGACAGTCCCAGTCAAACCAGGACATATGATCACCCTACCTATTATGAACCATAACAACTACAGCAACACAAGGACTCTTTAAAAATAAATTAATGTTGGCATCAAGATAGTTATGCTTAAGTATTCATGTAATTGCATAACTATTTAGAGTGGGGCAAAATCAGTGGATTTTTTTTCTTGAAATTTGAAAGGTGAGGATATATTTTGAAACAAGTTTACACTAGGGCTGTGCAAAGCTTCGGGTGCAGATTCAATTTGGAGGAGATTCGACCCGATTCGGTGGCTGAATCTCCAAATCCGAAACGAATCGGGGGACTAGGAAAAAGGTCCAAATCGATTCAAAGCTCTCCGAATCTTTGGAATAGATTATTGAATAGCTAAATCATTGAATAGCTTCAATGATTTGAGCAGTCCCCGCACACTGCAGCAGGGAGCTGGAGCCAGACTCCATGCCAGTAAGTAGGGGGCGGGGGAGAAGGCACTGGAGGAGCAGGGAGGGGCTATGGGGGGGGCCCTGCCAGGCCCCATCCCCTGCCTGCTCCCCTAGCCCCTCTCGCCCCCCACCCACTCCTACAGCCCCCTCCCTTTTCCTTAAGGAAAAGCCCCTACTCACCGGGTGCTGCCGGGCAGTGGGGGTGATCCCTGCTGCCCCCCACTGCCCCATGCTGCATAGGGGGGCTCTTCCATGAGCCCCCTTACCTCCCCACTCCCCAAGCCCCCCCATGGCTGCCCTGCCCACCTCAGCGCTAAGAAAAAAAACCCCAAAATGCCTCCCCCCTGCCCCCCCAGACTCACTGGCTCCTGCAGCAGTCTCAGGGCTTCAGGGGG
>NW_005841922.1:823328-834683 GCF_000455745.1 Alligator sinensis
CTGGGGCGGGCGGGGCAGCCAGTGCGGGGAATGGAAGAGTGGGCAGGGGATGGGCCTGGCTGATTCGGAGATTTGGCTGCATTGCTTTGGGACAGTGATTCAAATCACTGTCCCCCGAATCGCCGAATCCGAAGCAAATACTAGCCGCTTAGCACAGGCCTAGTTTACATTATCCATACTTGATATTTCAGTAACCATTGGACTTCTTGAGTGGGTGGATAGACTTTTTTGTTTTTGTGTGTCAATTTTATTTAACATGGTCCAGGTTTTTCAAAGACTCTCTCTCTCAGGCTTGCACTCGCTTGCTGTCTCTCACGGACACACACATGCATGCAGACATACATGCAAAACACCCATTGAGAGGAGAATTAAAATCACTACTATTTTGTAAATGTGAAAAAATGCACCCAGGGCATGTCTACACGTGCAATTAATGTGGACCAATTTATTCGTGCGCACTACATGGAAGCCGGTTGGAGCAGTCCGGGCTGGCAGGTGGCTTGGGCGTCAGGTTGCCAGCCCAGGGCTGCTGTGACCAGGCTCCATGTGCTGCGGGGGTGGAGCTGGCTGGAGTACAGGGTGCCTCAGCGCAGGGCTAGCCAGCAGGCAGACCCCGCACTGAGGTACTCTGCACATGCACCAGCCAGCTGCAGAGCAGCACATGGAGACGGGAGATCTTCCAGCCCAAGGCTGGTTGCTCCCCCATCTCGAGGCATACTGAACCCCAGGCGGCTGTTTCATGGCTACTTGAGACACAGCATGCCTCAGTACGGGGCTCTGCAGCATGTGGAGGCAGGAGAGCAACCTTGGGCTGGCTGCTCCCCCCATCTCTACTTACCGCTCCATGGCTGGCTGGGGCACAGTGTGCTTCAGTGTCACAGCTGCCTGCCAGCTAGCCCTGCGCTGAAGCACCCTATGCTGCAGCCAGCTGGGGCAGTATTTACTTATGAGCTGCTTCTCCCAAAAAAACTCCACAGTAGGTTAGTACTTGCATTTTACAAGACTATCCTGTTGCAGACTAGATTAGCTTCATGCACCCTACTAGAGGCACACGTGTAGATGCTGAGAGGTTTACTGCACAGTTAATTAATCAACTGTACAGTAAGCATCTTGTGTAGATGCACCCATATTGTACTAAATAGTAGAAACTTTACCTAATTTTTTTTTTAAAACTGATCTAATGTGTCACCTAGCTTTATTCACAGTGCTTCTCTTTACATTGGTTCGTGCAAAAGTCAAACATTTGTGTCTAATATCCATGCTAATTTTATGACCCGTATGATGCATTATTTTTTCTTAATGTATCCAATCTAAGAAATTAACTGAATCCCTTTTACCAGGAAAAGGTACTGAGAGAGATTTTCTAAAGGGTAGCTGTGGGTTCTGTGTCACTCTATCACTACATAGGCCTTTGCTGCTGATACCCAGGAAGTTCTGTACATTTTCTTATCCTTGAATTTAATTCTACGGTGCCAAAGAATTGTGCACCAGTATGAGCTAAATCACAATTGTAGATTAGCTTTTGGGTTCAGCTTTTCCGAATACTTCAAAACTTGTGATATGTCCAGAAAATGGACATTTCCTTTAGAATCTTAACATATCTCTATTATTATATATATGAATTTACAAATGAAAAGTATTCTTAACACTTGCATGGGAATGTTGGATAAATACAAAATAATGTAAGGTGATTACCAGGATTTCTTTCTTCATTTGTTGCTACTAAACTACTATAGGTTATTTATTTTTAGTTAGATATTGGTCAGATAATTCATTTATATGAATGTGATTTTGTTAAACAGTTGATAGTTTTTCCACACTTCTTTGTATTATTCATTTTTAATGCACTGTAAAGCTAGAGAGTATCCAGTCATTCTACACGTCATTCTGAGATGATATGGTATTACAATGATAAATGTTTTGGAATGTGTCTAATGGAAATGCTTCTAAAGTGCTACCTACCTATTTTCTTTCCTGGATAAAAATGGTTGTCTTGCACTGGTCCCTTGGATATCTGCTTTTTCTGTATTTTCATTTTTCTTTGTCTTTTATCAATAATGGGTTCTTTCTTCTGGTGTATAAGGTTGGGCTTTGTCACAATTCTTTTTCCAGTGTGTTGTTTTATAAATGTTGACCTCGAACTTAAAGCAGCAGAATTGAAAACAATACTTGATCTGACCTATCTTCAGCCTCTACTGGACTAATAGTAATTTTTCTTCTACCAACTTAACCCACACCTTATTCCTAAGTAAGCTGTCTTTGCAGGGCAATGTTGCTCCTTTCTTAAAACTTGGAATACCAGGTTCTCCTTTTCACAGAGCTTAGCACTCGCTGATGGCCGCAATATAGCCTCTTCATTTCTAAATGGCTGAGCTTTGTTTGTAGAGCTGAACATATATAATGCCTTTGTGTCTGAAGGATGTAATTGCCTTACATTACAGTAAAGGTTCTGTCATTATCACAGCAGTAGTGAATATATTGAATCATTGACCAGAACTCTTACAAATTAGTTTTCCCAGTCTTGGAAGTCATTGCACCAGTAATGTGTGTACATCTGACGATGTTATCAGTGATTGATGGCTTCATTTTTCATGGTATGGTTTTTTATATCATTGTATTATAATCTAATTGTTCTCCATTAAAGTGTGTAAGAGAGTGGCTGTGATGCCTTGTTCCTGAAGATATGAGAGTAAGCTATGCCCTTCATCACTAAATATACTTATCTGTAACATTAATTATCATTTAACAGCAGAGTGGTCCATCTAGGAGAGCTCGTTCTTCAACTGTCACAGGTGGTGAAGAACCAACGGTAATAATACTCTTTATCAAACACTTTATGTAAATAAATTGTGGGTTGGGTTTAGGATCTTGTAAGGCAATGAACATTTTTTTATACAGCAGCAGTATGCTGGTTACAATAAGTTTTTTCTGAAACAATAGTTGTGTTGATATTGTCTTTTGTGTGCGTTTGAAATACTTTATCCAGCTAGTAAATACTAATAATATCAAAACTGTATTAGATTCTATAAAGGTAAATGATTTTTAGACAGAGCTACCCTCTGAATAAATACCATTGAGTTGCCATAAAATTGAATGATAAGTGCTGTGATGCTCAGCCTTCTGGCTCTGTGTGCTGGATGAGTGGCACAGGGTTGGTGTGCAGTTGTGATCCTGTGCACTGGTCCAGTCCCATTCACTGGAGCCAGCATGTGCCAACCTGGTCCCATGCTTCAGATCTAGCTGACCGCTGGCCCAGTCCCATGCTCCATATCTTAGCTGCACACTGGCCCGGTCCCATGCACCAGATACAGCTGCATTCCCCAAACCTGCTCATTGCATCAAGCCACGACATGACCCCTCACACTGGCTGCACCATAGACTGCTGATGTAGCACAGAGGGCCACATTATCTGGCCTGCAGGGCTTCCTGCAGGTCCAGCAATTTAGGAGCAAGGGTGCCACATTAACGCTCCCCCTGCTCGCTTACTGTCAAACTTCCCAACCCATGAGGAGTCCTTTGTGCTGAATGATACAGCTCCTTGGGCTGGAGATTGAGCACTGCTTATACAGTGCTTAATTTTTTATTGTTAAAATGCCATTTAAAAACCAACAGACACTTTGGAAATATAGTTTTTACCACCTTTGCTAGCTGACCGTGCATCTACCTTCCTAACATGCACAGCGGACTAATTCAGTGTAATTCTTAGGCTTTAATGCAACTGTAAGAACCATGGGACCATACACTTCTCAGTACAGAATCTTGTACTTTATTGCCAACCTTGATTTTTTTCCAGTCCTCACTCACTAGCCTGAGACTGGATGTTTTTACCTTGAACCATTCGAAAATATGCTCTAGTTTGTAACTATTGAACATTTTCTATCACTAAATCATTTCTCATATCTCATTAGACTTTGTCAAAGCATGCCATGTACTTAGTCTGTTCAAATGTAAATATAAAGCAGTGGAGTGTCCTATTCATAACAGTAGCAATAATAATATTGAGATTTTATAAATGTATGTGTATGTCAGTGGAAGCCAGTGTAATTAAGGTTGATTTATTTGTGGTGGTGGTGGCGGTATGTGCTCATTACTGACAAAATGAAGACCCATTATGTTGCACTTCATGTATTTGCTCTTTGTTAAATTTCAAAACCAGTAAAGGATTTCTTGTGCTAAGAGTCAGTGCCTTTCACAAAAAAGTGCTTTTGGCTTCCAGGGCAAAACTGAGGATTGAGAGCCACATAGAACAGGCAAAAATGTGCGGTATTGATCCCCAATGTAGTGCTAGTCTTTGGTTGGCAGATACTTAGAAACACATTGGCTGCTTGCAGATGTTAAAAAAACTGCACTTTACTGGAAGCAGTAGCGCGTTACTTCAACCTGGCTCCATAGCATCTGCATAGATCAGGTGCTTCAGTGGGGCTTTTTGGTGCTTTTATCTGAAGTTGGTTCAATCGGCTATTAGATATGTGCCAAAAAAACTCCGCTAAAGCGCCCGATCTGTACAGACATCAGGAAGGCCAGGTCCAACTAACACGCTGCCTTGCCTGAGTGTGTGCTTGGCCACTGATTTGGGGGTTTGGTTTTTTTTGTGGGAGGAGGTTAACCTCTGCATGCAACCGTTGTTTGCAACCAGAGTTGCAAAAGCTGAATTCAGATTAGAGCTACTTTGTGAATGCCTTATCATGAATTCCAAAATAGGTGTACATTTTGGATATTGTGACTAAGTATATTGCTGCTCAGTAAGGGGAAATTGGTGCTCAATGCTTGTAGTCATATTGATTCTGTGAATACCGTGGAAATTTCGACCCAAATTACAAAAAGAATTTAGGCATCTAAAGTAAGTTAGGCAAAATTTAGGCTTTTTAGTCCAGAACAGTGTTCCTCAAAACACTACCATAACCCCTTGTCACATAGGCATTTAGCATTCTTCTTCGGCACAGGTCCAGAATTGTCTGTATCTTCACAGGGCTGAGGATCTTTGCACTTAACCTCACACTTTAGTTGGAGTGGGATATGCATACTAGATGTTGCTTCACTTAGATCTCCTTGTGGGCCCAACCCAGTTAGGTACATCTATGTCTCAAAAGAAAGGAGTGATCCCTGCTCTGTTTTTGAAAGAAATGACTTGCGTCCCAAAGCCAGGAAAGGGTTCTGGGCTAAAAATCTCAATTTCTTTCTTCCCTGTTCAGTGTTTTGACGCTAAGTGACTCCTTGGTTGCTGTGCTGGCTGTTGGGACTCTCCGGGTGGGATGCTTAAACTAACTCCCTGCCTTGTGCCTTGTTCAGGGTGTACATTTCTCACCAGGAGCCAAGCACCTACCAGTTAAAAGTTATGATGCTCCACGCGTAGACTGCCTCTGTGTAACATTTGGGAGAGCTGCCATGAAGCATGCCCTGCCAGTCCTACTGCACATGCCTCAGCTCCTCAGAGTGAGCGGTCATGAGAGAGTGCTCAAAGCTCCTTTTAGGATCCCCGTCTCAGAGGTGCTCCTGTGCGTGTCCTCAGGGCTGCTCTAAGGTGACTGCCTCGCCATGTCCAGGGAGTATGTGGGCTTCAACAGTGGCACTTGCAAGCACTGTACAGAGACAGTGTAGATATGTCCTTGGTGTGTCTGTAGGTTTAACCTTGAACGCTCATAAGAAATTAATGCACGTGCACAAAGCATTGCTCTACTCAATAACAGTATTCCATCTGCCTGAGATATTGCAGTGGGCCTTATTTTTTCACTTAGGTCAATTACAGAAGATGAGTAAAATGTGATAGTTTATGCAAGACAGGCAAGGTTCTTTGAGTAGATGCGAAATCTTTTATTAGATCTGCTAAGTAGTTGGGGAAAAAGTACTTAGCAAGCTTTCGGGTGCAGTCACCCTTTTTCAGGCATAGGAAGTCTCTGCTTTATGCCTGAAGAAGAGTGACTGTGCCCAAAAGTGTGCTAAGAACTTTTTCTCAACTAGTCAGTTGGTCTAATAAAAGATATCACATCTACGCAAAGAGCCATGCCTGCCTATGTCTTAGACCAACACGGCTACAACCAAAAACCCAGAATAGTTTATACAAGACAGGTGTTTCTCTGCATGTATGTTGATGTACATTATATATAGCATGCCTGTGTGTGTGTGTGTGTGTGTGTGTGTGTGTGTGTGTGTGTGTGTGTGTGTAAAATTTGTACATTTGGTTTTAACAGGTTTACTTTTCAACAGTATTTTTTTCCTGAAAGCATCCAAGGAAGCTAACTTATTTCTTGAGAGATGATCTGTAAAGCTTAGAACTGAGCAAAGCAGTAACAGTGTCAGAGACTGAGCTAAAATACCTGAATATGTTGTTTCCATCTCTGTTTATATAAGAAAACTTTTTTTTAAAAAGTGGCATGCCTCTGAGAATCCCTCCTGGGCTGCTAAACAGAATGCAATGCTGCAGTCCAATTTATTTAAAATGACTTGCTTCTTAATCTCATGTTTTCATTTGGAAAGTTAGTCAATTAATTATGCATCTTTCTTCTATTTGGTACATATGGCCCCCACAATTCTCCCATCTTCAGCAGTCTTGTACAGGAGTTTTTGTTTCTTTCTGCTCTGTTTTTATGATTCTCAGTTTTGCCTTGGTGTATGTCTCCAAGTTGTCTTGAGCCCACTTTGGCCTCTGCTTTGGAGAGCCCAGGCCAATGCCTGGTTTGTTAAACTGCGGGTCATTTTTCTACGAACATCTCAGTCATTTCCATTTTTGTTGCCTTATTTTTAGTCCTGTTTGTTTCCCTTTAATCCTTTGCTGTATTACTTCATTCTGATTTCCAACCCCCATCTCTGCCCAACTCTTGGATGTTAAAGATTGTGTCTATTACTGCTGTTTATGAAGATTTGGAGTTTACAAGCTAGGATCTTATTAAATCTTCTCATGTCAGTGCCATTCATTTCAGTGCCATGCACTAAGGCAACTTCTGTTCTGTTCATGTTAAATACAGAGCTTAGGTTAGAGCACAAGATTTCTGTTTCTCCAGATTGGTTTCAGGTTCATTTGGCTTTAATATCTTTGCCTGGTTCACTTATTGACTTAGAAAATCCAGTTCATAATAAGGTAAAATGCTGCAAATATGTTAAATCAATTTATGAGTTAAGAGATGATCTAAAGAAAGAGAGAAATTAATGCCATTTAAGATGCCATATGTGGCATCTTTACTACATCCCTCTCCTTTGTGACTGTCTCCTCATAACTCTAAGATGATGTCTATGATAGTAAACTGTGCTTTAGTGGCAGTGCTGCAGTACTTTGGGCAAGCTGCCTCCCAGGCTGGAGGCATCTACACAGTGCTGTAAGCAGACTAACTAGCACAGACACATGCTTGTTGGCACCATCTTTCATTGCCACCCAGTAAATTTCTGTGTAGGCCTGGATTAAACCAGGTATTTGCATTGTTCACTAAATACATCCTTTTAATTTTGTATTGAATAGAAATCTAGATATAAAGACTGAGCAGTTCAAAAATTCTCTTGCAGTTCTGAGAGAGCCATATCCTATATTTAATTTCACTTAATTTTATATTGTAAAAAATAACAATAACCTGCTTTCATGTACAGTACATACAGCCCTAAAAAAGCAAGCCATTGGCTGACACTCACACAAGCTACAACGCTTCTAATCAAACAAGCTCGTTAAGCACTGCCATCTTTTTAACTAGCATTCATTTAGCAAGTGAATGAATCAAAGTGTCATGATCTGCCCCAGCAGATACTGTTTAGTTTTCCTTTGATTCCTTTTCCCCTTCTGTGTAGTTGTCTCTGAAAACAAGTTGTCTAGACAGATTGTGGTATCTCCAGCATTGGAAGTTTGTAAGTGCAGGCTAGACAACCATTTGTTTGTGGTTGTCTAGAAATGGATGTCGTGCCTTGAATGGGAGATGGGACTAGAAGACCTCTCCATGTCTCTGCCAATCTTATTTTTCTTTATTTATAATTTTCTTGTCTCTCCTGTCCAAGTAACTTGTCCCTTCCCCCCGTTCTTTATCTTTCTTGGACTTACACTTTCTTCTCCAAACCTTCTATGTTACATTATTTTACAGCTCAACTGTACATAACTTGTGATTTTGCATAAGAGAGAATTCCCTTAGCAGAGGGTGCAAAAGCCCCCATGGCTCACCAAAAGCATACGGGAATGTCTCCAAGCTAAAAGGGAGGCTTACACCCAATGGAAGGGAGGGGCCATCACCAGGGAGGACTATACCTCGGTTGCTCGGTGCTGCAAGGGGGCGGTCAGGAAGGCCAAGGCGGAGATGGAACTGGGACTAGCTACCCGGATCAAGGACAAGAAGAAGTCCTTTTTTAAATACATAGGGGGCAAAAGAAGGTACTGGGTAATGTGGAGCCTCTGCAAGACGTGCTAGGAAATCTGGTTGTCGCACCAGATGACAAGACTAACCTATTTAACAATTTCTTTGCCTCCATTTTCCTGAGCAGGGACTGGATCAGCCTGTCCACTGGGACCCCTCAGGCCCCGAGGGAGGCGTACCCAGGCCTAGGGTCTGTGAGGATCTAGTCCAGGAACTTCTGGAGGGACTGGACATATTTAAATCAGCTGATCCTGATGACCCCCACCCCACAGTGCTGAGGAATTAGCGGAGGTCATTGCGGGACCCCTGGCATGGCTTTACAAGCACTTGTGGTGCTCTGGTGAGGTGCCAGAGAACTGGAAGAGGGCCAATGTGGTTCCCATTTTCAAAAAAGGGAGGAAGGAGGACCCAGGAAACTATAGTCCAGTTAGTCTTACTTCGATCCTGGGTAAGCTTTTTGAGAGAATTATCCTAGCGTGTGTCCACGAGGGGCCAGCAGGGGAGGTTATGCTTAGGGGCAACCAACACGGGTTTGTTAGAGGCAGGTCCTGTCATACTTACCTGGTGGCCTTCTACGACCAGGTCACAAAACCCTTAGACGCAGGGGTAGCAGTGGACGTAGTCTTTCTGGACTTCAGGAAGGCCTTCGACACTGTCTCTCACCCCATTCTCATTAAAAAACTAGGGAACTGTGGCGTCAACACCTACACAGTCAAATGGGTCACTAACTGGCTGGAGGACCACACCCAGGGAGTGGTGGTGGACGGGTCATTTTCAACCTGGAGGGATGTGGGCAGTGGAGTCCCCAGGGCTCGGTCCTTGGACCCCCGCTGTTCAACATCTTCATCAGTGACTTGGACGAGGGGGTAAAAAGCACCCTATTCAAATTTACTGATGACACTAAGATGTGGAGGGATGTGGGCACACTAGAAGGGAGGAATAGGCTGCAATTGGACCTAGACAGGTTACAGGGGTGGGCAGATGACAACAGGATGGGTTTCAACACTGACGAGTGCAAGTCAGGGGAGGAGCAAGTTCTTCCTCCCCTGTTGCACCTGGGGAGGAAGAACCAGCAGCATACCTACAGGCTGGGGAACTCCCTTCTCATCAGTGCAGAGGCAGAAAAGGATCTTGGAGTCATTATTGATGCCAAAATGAACATGGGCCGACAGTGTGGGGACGCGGTCAGGAAGGCCAACCACACTTTGTCGTGCATCTACAGATGTATCTCAAGCAGGTCCAAGGAGGTGATCCTCCCCTTCTATGCGCCACTGGTCAGGCCGCAGTTGGAGTACTGCATCCAGTTCTGGGCGCTGCACTTCAGGAGGGAACTAGTCAGAGGGGACCAGCAGGCATTGGGGGAGTCCCTGTTCCCCCGAGCACTACTAGGAGTGACTAGAAATAACGGTCACAAGCTGGCAGAGGGTAGATTCAGACTAGACATCAAGAGGCACTACTTCATAGTCAGGGCAGCTAGGATCTGGAACCAACTTCCAAGCGAAGTGCTGCTGGCTCCTACCCTGGGGGTCTTTAAGAGGAGATTAGACCAACACCTTGCTGGGGTCGTTTGACCCCAGTACTTTTTCCTGCCATGGCAGGGGGTTGGACTTGATGATCTGCTTAGGTCCCTTCCGACCCTACCAGCTATGAAACTATGAGAATGCAGTAAGATTTCCAAGAATTAGGAATTTGATAAGAGCATAACTCAAGAACAGGAGTTATTGAGAAATATGTTGCTGAAGTAACAGCGATCTTCAGTGGGCCAGAGAAAGCCACCATGTCCCACCAGGATATTGTCAGTAGCAATTTTTGTCATTTACAATATTGTTTTCCTTAACATGGTATATATACAGCATATATTATTGTTACAAGAGCATATGCAAAATCATTGGCTATGAATAAGGCCTGAACATTTTGTTATGTCAGTCAACTCAGAGATGTCTGTAGCTATGGTAGCCTTATTTCAGTTCTGTAAAGCATATGGTTTTTAGTTTCTTGGGTTGCTCTGTGTCTTTACAAGAAAGTGTATTTCAGTCAAGATCTCTTATACTTGCATTCAAGATTGTCAGCAAACGAAGGGTAAAATAAGAGAATCTGAGAGTTCAGTGCCCCATGAACAAATTAATAATGGCAGAGGATAGTGCTGGACTGTAAAATTAAATCTAATTCAGCCATGCATCACAGGCTTTAATCTGTTGCATCCTTCCATCCTATGTAGGTAAAAATACAGTAAATAGCTTCTTTTTTACTTATATTTTCAGCCATTTTATATTTGTGCATATTACATTACCTGGCAGTAGGGTTTTTTGTTTATTTTTAACATTGAACTTAAATTTGATGCAAATAAGAACTGATTAGTGATGTTTGTTTTTAAGGGTTAACTTTCAGTCCTTTAAGCATTTATTATTTTTCTGGCTGCTGTTTTCTATCAGTGGAACTTCATGGTTTCTGGTACATTAAACTGCTTCAGTCACATAGTCTACTGACATCTCTTCATTACAGTGATATCAAATGTGGCATTCTAGTTTTTAAACGCTATTTTCAACTCAATTTTGCATGGAAGATTGCAGATTAAAAATATGTATCAAGTTACAAAATGAATATTCAAAGTCCATAGTTACTGAAGGCAAATAAATGTTGTACAATGATCTAAAATAAAAAAGACAGTTGTAACTGTCCCATGATGTATGTAACTGACTGACTTAGAGCAGGAGGGTAAGCTTTTACGCCCCCTAAATTTTTTCCCCCATATATTTCCAGAAGACTACTTCATTTTACCACCTGAATTACCTGCGGTTTTTATGGGGCAGGTTCCAAGTGTAAGATGCCAAAAGTAATGCTTGGATTTTTAAGCTAAAAACAATTATTTGATCAATGAGTAGCAGAAGCTGTTACTTTGTTCCAGTCAAGGATGATTTTACCTTCCAAGTACATCCTTTAGCCTGACTTGGTGGAAGTCTTTCCAAAATGAAAAGCTCATTATTTAAGAATGATGTTCCACTCTGTGCTTAGAGGCTCAGTAATTTTCCTG
>NW_005841922.1:834714-901583 GCF_000455745.1 Alligator sinensis
TTTGGTTGGGACCTGTCTTGGGTCAACAGCTTCAAACATTTCTTTTGAACTGCCTATGATCTCTTGTTAATGTACTTTACCCCTCATACTCTGAAGGCTGCCTTTTTTTCTGAGGGCTGCACATTTGTTGTGACCTACCCATCTCCCCCCTTCACTTTTCTAGATTGTGATTTCTTTTGCCAGTTTTACATATCAGAGATTTGATCTTGCAAAATGCTAACAGTCATTAATTCCCACTAACCTCAATGGGAATCGAAAGCACTCAACGTCTCAAAGGTGTTTAGTACCTTGCAAGATTGAGTATTGAATTTGGGACTTTCTTTTGCCTATAAAACATCATATTTAAGTGCCTATTGGTTATTAATGAGTTTAAGTGTAGGTATAAAGAATACTCCTTCATACTGAGGTGTCTAGATGGGGAAAAAATAATACAGAATTCTAGAAGCTGTGCAAAAAGAAAGACGACATCCCATCCTTCCTTGGCTTAAAGAAACTACTATTTCTAACAAAATGAGCAAAGAGTGCACATTGAGAACCAACAGAAGATCTTTTGTTCTTAGCAAAACCTCTGACTACGTGTTCTGTTTCTCTTTTCGTCAGCACAGCTGCATATCTTCCCCCTGAGCTTGCTTGAAAGTGCATTAACACACACTGTGCTCTAAAGTGAAAATGATACACCTTCTGATCTGATTTCTGTCAAGCAATGGAGGACTAGCTGTCACCTACATTCTTTGCCCTTTTAAGTTTGACATCTGAAAAGAATGTTTAAAAAGATTTTTATAAAAAATTATATTTCAGTTGTTGGAGCATATGTCCCTTTGTGTTGTGTGCAGGGTTGTTGCCTTAAAAGTATGGCTTCATTGCAGGCTGCACCAGATTTAATGAGCACTGGAGAAATCTCTTCTCTAGAGCAAAGGGTGACTATAATAAGCATGCTTGTGTTTCTCCGCTTCCTCTTTCTCTCATGTCCAGCCACTGCCTGTTGTCAGACATTTACAAAACTTTACAGTTAATCTCTTCTGTGTGTGTGTGTGTGTGTGTGTGTGCGCACACGTGTGTGTGTGTGTGTGCGTGCGTGCGTGTGTGCGTGAAGTATAGTATCTTGCTTCTTTCAGGAACATATATTAACACTAGCTTCTCTTTTCCAAACAGTCTGAAAAGGACTCTTAAATCTTCTTTCACGCAGCAGATTGTTAAGAAAACAGAGCGTGTAAATGCAGGCACAACTGCTCTCTGCAGCTCAGATACTGACACAGATCCTTCCACTGGCTCAGATATCAGAACTAGTACTTCCAGCTCAAGAACTTGCATTATTACATACAACATGAAGCTTAGGTGCTACAGTCACAGCGAGTCTCACTGCTTAAAAACTGACTTTTTCTCCACTCCACCTGCCCTGCCTTCCAAATCATGTAAATTCTAGCACAGATACACTGCCTTAACATCAGAATTTTCACTTGAGATTACATGGTGAGCATGAATTGCTTATTTTATATCCATAAGACAATGCTATGTTTGCTGTTGTCATCTACCAAAGGAACACCATGGATTGAAGCACATTGCTTTAAGAAAGGGCCTTAGTGTATTTTTCCTGAGCTTCAAAGCCACCCTTCTATTAGAATGGTTGTTAGAGATGATGAACTAAAGCATAACACAGAAACTGGCAAGATAGTTAGTGTCTGGCCCTTGCTTTTTTTTGTCCTGATACAAGTATTTGGTTTAATCAGTCACCTGCTAATGAAAGAAATTTTGAGATCAGAATAAAGAGAACCCCAATATTTTAGTCTCGTAGTAATCTAAGCTTATTGACAATATACTGCAGGACACCTTGCAGTTCCTTATGCTTCCCTCCTACTTTTGGATTCACTTGAGGCCAGGAAGATTGTCCTACAAAAATTAAAGATATCCTCTCTGGACAATTTTCTGTTGAATAGCTGCCTATTAAACTTGAGGCTCATTTGGATTTGCATCAGTTTTGCGAGCTAAGCATCTGTCCTGTTTTTCTCTGATTGGCAATAAGAATAGCATTTCTCATTCCCTCATCCAAGTGACATTTGGGGGCGAGAGGGCCATAAAGCTAGGATGTCACTTGGTCTAATAGGGAGGAAAACAAACAAACATAAAAACTGAAAGCACATTGAGACTGCAGAGTTAAACATTCAAAGGTTAGGAATTACCAGATGGAAGGTTGCAAAGGGCAAGCCTTTTGTACCTGCTTCCTCTATGCAGTGTTATCACAAAAGCTGCCAGCCTGGAGTGTGCATCCAGATTGCCATTTCAATTCCGTATGCACAAGCAGTGTGGTAAAACCCCAATACTCTCCAATTTAAAAATGAAACATTGACAGCTTGACAAGTTGTAACTTGTTTTGATCATGTTAACTCTTCCATTACATGCCTTCGAGCCTATGAAATTTGGCAGATTCAGATGGGCTGGCTTCAAAACCTGTCGTCTTGATAAGCAATTTTATTAGCCAGCAGTGGAGCAGAAATACCAAACTGCAGTCTACAGAAGGTCTGAAAGGACATGATTCATCCAAAGTGAGAGCCCCTCCATATTTACAGAGATTTGTTTGAACAAAGGCTATGATTTAGGTTCAATCGCATCATGTTAAGAACACTGCAATATGCGCTCGGATGTAATGAGGCTTCATTTGAGAAATATAAGCAAATATTCTTTCAGGAGCATTTTTCATGAGGAGGCCCTACGTTTTGCAGTGTGATATATTTTTTCCCTTTTAATATTGTTCCAGAATTAAAGCCTGATTGCCTTAAACAGTGAATGTTCTTGTTGACTCACATGCTTCGTATAGATTTTTGGTTTCCTGTATAATTCCAGAGTTAAATTGTGGTATCCTTGTTGTATTGTTAACTGGTCTTTCTCACACTGCTATTATCTATATGTTGCTACATGTTATATATTCATGTCCTACTATTCTATGGATTGTTAACATAGCACTGGACAGAAGAGTGTCGTCTCTCTGTGGAAGGACTGCCTTTTTCTTTTCATGATCATTTACTCTCCAAAAAACCCCAAACCCCCTCAGATCTGAAAGTGAACTTTGGGTCCCAAGGAAAATAATCAGGACTTCCAACTGTGACTCTGTATATTCTCCCTTAATTGTCCCAAACTCTTGCCTGAAGATTAACTGCTTGACCTACACAACAGCCTTTGGGGTAGATATGTGGAAAATGAGGCAGAGGTTGTGACTGACCCAAGACTATTTAGTCTCTCCATAGCAAAGACAGGATAAGTTTTTTGTTTTGTTTTCTTCTTCCCACCAAATGGTCTCTCTGACTGCTGCTTACCATCGCAGCTACAGGGACTAAATAACAAAGGAAAGCCATAACAAGTGAAAGCAGTTTCTATCATGATGCATAGTTTCCGGTTCATTTTTGTAACCCCTGTTAGTTTCCTGGTGTGGGAGTTTAGGAATGGCATACATCAAAAAAAAAAAAGTTTTAGATTTCTGAAGATAATTAATCTTTCTCAAGTTACCACAAATAACAATATGGTAATTTCTTGCATAAACAGCCATCAGTGGCCTATGTGCATACAACACCGGGCTTACCTTCAGGCTGGGAAGAAAGGAAAGATGCTAAGGGACGTACTTATTATGTCAATCATAACAATCGAACCACAACTTGGACTCGGCCCATTATGCAGGTATGAAGATTGTTATCCTGATTAAAAACTGCAACAAAATGCTTTAAATATATTGGGTATACATCCCTTGTGAAAGAGCAAGGCTCTTAAACAGCAACAAGTTATAGATTGTGGTGACAATTCAGAACAAAGTGATTGCCTGTAACCATGAAGGTGAAGAATTACAGTAATTGAAGTTAATTCTTTTGCTAAGTATCTGTTAAGGGCAGAATAAAAATGTAGTTATGGACACAATGGTCAAAATTTGAGACAGATGCGTAAAGTAAGTTGTACATTTTAGATTCCAATTCCAAAGGAAGATTTTATTCCTGTAGCACTTAATATAGGTAGCCTGGGTCATTTTTTATTATTTTAATAAGACTAATTTTTGCTTCCATTGAACATGGCTTTTGAAATTAATCTGTTTAATACTTATTTAAAAAAAAAATTAACAGAGTAGCAAGAGCTTTTTTTAACAGTCTAACTATGGATTAAGATAATTCTGACATTTAGCTAAACTTGTTTTTGCCTCTGAACTAGCTTGCAGAAGATGGTGCAGTTGGGTCAGCAACAAACAGTAACAACCATCTCAGTGAACCTCAGATAAGACGGCCTCGTAGCCTCAGTTCACCCACAGTAACTTTATCTGCTCCACTTGAGGTGAGAAGTCGTGTCTCATCTAACAAGGATTGTTTCTGTACTAACTTCTCATTCTTTCTGTTGTCTTTTAACCTTTTATATTCATTCCAGTTTTGCAGCCAACCATTCTTCTTTCCTCATCTATTGTTTTGCCTTGCAACGATGCTCTTTTCTGAAGCAGTGTTTTCCACATGTACCTTTATTTTGTGTAATAGTATTACCTAATTCTTTCTTATTCAGCTCTCTCTCTGTCATTGCTTGGTATGGGAAATATCCTTTCTCCTGCAGGGTTGTTTGGTAGCATTAGCTCATTTCTCTGTGTGTATACACACTATACTACTTGCATTATTGTCACTCCATTTTAAGATGTGTCAAATTAGAAATTAAAATTAGTACATCAAGTTAGAAATAGTCTCAAAAGCTGAATCATTTATTTTGAAAAGTGGATGATGTGAACTGTAAATAAAGGCCATGCAGACTGAGTTTGGAAAGTCTTGGAAGGAAGACTGGCTTAAAACTTTTGGGTTGTATTCTTTTTCTTTCAGTAGGATATTTTAATTTTCTTTTAGTACTTTTGAAGATAATTCTAGGAATTTTTTGTTGATGTAGACTTAGCTGTCAACTTTGATGCAAAAATTTTTCCAGAGTAGTTTTTGCAGCCTACATGCACTTAAAGACAGTGGGACTGTCACTTCTGAAAATGTGACTTTGATTCCTAAAGTGTTGTGATGCTGAAGAGAACAGACTAAAGTTTGAAATACATATTTAAGCATCCGGCATCCAGTTGTGAATACATATGTATTTGAGGTTGTAATTTTAGGCAGCGAGATCTAGTATCTTGGCTATTTATATTCATACACTCACATTAAATATAATCTTCCATTACAACAATATGCTGTTATTTATTCCTCAAGAAAACTTTCAAAGAATTTTATCAGGGTGCAAGTAACTGAGGGGTCCATCCATAGTAGTTTTGTAGGTGCCTAAACAGGATTTAGGAACCTAGAGCACCTATATATGCACAGGGAGTCTGCTCCATCGTGCTGTAATTACAGCGCATCAGAGTCTGCTGGAGCGTAGTAATTACTGTGCTCCAGCAGCTCCCAGCATCATGTGTATCAGCATCCCTGTGCTGAAAAATGGCAGTGGGGTGCTTTAACTAAATCTTGTTCAAGCTTTAGTTAAAGTGCCCCCACCGCCATATTTTTAAGCATGGGGATGCTGATATACATGATGCTCTGGGTGCTTTAATTAGAGTGGTTCCAAGAGCTGCTCTAATTAAAGCACTCTTCCGCCCCCCCACCCCTCCAAAGCACATCAATAAATACCCCTAAATCCTAAAGAACAATCCATTTTTTGGTCCTACTCCACAAGCCACAAAATGTTGTTGAATCCTACGTTCACATGGTGCCTCCAAGTTCCTTATTCACCTGTACTTGATCTTCTGCGCATACTTAGAACTTCTCCAGTTTTATTTCCTAGGTATCTAACATTCACTCCATTATAATCTAGATTAGTTCTTGCAGGGTACCAAACTCCCCAGAGAGGCCTGTTCCTTTATGTGCACGTCTACATGAGATGTTTACCATAGAGTTGCCTAATTAGCTCTGCAGTAAACATCTTAGGGTCTACATGTGGAGAGCTAGTAGCATGGAGTAAGCTAATTAACTTGGTTGTAGGTTAGTATTTCCAAATACAAGTACTATCCTACGGCAGAGTTTTCTGCTCTAAAACAATGCATATGTAGATGTTGACGGGGCTGGCTGGGGCACAAGGGTGCTTCAGTGTAGGGGCTGCCTGCTGGCTAGCCCCACACTGAAGCACTCTCATGCCCTAGCCAGTGCCCCTGCAGCACATTTTTCTGGGTCGGAGCAGTGCCCCCCTCAAGTCCTGTGCCAGCTGGGGCTACTCTAACCTGACTTAACACAGTGCGATCCTGGGCACACGTTCAAACGTGACACCCAAAAGCAATAAACTGAAGTGCAATATACACCAGAGATTCTTGCTGCATATTAATTGAATGCGTAAATGCACCCTGTGAATGCTCAGGGAGCTGTCACATTTAACTCAGTTCAATGAAATACTGGGAAATAAGGCAGTAACCAGGTTTTGCTGAATAGTGCAGCTGTTACAGCATTCAACAAAGGAACGGAAAACCTGGGCTTAATACCTTCTTAGTATAAAGGGCTTGAAAATCACATCTCTCACTGCCCAGGAGAGAACTTCAACACTATGATGGAAAATAGTGTTGTGGGAGGCAACCTGCTGAAACTGAGCTGCCTGGGTATTTTCTATTAGGTAGTCATTAGTTTTGTTCTGGCAGCAGGGACCAAAATGTGATCTGTGTCATTCAATGAAGCAACAATCAGTGAAGACTAAGCCTTTATGTTGGAGATAGATAGATAGATAGATAGATAGATAGATAGATATTTTTTAAATATCAGAAAAGAATGTTACTTAATTTTACCCAGGTTTATTTAAAAAAAAAAAAAACTTTGAAATCAAAATGTATACCCAATGGTAAGGCCCTAACCTACTGTAATCTAGCAACATACATCAAACAATTTTGAATTGTTTAAATGAATATAACAAGCAGAATATTTGTTGCCAACATTTTAAACCAACTACTGAGTTACTGTCAGTCATTGGCTAAGCACCTGGACTTGCGTTTGCTGAAGTGCTTTATTAATTTTTGACAGTAGAAGCCACTTCGGCAGGTGCAGAGAAACCGTTCTCTCCATTTTAGCTAGTTCTGTTTGGTGGCTAATACAGTCAAAGTTGAGAAGCCAGTTGGGAGTTGAAAAAAGGGGAAGGTTGTTTTTTTCCTCTTTTAATCCATTAAAAAGGCATAAGTGTCAGAGAGCGAGACCTGCTGGTTCTAAAATCTTGGAAGGATGAAATAGGGAAGAAATATCAGCTTGGGTGACTGACTGCAATCATTTAATGAGTCAGTTATCAATGTAAAACATATTTTACTAATTAACTTTCCATGTATTCTTTTGAGTACTTTCCATTCATACATACTTTCCATGTATTCATTTAATTTACCAAAAAAAATAAAGTTCATTTTTGTGTACTTTTAAGTGAATTCTAATTTCTATTTGAATTCAGCTTGGAACAAATAAAAAATAAATAAAAATCTGGTTATGTAAAGAATAAGACATCCTGTTCTCCTATCAAAAACGTTTACAATTAAGTATCTTAATATATTAATACTAAATTATTCTATACAAATCAGCTATACTAATTTTCTAAATAAGTGTGTATAGATATATAGTAGTCTTCTGGTTAGTAAAAAAAAAGTAGCACAAATTATACCAGGCAGTTGGAAGCAACTTTTTTAGTAGGAGATAACCAAGATAATAAAGTGCAAAAGAAGATTAAAGATGATTATTTAAAATATGAATTTTCTGAAAACTGATATGGATTGGAATAGAGGAATAATCTGTTCATCTAACACTGCTTTCTATTCACCTCTTGTTTCTAATTAGATAGTGTGATATATATAGTGAAGCATTGCCTGAATTTTGATCTTTTTCTCTATAAGATTTAATTTCTATCTTTATGAGGAGGCAGTATAGAAAGATTTTAGATTCCATAGCTATGTAACTGGCTGAGGAAAGTGATAGAACACTACAGCTTTCCAAAGTGTAATATGTAGAAAGGAAGAGCAAATTTAAACGTAAATGAATGATAAGGATAGAATTTATCATCAACCCTTACCTTGTTTATATAGCTCATATCCCTGCTGAATAACTGTTATTCAACTGTTATGATATCAAGTATCATTCACAATATGATATAAATGATATATGTGGAATCTTCCTGTTGTTCTCCACAGGGACTCTCCAAGGACTCTCCTGCACGCCGAGCTGTAAAGGATACCCTTTCGAATCCTCAGTCTCCCCAGCCCTCACCTTATAATTCTCCTAAACCACAACACAAAGTGACACAGAGCTTCTTGCCCCCTGGCTGGGAGATGCGAATAGCTCCAAATGGCAGGCCCTTCTTCATTGATCACAATACTAAAACCACTACCTGGGTAAGATGAATTCTAGCTCCTGAATTTAAGTCTCTTAGTGTCTTCTGAATGTTGTCTTTCTCTTCCTTCCTGCATCACCTACTTTTTATTGTTGAATTTTTTTGTCATGCCTTGTCTTTAATTAAAGGAGAATTGCATCATGTGTTTGTAGAGCAACTAGGAGAATGCATCCTTGAACTTGTGCAGTAGTAACACACAGATGAATAGTGATAATACACCTAGAAAGCTCATGTCCCAAGGAAGCTGTGGTTTTGTAATTCCTACTATTAGAAAGCAGTCTTATGCCTGTACACTTCGCCAGAGAAAGTACATTTGCAGTAGATTTATACATCTCAACTTCTTGCCTTTTATACACTATATACTTGATGATCAGTTTAGATGGCTATTATTTTGAACAAATAATAATATTATATTTAGTTTCCATCCGTAGATACCAGGACATTTTGAACACTCCGGAGTTTGAATAGTTGGCTCCATTTGCATAATTTGAATCTGAGTTTATATTTCAGAGGTGCACAAGTCTAATGTGGTTTGGGTCCATTGTTTAAACTGGAGGCTGTCTCAAGTTTTATTGTATTTCACTGCCCTTTTCACTTCTTTCCCATTATAGAAATATTTTCTCCCATTATTGTTTCTATTATGTTATCTGTCTTGTAGCAGTGACATGCATTTTTCTTTTTCTTTTGTTTTTTTCCAATTGTCCATGATATTAAAAGGGTAACCCAAATAATAAAAAAATTACTAAAGTGTGGCAAGCTGCTTCTTTTTCTTGCTGCTTGACCATGAAAATTTTGCCTCATAGTTGTGTGTGGCGTAATTCAGCTTGGGTGCAGCCTTGAGAAAGAACTGGATTAAGTTGCTGGTGCTTGTGCATTCCAGAATTTTAGCTTTGAGATCAGAACTGTAGGAAGCTGTTAGCCTAAATATAATCATAGAAAGAGAGAATTCTTCAAAGGCCCAAATGCCCCTGAAAAACTTTTGGTGGGAGTTGGTCATCTAAATCCTATTAGTGCTTTTGAAAATCTCCATAATGAGTATAGAAGAGTAGTTTCTTTTATATGGACCAACATGTCTTATACAGTGGCGCATTCATTGGTGTTTACACCCAGTTCATCAAACTGTTGAAGCATATGCATAATTCCATTGGCTTCACTAACACTCAAGCCCATGCTTAAACTTAGGCACACATTTAAGCACTTTGATGACAAAGGATGCTTAAGTGATAGCTACCCTCATAATACAACTGATTTTTTGGAGAAAACTACTGTATTTACTCAAATACAAAACAAGGTTTTTCCTCGTAATTAGCATGAAAAAAAAAGTCCCTCATCTTTACATTTGCATACAAGGAGACTGTATTAAATACATTGTCTGTCTTTGAATTGCTACTAAAAGCAGCATGTGCTCAATAATGGAAACCAACTGTGAAGCTGATTAAATGCAGCTCTCACTGACTCCGACTATAAAGTACATTGCCCATATTGGGTAAACTTGCTGATAGGAACCTACCACAAGGATATGTTAGTGCAGCCCATCTGAGTAAGGTATATTAGTTGCATCCACTGAGTGCAGTCCCCCTCAACACTGACTTTCTCAAGTCATGGTGAGCCACTACATTACCTACATTACAATTCTTCACGCTCTCAGCTGAGCTGCACCTTTCTTTCCCATTTCCAATTATTCCTTTTTCTTCATCGGTTTTAAATGTGTGGCTAACATCACAAAATGGGGCTCCAAACAGTTTACACAGAATCCATCTGTCATCCTCTCTCAGCCTGGTGCATATGATTAGTGTGGCCCTGCCCTCCATGAGGTAGAGCCAGAATCAAGTTGCCCTGTGCCTCATCTACATATAATTTTTAGAGGATCCCAGGACTCATGACAAGAACACCCAGTTCCAGTCATGAGTGGGGGCTAATTAGTACATGGCTCGTTTGTTGTGTGTGGGGTTGGGTATCTGGAGAGCGCACACATACTGAGCGCTGCTGAGCTGTAGGATCACCATGGTTTGAAATGCAGTTGACTCTCTGGAGGCCCAGCCCAATGAACTATAATATAGTTCCAAAGCCAAAAGGCTCATGATTTACCATATAGTGACTATATGGTAAATCATGAGCCTGTTGGTTTTGCACTAATATCATGCAAAGTTTGTACTCTATGTAAGTAGGTGCCAAAATGCTACTTAAAGGTATTTTTATGGAGTACCTGTGCTAAAACTTGCAGCAGTTTAAAAAAAAAAAAAAAAAGGTAACATGCATCAATTCTGGGTACTATAACGAAATTGCTACTGCTGTGTTTCTTTCAAGCTTTTGGTTTTTTTTTTAATTTGCTCCTCACTTCCATGTGCTTAGGGAGAGCAGGATCTGACAGTAAGGATAGTGGGGAAGAGGCTGCCAGGGGAAAAAGCTAAGGGGTAGCAGAAAGCAAAGGGGCTACCTAACCCCACAGATTTTATTTTCCTTGCCATAGCAGCGTGAGAAGGACAAATTTGAGGTAAACCTCCAATAATTACATTCTATTCCTGGCAAATGATATCAAATTAATGCATTTTCTATATATAGCATTTAATTACTGGGGAGTTGTCTTATAATCAGGGTTCTTACATTGAGTAAATATAGTAAATAGTCAAGATGCATATTGGGTGTGAAAGACAGGTTTGACCTGGTGCCAGTCTATTGAATAACAAAGTATCTGAAAAAAAAAAACCCAGTTTGTCATATGTCAGCACAATTAATGAGTTAATGGTATCGATTATGCAAATTGTCTGCTTGTTTGTTGGCCTACAATATATTGAAGGTTTAGTAAGTAACTTTAAAATGTCATGATTGCATATTTATAATAGGCTGTTGAACAATTACATTTTATTTTGGCATTTAAAAAAAAAATTAATAGAATTTTCTTCGTTAAATTCAGATAAGGCTTAAATCTAGGCAGGCATTCAAATTTTAGTAGAACGTTTTGAGTTTACATGCAGTGCCAACTTGAATTTGTAGCCTTCTGAGCTGAGGCTGCTAATTTTTATAGTTTTAACTAGCTTGACTCTATCATTTACATATGAATATGCAGTTTAAAACTTATACTTGTATTATTGTTATTTCAAATCTCCAAATTGAATTTAGAACTCTAGCAATAGAGGGTGAACGTTTTTAAAAGAAAAAAAATGGATGGATTAGCATATGGAGTCATTGTGCCTTGCCAAAACAAGCTATTGATTTTAGTAATTTGAGCTAGCTTAGAAATTGAATATTCCAGCTTTTCCACATCATCACTGCGATATAATTGTTGCTGGTTGGATTTAATTGTAAATAGCATGCACTTTCATTTGTTATATGTCATGCTGATGCCAAATAATCACCACACACATTCAGGGCCTCCAACCATGGCTGTTAGGTTTGATCTTGCAGCAGTCCAAATAGCTGTGTATGTGGGTAAATCCAGGTAAATCCAAAAAATTTTGTATCTGGATTTATTTCTCCTAGGATTTCTTTACATTAGTTTACCACAGTGCACCATAAACTTAATGTGTATATATTAAAAAGAATGTAAGAAGCTCATCTTTATCTGTTTCTTCCTCCATCCAAAATAATGAAAAAGAGATCACTTTCTTCTGGCCGGCTGATTTGTTTCTTTAAATCTGCAAGAGCCAAAGAGAGATGCATTTTACTGTTGTCCGCTGAATAGTTATTTTAAAATATGGTGGATTAAAGCTGGAGAACTCCTCCCCTCTCCAACAACGCAACAACTAAATAAACTGAGATTAGAACAAAATAGTCCACCATCGTCTGGCAATAATGTCGTTCTCCCTAAAAGCTCATGTGATTTAAAATATGAGACTTTCTGGGCATCTCTGATGGACAGTAAATTCCAGCTGCCTCAGACCATGGAGAGAGTCCATTCCAAAGACTTGAGGCCCTGCTGCCAACCATCTTTTTCTTTTTTTTTTTTTTTAACCTGACATCCAGGAAATGGCATCCCTAGAGAAGATGAGTTCTTGCATCATTATTCCTCTCTCTGCCAGTAAAAAAGTCATTGGGAAAACATAAATTTTACTTCAGCACTCAGAATATGTTGTTCTGCTACAAATATCCACATTTCTCTTGTATATCGTTCTGAAAAAAGAAAAAAAAATCTTAACATGGCCAAACTGCTTTTTCAGTTCTTCCCGGGCTTAAATGGCTAAATCGTGTAGTGACATTTGTTGGTTACAAGACTTGTATTGGTAGCAAATACAACAAGTTCTCATGCTTTCATATTAAGGAAATAGTGTCAAATTGGTGGTGTAGATCTGAAACCAAGACCTTTGAGCTGGTTTCACCATTAAGGCGCAAACAGGGGAGTTAACGTTTTATTTTATCTGGCAAAACAAGCCCTTTAAAGAGAGTCTTCTTGCTCTTCCCTGATTTTAAAATAATAGAGGATAGCTATGGAATAAGGCAACTATAACAAACTACTCTGATGAAGTGATATTGAAGCCAAAATATACTTTCAATCCCCACCTCTGATTATAGCTTGCAAATATGTAGCAGTTTGCAAATAATATGGCACAATCTAGTCCATAATGTCCTCTCCTCCCAAAAGATGCTCACATATCATGCTGAATTTAGTTGGCCAAGCCACAATGTTTTGAGAGAGGAATGTACTTGAGCTTGATTAGCTTTGTGTTCAATAATTGTTAGAAACCTAAGTCCAGTTGGGTGCATCATATGAAGTCTGACTTGTTTTCAGAAGTAAATTCTGCAGGGTAAAACTCCTACCCAGATTAATTTTGCAAGAGGGGAATTGATTGATCACTATGCATAACAGCAAGGGAAAAGAAGGATGTCATCAGACTACGTAGCAGTGTGCCAAAAAATTAGGAATGAACAATAATGACAAATGGACAGAAGGAATAAAACCCCAAACATATTGTGAATTGTTATTCGACAAGATGTTTGGTTTATTGTGTTTGATTTTCATAGCTGCCTGCAAGCTTGCACTTTGGCAATATTTGTAAAGCAGCTTGTTCTGCCATAAATGTCTTACTGATTTGAATATTGACTAACAAAAGGGGACAGCATCCATATTTGGTACTGTTATACAATATATGTCACTTAATGCAACCAGATAAGAGCATCTTTATTAACATAAGGTGTTCACGTGGGTTTGAAAGCCTTACAAAATGATATTCTAATATGAACAAAACACACATTTGCCCTTTTGGGGGTGCAAATCTTAGACCAGGTTCTACTATTGTGAAACCAGTCTGTGTGTTGAACTGCTGTTCTGTTATGGGTATAGACCAGTTTCCAATCACTTATATTGGTAAAAGTGTAGTGTCTGTACCTGGCCTTAATGAATGATTTCCAATCACTTACAATCATCATTATTTTGCCTCATGAAAATTATTTTCATTTCTGTTATTTTAAAATCATGAAAATTAAAAGTAAGCACTAAACTGAGCATCTTTGTTATGAGTTAAGGGTTTATCGTGTCATGTTTATCTTACAGGAAGATCCACGACTGAAATTTCCAGTACATTTGAGATCAAAAGCTTCTTTGAACCCTAATGATTTGGGCCCTCTTCCTGTAAGTGTCAAATGTACATGTCTCGTAATATGCACTCAGACCTCTTGAGACTGGATTTGTCTGTTTCCCAATAGAGTATGAATCTGTGCTTTGCCATCTCAGACAAGTCATGTGTGTGTATTATACTCAAAAGAGCTTCTTCACAATTTGACTAGTGTAATAGGAATATGCTTCCTGGAACCTGCTAATCATGTTTCTGAAGCAGCTGATCATTTGTTAGCTTTGCTTCAGCATATACCTCTTTAGCTAAAAGTTCAAGCACTGCAGAAGCTTTAACTGTGTCTTTATTACTGGCTTCATGACTTTGGATGATTACACGTTGCTATGAAAACAAAAACATTATATAAGCTTGAATCACTGGAGTGAAAGGGAAGGCCTGTGTAATCCAGGAACAATTGCTAAGGTAACAATGTCTTTGCCTCTGTCATTTTCTTGGCATTCAAAAAATCTAACTTACCTTCCCCCCCCCCCCCCAATCTCTTAGAGCATAAGGCAGGGGTGTACCATTTCGGTTTAATTTAGATTTTAAATGATAGTTTTGCATTCTGCCTAAAACGTTACCGCTTTAATCCTGAGAGACGTTTGCATTATTTTTTAATCCAAATGTACTGTTGATTTGCATCAGAGTCAGAATACATTACATAGCCTTTCTGAGTTCATAAAAGGCTTTATTCTTAAAGACAAAAACTGATAGTGGGAAAATTTGGATTTCTTGACTGCTTTTGATTATTGATGCCTGATAACAATAACACTCATTAGCTTTGTCACTAGAGAATCTTTTGTAACTATTTCCTGCTGCTGGTAACAAGCTCAGATGAAATGGCACTAATACTGGACACCTAAATACAGAAAGGCTATTGGTTGCCTGTAGCACAATCAACATCTAAGATAGTGGGAGGAAGTTTAACTACCCCTGGTTATGTTAGGCAGAGGATGGAACCTGAGAGACTAATTGGTATTAGTGATAACCTACTTCTAAAGATGCTGTTGCCTACAAAAGCTTATGCCTTATTGAACTGGTCATGTGCCACCCTGCCCTGTCTTTTGCCTGCCTGACTTCAGACCAGCATGGTTACCTGTCTCTGTTTAGATGAAGGAAAAAAGATTTTTTGTTTTAATTAAGTTATATAACTTGTTAGGCACCATAACTTTTGTCTCTCTTGTTCCTAATGTAGGCCTGATTTGACATCTTTGTAATTATGTGCTAGCAGGTTACAACACGATGTTAGAGCAGTTAAAAATAGCAATAAAGAGGGTGTTTTACAGTAGTATATTTCAGATAAAGTGGACATGCAGCAATGTCCACAGAGGGATGTTTTCATTACAGTTACTCTGATATAATTGATAGTTTGATTTAAACTGTTTTAAAACCCTTAAACCAGTGCAAGCCTGTCTTATGTCACTGAGTATATTTAAATAATCAACATGTTTTAAACAGAGGTGAAATTAGCCATTTTAAAACTGCAGCAAGAGTATCTGTACAGGCTTTTGCACATACTTTACTAAACGTGTTTAAAACCGATTGAAATTAAAACAGTTTAACTTCTGTGTTGTCAATGAGGCTGAACATGATGTAGAATATATAACCAGAGTCAGTGACAAAAAGTAAATAGTGTGCAGGGTACTAAGAAGTCTTTTGTCTTCTATCCTTCTTTACCATCTAATGTAATCATTTTAAAGATGGGAGGTCAAGAAGTAGATATTACTGCACTGAATCTGACAAATTGCACCTCCTGGTTCAGGATCTTGTGTCTCATGATGACCGGTATCTGCGGAAAATGTAAAAACCAGAAAACCCCAATGTTATACAGATTTGAGATAATTAACTCTTTATGAAATTCTCCTCCAAACCCAATAAATTTAGTGTTTGGTGTAAGCTTTGAAGCAGGTTTCATATCCTTTCCAAAAATTCTGTTAACATTTGCTGTCATAACTTGATGTGCTTGTTGTCCAAATGAACAGCCAGTCCACCTTGGAAACTTGGTTCCTTGATTGTTCTGCAAAATGAACCCAAATAAATATCATAAGTAGATATAGGCAAATGTGCCTGACTCATAGTAATGCAATAGTTTACTTGCTACAGTAGTATTGCTCTAGTTCACATTTTCTCTCTCTCTCTCTCTCTCTCTCTCTCTCTCTCTCATTCCAGCCTGGTTGGGAGGAAAGAATACATTTGGATGGAAGAACGTTTTATATAGACCATAGTAAGTAAGCACCCAGGTACTACAACAAGCAGACAAAGGGAGGTAATAAATATTGAAGTGAAAGCTTTATAATTTTACTCTTCATTTAGGAAGCCAGGTGTTGATATGTGGAGACATTGATACCAGAGACTTAGTGCCCTCATACGGTACTGTATATTCACCAAAAGCTTGCTTTTAATTGGCTCATCAAGCTTTGTCCCTCTCTGATCTTGTGAAGCATTAACATTTTTTATTTGTGATATTTCTTTGTTTTTGTTGATATTTTGGATTCGTTGTTGTTGTCGTCGTTGATGATCCCATGGCTTTATTTGCACTTTATTAAATAAATTAAAATACACACTAGGAATAGAAAATAAGATGAGAAAAAAGAGGATATAACCACAAGTCCAAATATAGGCAGTGGAAGAAATGACCCTAAGCACTCTTGCCTCCCACTTCCTTAAAAAGGTCTTGTGGAAATGCCAATTCTGACCTTATTTTCTATTTGTAGCATGTTATATTGCACCCAATCCATTAATATCTAGCCAGTTCTTGTACTGAAGTTCCAATGTAAATGATGTTTCATTGTAGATTTGTCTTATTACAGCATCTCCAAACAAACATGTGATTTTTTTTTTTCTGTTGGTTTTTCTTTTAAAATATAGTTGTAGTCTAACAGAAGTCTTTTTAACCTTTAGCTTGGTTTTTTCCTGAGGTTTCTATGATTAATGGCATAATCTTCACAAAATATAGAGGTCTTGAAACAAAATTGAGAGTGGAGAGAGAAGCCACACAAGACCTGTAAAATTAAAATCTTAAAACATTATATCTACCTGACAGGATTATGGTTTCCATTTTCTCTCAGTAGTATTAACTGCTGCACTTATCCATAGTTGCATATTACCTTGGTTTAAAAATACTGCCTGTAAAGTAGGTTATGAATTTTGAAACTGCATGAATAGTTTTTCAATAAGGAATGGAAATAATGCATTCTTTTCAGAGAAACTAGCTTAATCTGTTTCATATATTGCTATGAATTATTTTTAGTCTTTATTTCTTTAGTAATTAACTTAATTAACCAACAAGTGCCTACAAACATTGGCAGTTTTTTTCTGTACTCCTTTTAGGAGTCAAAGAAGGGAACAGCTTGATGTGAAACACCTTTACACTTGCTGTAACTACCTGTCCTTTGAGAGTTAAAATCATCAGGTCCCTTAGTTGTTTCAGCATGTGTTGTAGTTTTGAAATGCAAAGGAAATTTTAAACTTACATACAAGTCAAAATTCCCCAGTGAATTAGTAATGACTGTCAAACATTTTACATTTTATTTGACATTTCTTCTCTAATTCCCTCTTCCTGAGATGCATTGTTTTAGTTTTGTGGATGTCAAGCTTTGCAAGAAGCATGTTTGATAGTGATATCTGTTTCTAGTAAATACCATTGTTCTCAAATTACACCTTTTGTTACCACTAGACCAGCATCAAAGGTGAAACTAATGGTATCACAGTGGACTTGTTCCAGTTTCATTGTGATAACATTGTGTTTAGGATTAAGCAAATGACAGTACAGAATGTTCAGTGACTTGCCTTCCACAATGCAAATATTAGTGTCTGTCTTCACAGTATTGGTAAGGAAACATGATGACATTCATGCCATATAAGAGTGAAGTAAGGCAGGAATATGGTAATATTAGCCTCCCTTTTAAGCTATTGGAAATTGTTTAAGTCACAAGTAAGTCAAAGAAACCTAGACATGAAGCTAATCATATTCTGGGAAGGGTACCTGATTATGACTATGTTGACCCAGGAACGCATTAACAGTGTACTAATCTTGTCATCATATCTTTGCCTTCTAAAATGGGCAGTTTTTAAAGCATTACATTTTCTAAAGCATTTCCATATAAAAGATTATGGTAATGTATATCATTGGAACATCAGCAACATGAAAACAAGTAAAGTGTGTAAGAAAAGCAAAGCAGACAAGGTTCTTTGGGTAAATCCGACCTCTTTTATTAGACCAACTCAAATAGTTGGACAAATTCTGATTCATGCCCTTGGTTGGTAGGCTCAGAAGGGAGGTTAAGTATGAAAAGAACATTCCAAAACAGATTGAAGCCAGATAGGTGGGGCAAAGTGAGGAGGCTTGCACTGCTACTGCCCCTCTTCTCTGGAGACTATTCAATCCCCAGAGCTGTCATTGCAAGTCCCATAAGCACCAATATACTTCATGTATATAAGGAGCAACCCAAAACCAGTGACTTAATTTTGAATGATTAACATATGGGTGCATCTACACGTTCATTAATGTGCTTTTTCTAATTTGCATTAATTTTAATACCTCTTTTGTGAGGTACTAGAAAAAGATGTGTTAGAGTATTTTAATGCACGTTAGTGAAAGCACATGGGTTTTTTTGTGATGCACTAATACGCTTTAAAATAGGCTAATGCACATTAAAGCTCATGTGTTCACGTGCCCAAAAGAAGGCTGCAGGAAGTTTGTATCTTTCTTACTCCTTAAATTTTCTTCAGTGACTTTTTTTTTTTTTTTTTTAATATCAGTTCTTGGCAAACCAATTTATTTGGGGTCATTTTACAATTAAATCCAGATGTTAAAAACAGAAATGTCTGTTTCAGCTGTAAATGAACAGAAAATTCTCTTATTTCAACATAAAATGTTAACCTACAATAATCTTATGGAAAACTTGGCAAATATATTTATTACCAAGCTAGCAATTTGTAGACTTCATTAACCCCTGCCCCTCCCCTCCCCCCAAAATCTCCAAAACCTTGACCACTGTTTTACCATGCAAATATGTGCATAGCTGCACTTATAATAATGCAGCGGGTATTATTGCCCTTTCAATGAAATAAATGGCTAACTAAGGCTTTACCATGAAAAATATCACCTATTTGGTTTTTGGAGCATTATCTTACTGTTGTGATACCATCTTCCTGTTGTGGTTCTATTATGTTTAGAATTTTATTAGGACATGCTGTCTGGAGTTGGGGGAAAAGTATCAGTGTAATACTGTGTATAACCACTGCCCTACCAGTGTTCTGAAAACATGCAATTAAAAACGTCATTGAGCTACCATTGTATCATTTGCAAGAATCTCTTAGGTCAAAACAAAATGTGCCTCTTGTTGCCTATATGGAAAGGCAAAAATGTATATAGTAGATTTGTTAGTAAAGACGGGGATTAGGATCTCTTTGTCCAGTGGAGCCTATTTATATCCCAACTGTAATTCAGGCCCTAATTTAAATATTTGTATTCTTTAAAAAAATTACAATAACTAGAATTCCATCATTGGATGGCTTAACGTCCACATGATGGTCAGGATTTTTTCATTTTGATTGGAAATGATTTAAAGTTGTACAAGGGCAGAGGGAAGTTTGAAATTGCAAAACTTAGGTATTTTTAAAAATGTCTTTTGTTTTGGTTTTTTGTTTGGTTTTTGTTCTTTTAACCTTTAGGCCTGAAACTTTTGTATGCTTCATCAAAGTTGAATGCATATCAGGCTCAAGTTAAAAATCCCTGAAGAAAAAGGATCTACCAATTAAATATCGACACTGTGGGCGTGTGAATATAGCAGTGTGAATATACTGGACTATACAGTAGTTTTGCATTTTTGAGTGAGCATTTCCAACTAAACAGTGTGATGGGGTGATAATGGATGAGGGGTGTATGCCATCTTTCCTAACCCTGAAATACTAAGTTGTGGGCATTGTAGGAAGGTGAGGGGCAGATGTAATTTTGTTTAAAAAAAAAAGATGATTTCAGAGTGATAGAAGAGAATTAATGGTACAGTATCCTCTTTTATTTCCAGATAATAAAATTACCCAGTGGGAAGATCCCAGATTGCAGAACCCAGCTATTACTGGTCCAGTAAGTACTGTGTGCACTATAAATTTTCAGTGATGCTTATTGTTGTGTCTCAAAAGTCCACTTTATGCTAGGCTGGAGGGGTGACTAGGTACCTCTTTGCAGCAGCTTCTCTGAGCTCATCTCTTCCTTGCATAGATAAGAGTGATGTGGGAACTGTTTTAAAGTACCATAACTGGTAAGGATCCTAAGAAGCAGCATGGCATTTGTGGGCAGGTGTTGGAACATGCCTCCCCACCTTCCTTCCCATCCACTATTCCAGGGGAGGTATTGAGGCAAATTCTTTATCTCAGACCTTCCCTATCTCCCCTGGAGTCTTTTCAGCCTTTTATTTTTTTTATATCTTAGCATAAATGATATCATCATCCTTTTTAGTTCCCAGAAAAATACGTGGTGAGTAAATCTTCCCATAAATCCCTACATTCCCCATAATCTTGGTTTTGCTTTCTCTTAGAAATGTAATCTGAGAGCATTATATTCTCTTATGAAAATTATTTCTATTCAGAAACTGTACAGCTAATAGATGGATGGTCACAGGTATGACATCCTTGGAATTTCTTTATTTGTTGTTACTTTCATTCTTCTAGAGCTGCACAAAAAAAGCATCTCCATCGAGATGGAGTTATTCTCTACCTGACATTTAGGCTAGGTAAAGACATTATATACAAACCAGTATAAGCAATCAGAAACCAGTCTAAACCTGTAGCAGAACAGAAGTTCACTGTCCATATGCCAGTTTAAAAAAGGCAGAACCCAGTCTAAGATAGACCTGGAAGGATGTAATATCAGATTCAATTGGTTTAGGTCAGACCAGTCTATCAAACTTCTCTAACAGATCCCCTCCTGACTTAAGTTAGGTTGCAGTCCCCCGGCATCCCAGGCTGCTTTGCAGGTCCCTGCTAACCCCCACTAATAGGGTGGGCAGGCTAGCCTTGGCCTTCACTCATCTACTCCAGCCCTGCTGCCGAGCTGTCACAGAGCTGAGCCAGCACAGCTCTGTTCCCCCGCCCTGCCTCCTGCCTGCGTCTGCCAGCTGGGCAGGTAGGGGGACCCCTCCTGTGCCTCCCAACCAGTACAACTTCTTTCCCCAGCCCAGCCCACTGCTAGCCAGCTGTCTGCAGCAGGGAGGGAAGCAGGGGCTCCCATCATGTGGCCTTCTGGATGGGTCTGGGGGAGCCAGGTCCATGTGGCAGGGGTCTCCATTTTCCCGCCCCACCTCCCTCACCACTGACAGCTAGCAGGGATTGGAGCTAGGGAGAAAAGCTGTGCTGGCCAGGCAGCAGGGGAGGGAGCAAGCCCCTGTTGCACAGCCCCCCAGTCTGTGCTGGCTCGGGGATGGGGCAGGAGCCTCTATTTTCCCCCATTCCCTTGCCTGGTCAGGGGTCGGGCTGGGGAGAGAAACCACACTGGGGTAGGCAGCAGGAGAGAAGGAAAGCCCTTACCGCATGCTGCCCCCACCCCAACTGTGGCAGGCTGGTGTCGGGGGTCAGGGCAGGGTGGGATCTTCCACTTCCCCATTACTGACAGCTGATGGGTGGGTGGAGCTGAGGAGAGAAGCCATGCTGGCCAGGCAGTGGGGGAGAAGTGAAGCTCCTGGCATGCACCAACCTCCCCCAAGTGTTCTGGCTGGGTCTGCATGGCGGAGGCCTCTGTTTCCTCCCCCTACCCCTGCTGCCACTGGCAGTTGACTACTAGCAGGGGTTGGGGCTGAGGAGAGATTCTGTGCTGGCTGCCCCCTCCTGCAGCTGACAGCAATGGCTTGGGGGTGTCCCCAGCAGGCAGTCAGGGGTGGCCAGGCATTCAGCTGCATTTGACTCTGGCAAAGGGAGGCATACGAGAGTGCCCCCAGTGTGCTGGCCTTGGCCACTACAGGTATCTTCATGCCCTCCCCCCCCACCCCAGAGGGCGAACGTCTGTTCTGTTCACTCCTGATCCAATCTATGCAGCTTGGAGAAACCCACGAAGGTTTGATCAACTCCACCTCAGCCTTTTGAATGTCTGTACCTAGCCTTAGCATTAAGGTGGTCCCTCAGACAAGAACACCCTTTTTCAAAGCAGAATTTCACTGTTGAAACCATCTGTTGTAGCAACGAGACAGAAGCTATATAGCCAATTTAATGTTGCACAGTTACTTTGCTGTCGGCATCAAGAAAAAGGCATTGAAAATATAAATAAAGACATATATTTATCAACAGTAACTTGCTCTGAAATCCTTTTCTGGACTCCCTGCCTCGGTCCTCTCCCATCTTTCAAATATTAAAATGCAGTCTGTGTCTGCCTGTGTGTATGTGTGTCTGCCTGTCGCTGTGTGTGTATGTGTGTGTGTCTCTCTCTATGTGTGTGTTTCTCCCCTTCCCTCGCTCTCCTCAGTTTATACCCTAGTAGGCAAACCTGCACCTTTGCCCTCAGAGATTATTCATTTGCTTCCTATTTTTTACTCCATTCAATTTAAATTACATACACTCACTTTCATGGTACAGTGTAGAACTACCTAATTATTTAGGGTGAAGCAGTCTGTTAAAAGCCAAAAGGCAAGTTAAAAGCACCACAGTATACTATAGCTCGTACTAAAAATTGCAGTTTTATTAATGCGCTAGAAAAATTCTGATTGATGTGAAAAGATCCCTAATACACCAATGCTCATCTTATTCAAACCCAAATGGTATGGCCACTCACTTTCATTAAAGTATTCTATTCTATGAACTTTTAAAGGAAGTCTGAGAAAAGGGTGACTCTTTTCAAATGTTCATGTGAGCAAAATAATCCTGTGCCATCCACGTCTGCTCTGAATTCTCAGAATTTGGGCCCCAGGGATGTGGATTTATGTGGAAATCTCCCATTGTGATGAGTCTGGAAATGTGAGTAGAAAAAAATCTTCAGTTCCCTATGGTGGTCATTTCTGACAGAAAATTTCATGAGCTGACAAATCACAGTATCCATTTACAGGCTTTACAGCTAACAAAAAAACCTGTGTCTTGTTATGGAAGAGGAGTGGTGGAATGGTGTGGGACGTTGGGGTTAGAGGGTATGGTCAGGAGGGTAGGGCTTGTTAGGTTCAAGAAGGATCATTTCAGATAAATTATTTTCAGAACAGTGTTCAGTCTCAGGAAAATGAATGAAAGGTTTATTCTCTTTCAAATATTTTCAAAACATTTAATAAGCTAACTTATTTTCAGCCCTTCCCTTTGCACTGCTTTATTGATCATCAGGATTCCACCCCTTAAGATCTTTCCAGAGGAAGGCTGAAGAAATTTGATTGGAATAGTAATGGCCCTTGGGTCATGATTTGGAGTTGATGATACCTTTAAGCCAGTGAGGTTCCACTGTAATTTCATTAAATGAATATGGTCAATAACAAGTGATTTTAGTGAAATTGAGGTTAGTTTAATTTTTTGTCCACTCCCACCCTTAACCCATATCCAGACAGTGATAAACACACTAACAAGTGTTGACCTGAACCAGACTTCAGAAGTTTGCAGTGTAGCCTTCAAAGAGTGCGTGTCGCGTTGGAATGTAATGACTTTTCTGCCCCATGAAAGCATACTTCAGATGGTTATAGCTGTTCCATGTTTATGTATTAACTGTTTTGATAGATGTCCTCTTTGGCCTGAAGGACTAGCCAGGGTAAAGGCAAGCTTATGATATGACAGGAAATCCTTTGTTTTCCTTTCGTATTATGAAATCCGAAAGCTAAGAGCCTATGTAAAGTACCTTAACATATAGGTCTTAGGGAGAATGGGAAGATATTGAAACTTGTCTGCACAGAAACGTGACTACCATGACTACAACCTATTCAATTTTTAATTCAAAGCTTTTTTTCTTCGTGGTTTCTGTGTTTGAAGACTGTGTAGTTGCAAATCGTAAGGATGGTGAATTAGATCTTTTAGCCTTACCATTATGGCTAAGACAACTACATGTTTTGGGGTCTCATATCATTAGCTGAAAAGTCTAAGTAGAGAAAAGTTCCCCTGACTTTTGCATTCAATTCAGCTTGTACCCTAGTTTCATCATAAATTGCATATTAAAAAAACCCTAGAATCCCAAAGGGGAGGCCTTTTGACCCTTATAAGTCAAGCTAAATAAATTATGACAAGAGATCTTTGGTCACTTCCTGTGGGACAGGGCAATACATGTCAGATTCCAAATTCCCACTCTGCTAACTATAATTCGAACCTACCAAAATTTCTTCTCCTATTTTAGTTTTTACACTTTTATCCTTTTCTATTTAGCTTTAAGCTGTCACCAAGGAAATATGTTCTGCTTCAAAGGTGTCTGCACCATAATGGTGCAAAAGAGCTAGTATTTTGCAGGATCATTTGCTTACCCCAGAAGGATGAATGGAATAAATTATTTTGCAAAATGTTTGAGATTCTTGGCATGAAGGCATTTGTTTAAGTAATGTTGTAAATAGTTTTATTGGCTCTCATATCATCTAGGAATTAGATACTGAACAGCACCATGTGAATGTGGTTGTGCTTCCTGTACCTAAGATAGCACATTCTGAATGTGTGAACTTGTAAATCTCTTGCGAGGCGTTGCATTCTGCCATGTAAACATACCCAAAGATCGCTCACCACAACTATCACAATTTCACTGAACCCCAGGTTGTGCTCTCACTTTCATTTTGAAAGATGTCATCTGCAAAATGGGAATAAAACTTTGGTTTTCTAATGATTTTGTCTGCCTGATCCAAAAGCCAATGGAGCGTATAGAAGCAGGGGTGATGCATAGGGGGTACACGTGGGTGTACATGCACCCCCTGAGTGTGGAGGTGCATCTCCTACAAAAAGGTGCTGCCAACACTGTTGGCAGTACCGGTAGGCAGTCGTCACTTGCCACCCCACTGCTGACACAGCCAGTGGCATTTGTGGCTGGTCGCTGACCCCTGGTCGGCACTCAGCACCTTCTTCCCTCCCCTCTTTCCCCCCACTGACAGCCCCAGAGGTGTATGTGGGAGCTCCCAGCTTACTGCAGCGGTGCTGCTACTGCCGTGCTCCCGCCGCCGCCATGCCCCACCAGTCACCAGGGGGGCATGCATCATTCACGTATAGAAGGACTCTGTGGACTTCAGATCATGCCCTTCTATTGTGAGCACTTCAGTGATGGGTTGTGCCTTACCGTTCGTACAAATCCTAGGACAGTGTTGCCAGACAATTGTTGAAACACCCATTCTATGATAGTAGCTATATAAAAGAATGCCTATGGCTTCTTAAAATGGAACATTGTCTCTGTCAGTGAATCCTATTTTTTGGCCCTTTTTGATTATTCCCTCACACTTTTCTTTAAAACTAAGGATGGTCTGTCATTACAGTAAATCATAGAGGCAAAAAATACTTGATTCTTTGAAAACCTCTGCCTTAGTTTCTCCAGTGTAATGGAAACATTGTGTTGCATGCACTTCATATGCTTTCTGCAATAAACATGTTTGGAACAAATCACAGCTGAAGAAAAAAGCATACGTTTAAACGTGTGGGTATTGTTAAATAACATTTGTAGAAGATGCAAGGTATTAGATTGCAAGATGCATTACATGATCTGTATTTTTAATTTTCTCTCTACCAGGCTGTTCCCTATTCCAGAGAGTTCAAACAGAAATATGACTACTTCAGAAAGAAATTAAAGAAACCAGTGAGTAATTGTCCATTCTGTGTTTGAGATGCTTATTTTGGGGTAGAGGTGAAAAATATAACTGACTGCCCCAAGAATAGATAATAATTGCCATGGCACGCTGTTGCAATACCTTTTCCTGTTTTCTTTACTTATCTTAACAAAGTAGTTAAACAAGAACAAGCAAAACAGACTGCAGTTTTCCTGTACAGATCAAGGAATATCTATTTTTTCCCCTCACCCAAAACTGATGCTGAGCCCTTGAGTCAGGTTTTTGTTTGTAAATTGAAAAGTGAAGAAGCAGTAACAAATAATACTGCCTCTCAAAGCATATAATCATAGTTGAGATTAATTGGTTTTCCTCTTGGCGTGCTCAAATGTAAATGGACACAAGGACTTGTACTACTCCTTCAGTCTCAGCAGTTGTCTTTCCAAAGACAGTCAGAACTTGTGTTCCCACTGTTTTGTTGAGCACATGTTTAGTGAATAAAGAGGACTTCAGGAGGTCCTCTTCCAGTCTTTTGTTCCTAAGTACCATCTTTCACCAGCTCTAGAAGCCTTAATAAAATGAAAGAGACAAGAGCTCGATATTAACTTCCCTGTGGTATTGATTAGCTTGGTAATAGTCTTAGAGCTCTGACAGCCCCAAACAAACATGTCACAGGGGGCCTATAGGTATTCTTTTCCTGTACATCAGCAGCTCCTTAAATATGCATCCCTACCTGTGAGGCAGTGTTTCTTTCACTATGTTAAAATGCAGCATTTCATGGGCTCTAAATAGCATTGAGTTCTTGGATGCAATAAAAAATGCGATTGGCAGAGAGAGATCTATTTCAGGAAACTGACTTTCTTTTGCATTCTCCTGCCACTTGTCTGTATCCCACCTTATTTGTACTCCGTTTATTCCCCCTCCTTACATCCCCATTTCTCTTTGGCCTTGTCTATATTCAGCTGCTTGTTGGAATAATGATTGGCCTTAGCTGTAATATATATTGGAGCAGAGCTCCCCAAATGTGAGAATCTTGATAATGCAAATTTACACTCCGCATGACATTGTAACAGTTTTCATTATGCAGCTGTGGTCTTCACAGTTATGATTGGCTAGGTTCCCTGAAGCTGTTACCTTTTATTAACTAAGCTTTCTTAAAATAGGGCTCAGAAATATATTCCTCTGTGTCTTTCTTGCTACTTTATCCTGCTTCTGGTATGCAGTCATGAGGGTGTAGGTGGGCCATAACTAAAGAACGACGATGGATTCTAGGAGAGACAAAATGCCAGCATCTCGTAGAATGGGGAAGCTCTGGAAATACTTAACTTATTTTTACTGCCATCTTTATTTCCGCTGCCACTTGCATAAAGACCAGATCAGTGTGAATGATATTTTTCCTTTGATGTAGGCTGATCTACCAAACAGATTTGAGATGAAACTCCACAGAAATAATATTTTTGAGGAGTCCTATAGAAGAATCATGTCCGTGAAGAGACCCGATGTATTAAAAGCCAGGCTCTGGATTGAATTTGAAGCGGAAAAAGGACTTGATTATGGAGGTGTGGCCAGAGAATGGTTCTTTCTGTTGTCCAAGGAAATGTTTAATCCTTATTATGGTCTTTTTGAATATTCGGCAACGTAAGTGTCCTTTAATATATTTCCATTTCTAAGTGATACAAATTAGTACCTGGGTGAAAGAAAACCTGATAAGATTGTCCTTCCAGATATATTACATGCGTATTTTAACAAATGCCAATTATGAAATGTCAATATGACATTATATTTATACCCTGTTCAGAGAACCTGCTGAAATCTTCTTCTTAAACCCTTTTTATTTAATAATATTAATCACTGCCTTAATAGGCACCTTTCTTTATGTGTTTGTGGAGCCAACAGAAGTGTAAGGGAAGGTACTCTGTGTAGGACACTCCTAGTCCAGTACATAAGTATTGCTTGTTTAAAGCAATCGTGTTTCAGGGTTATAATTTAGTTCTCATGAGCTAATTCTTCACTTACCCTTAGGCCAGTCTACACTGCACTGACAATGTAAAGGCAACTCATAATGAGTGCAAATGTAATTCGTTGTGCTCAAAATGTCTTTATTTTAATCCAGTTAATATAATTCTATGTCATGTATTTAACTGCTAATACGGTTGCTAAAGATTGATTTGTTTATCACAGGCAATGTTTTCTGTGTGTAGGTGTCAATATTAGACTTGCTTCTTTTTCCAATAAGTGTTAAGTAGGTCGTAAACTAGATGAACAAGAGGCCATGTAACTAGGGAATTCCTGTTTCTCTCTGAATGTGCGTGCCTGGGAAAGGGGACTTATTTGCATTATAGACCACAAGGTTGTAAAATATATTGTATTAAGTAGCTCAAAATACTTATCCCTTATTGAATTTCACTAGAAAAATATTTGCCTTTTGAAAAGATTGTTTTCATTCATTTGGATGTATGCCACCATGAATGAATAATTTTTAAATAAAACTAGTTAAATGTTAGATTCAGTCTGGTGGGAAAATCAGTCGTAAATTGAAAGAAATCCCATTAGACTGAAAATTGTCATTAAAAATAGCAGTAAGAAATTGTTGCAGATGGCATATTTTTAACCTATGCATTAAGAAGCCTGTTTTTAGTGGGGTTTTTTGGTTTTTTTAAAAACATTTTGGTAACAAAATTAATCTAGAATTCACGTTGTAGATATGTATGTATCCAGAGTATCACTTACTTATTAGTGTACTCATTCAATCACACTCTGCTGTATAGAATACATTACTGTTTAAATCTTGACAGATGTGTTCAGTCCACAGACAATAAAACAGAAAACTACCTCTGTAGATTCAGTACTGTAGCAAGGCAATGCCAGTGGTGCACTGGCACCGGGTGCCTTTGCATGGGGGTGCCAAACCAAATGGAAGTAATGTTATGTAGTAACATGTTGTGGGGTGCTCTGCACCTGACATGTGCTGGGCACCAATAAGACTGGCTATAGCTATATGTCATTGTTATAAAACTCTTACTCTAGAATTACTATGTGGTATATAAGTGGTGACAATGGCCCAGGTGTGATCCTCTTCCACCCTGTTCAAGGCCCTGAAAATCCACTGTTACTGGCATCTTAGCTTTAAAACTGTCACAAAAACATAGCAAGAAAAGGGAAGATCCACCCCACCTTTTACATTAACAGTGTTTTAGGGATTCCAGGAACTTGGAGTAAGATCACACTTAAGTGACTAATAGGTGGAGTAGGCCCTAATGCAATTAGAGCTCTCTCCTTTGAATAATAAACATTTTAATATGTAAAGGAAGATGCTGGATAACTCAGGTGGGATTAGAAAGCCACAACCCTGAGGATCTCCTTCACTTCTGTCTCCTTTTACATTTCTTCTTCTCTTGATTTACTCTTTTGAAAGCTGTTTATCACAGCTTCTTTGCCTTCAGTGAAGAAGGACCGTGCAAGGCTCTCTTCCCCAGAACTCATGCTACTCCACATATCAATGAGAGGAGATCATTGTGTAAAATAGTGATGCTCTGCTTTCAGACCACGAGCCAGCTTTATGTGAGGTGATATTAGGCCGGGGTGGGTCTCCTCATAGATCTGAAACTTCGGCAGTGGGGGAGCATTGGCAGTGTCAATTGCCTCTTCCCTGCTGCCAAGTTTCTAGACCTATGGGGAGCCCCGTGAAGCAGATGAAGTGGCTCTCCTGATGCACAGGATGGTGCTGACACATGGGGTCACTCCGCCAGATCCGTCATGCAAGGTCAGGCTGGTGTGTGGGATTGAATTGGCACACAGCCAGGTCTGGCATGTGGGGTTGGGCTGGCATGAGGTCAGGCTGGTGTGCAACTGGATCCAGCGCGTGAGATTGGACCATGCATGTGACCAAGCCAGCAAGCCAGATCTCACCAAGCCTGTGCACAGGATCTATCCTGCACATTGGCTCCATGCCGTTCATCTGGCCCGTGGGGGTCGAAGGTTGAGCGCTGCTGCCCTGTGGGGTCATGTCAACACTCAGGATCTCAATTTCGCGCTGTTAGACAGGAAGGCGTGGTGTACAATTGTGTGCGCGCACACACAAATCTATTACGCGCGTACATACACACTAGGTGCATATACCCCCACCAGGCATGCACACACACCCGACCAACTCAGGCACATACACATCCAAAATTACCAGCCTAGGCACATGCACACCTAGCACCAATTCAAGCACCTACACACTATACACACCAAAAGTTAGACAAAAATCAATTGTCATACCCGCACACCCAGTACACATACACGGATCACTAATTCGTGTATCATACACACAACGACATATATATTCACCAGTTCACACACAAACCACCCACCTACACATACACACGGGTGAGTTCCTAACTTGGATGGTACGGTATGTATGTGTGTGTTTGGGGTATTTGGGATACCTGGGAAAAGGTTAAGGTGAGAGAGAAAGTGTAAGGCGTGAAAGTTGCCAGAACCGGCATTAGAACTGGTAGACTAGAGCTGGCTGAGGCACTGAGGCTTGGGGTTACTTAAGGTCAAGTGGCCCCGAGGTCACTGGTGCAAGGAGAAAAAGCCCGGTGGCAAGGCGGAGACGGCCAGGAAAGAGAGAGAGGAGAAACCTGGCAGCTTGGGATTGGAAATTGAGGCAGACAGCTGGGAGCTTGGGGGCAGATAAGTGGTGGCAAGGAGGAAACAGTTAGGAAACACAAAAACCCAACTCAGGGTTTCAAAATAACAGGTTTATTAAACAGACAACATACTACACAGCCCCATGAAGTTATTGGTTCCTACACACGCGCACACTCTCTCTCTCACTCACTCACAATGGCAGCAGGAGAAAGAGAGACTCAGTGGAAGGGGTGGGGGCCCGGGAGGGAAGAGAAACAGAGTCCAAGTCCTTAGTTGAAGAGGGGGTGGGGGTGATAGCTACCTATCCAGGCTGGAAAAAGGTCTTTGTCCAGTAGGTGTTGTCCAGAGCGAGTTGCCGGCAGGGCCTCTGGGTGGATAGGTGGTGTGGCGTGGTGCTGGTCCAGATGAAAATGGCATCCCAAAGAGTCAGTCTTCACTACCCCTATTTATGGGGCAGACTACCTATGATCTCCTATGGGGAGGGCATGTCCAGGCAATGTCAGTCCTGTTCCAGAGGGTTCCACGTATTCTTACTGAGCATGTGCAGCCTTGGCACAATGGTGGGTTGCCTCATCTTTTGTTTCTTGAATGCTGAGGGTGATTCCAAGGGCTGGGTCGTTGGTCCAGGTATTGGTTTTGATGGTTCGGTCATTCAGAGAGAGCTATTTTTAGACCTACTGCCGTTGTCTCTCAAGCACCCTCATTCATCCCCCTTCATTCAGGAGCCAAGTTGCACAGGAGGGCTAGGTGTGAGTCATAGGTTACAACATCATTGCACAACAGGGCATGGGGACAAGATAGAGACTTGACAAACAAAATGGAAACCTGACATGACTCGTAATAACTTACATATGTAGGCCTAAATTATATAATATCAGTAAAGCAGTAATATGGAACAGTAAAAATCAATACAAACATAATTATACAATATAAAAAAGGAGAAAAGACAAAATGAATAAAACTTGCTACCAAAATAAAATGCTGAAACTTATCATATGTCTTGGCTCGCTTATACTTACCTATAGGGAATAGAGAGGGAGAGAAAAAGTCAGACATGGTTGGGGAAGGGGAGGGAATACACTTTAAAATTTAAAAAAAAAAAAGAAAAACTGGGGGTTTTGCTACAGCACCACCAATGCAAACTGTTCTGTGGATTAAAACCTGGCTTCCCTGAAATTAGTGAGAGTTGTGCCTTTTGACTTCAGTGGAGTCAGGCTTTTACTGTCTCAGCTCCATTTGGACTCCAATTGGCAGCAATTGGAGTCCAAATTGTCTCAGCTCCAATTTTGGACAGCAAAATTGGATGTGATTTTACTTCTGCCAGCCATCGGTTCAGGACCCCAAGTTGTGACCTACATTCCAGAAGCCAGATAACCATTCATTTTACTGGAATCAGCAATTATTTATAGTCTCACTTCACCTTTTCAGAATTCTTTTTTGCTTGTTTTTGTGCTCCCTTTGTTCCCGGTATACAAACATGGTAAAATAATATTCCTTCCATATTCCAGAGTCTGCTTGGGTGATCAAACTTGTGTTACCATCCTCACAGCAAACAGGACAAAATACTGTCTCCTACACAACACATTTTTTAAATAGATATCTGTATTAATTACTATTAGATTAGCTACAGTCTTTGTGTTCGGGAAAACTCCATCACCAGTGAGGTTTAGTCTTAGTAAACTCCTCAGAACAGGAAGCACATCTACCTGTGTGTTTTGATCTGGTGACGTTTGATCAGATCCAGTGAATCTGTAGTGGTAAAAATTATTAAAATGAACATTTCTACTTGTGGGTGCACAGTTAGAAGATGGCATTCTCAAGCCCTACTGGCTACATTTGGACAAAGGTTGTTGCTGCATAAGTTGGAACATTTACCATATCAGTAGAGACTAGTCTTATAGTTTGACTAGCTCATGTCAGCAGTGTGTAAGATATAGCTAGCAAGGAATACATAGATAAATGAAAATATTGTAGTATCTGGTTACAAAAAAAAAAGTAAAAAACCTCAAGCTACTTATTAATCAATTTGATGTCAGCTGCATAAACCTTTTTCTTCTCTCCTAAAAAAGGGACAACTATACTCTTCAGATTAATCCAAATTCAGGCCTTTGTAATGAAGATCATCTGTCCTATTTCACATTTATTGGCCGGGTTGCTGGGCTGGCAGTGTATCATGGGAAGTTATTAGATGGTAAGTTATTTGCAGTAAAAAAGCAATATTAAAAAATGTTGTCACAGTGCTTAAACTGTCATCCTGCAGTGTCCTTTTTTGCTTTATAGCTACAAAACCTAGTCCCAGATTTCTATTAAATGAAATCAATTGCTGAAATATTGTGTAGTATTTTCTTTATGTGATGTACAGTAGACTAAATCTGCCCAAAATTGCAGTCCTGCTTTAAAAGTGCTCATGTAAAAATGAAATTGCCTTGCTCAGCAGATCAGGTCCACATGTCACTTTACTAAGCTATACTCCCATCAATCCTGCAGAGCTAGCACCGCTAATGGGCTGCATTCTCTTCCTTTATACGCATCACTGGCACATTTGTTTACTATATATAAATGAGACATGTCTTTGCACATCACATGGGACCCAAGAACTTGCACAGGTGTCAATAAAAAAATAATTTAATTTTTAGAATTCTTATTCACTGGTATGCTTTGAAAAAGGAGCCCAACAGACTGTCACAAAAATGACTTTTTTTTTAATCTCTGCATTTTTCTTGCAGTCTCTGAGACCTAGTAGCTGTGGAACCTCGTAGCGTTGGTTTTATAAAATCACTTCTCAGAGCAAACTGGCACCTTATCAGTTGCATTCTATAATCTCAAGTCTTTTCCATCCCATTAGCTGTAGCTCCATTAACAGTAGCAGTAGGGCTATGCAAAGCTTTGGGTGGTTATTCGAATCGGTGGAGATTCGGCCCGATTCAGCGGCAAAATCTCCAAATCTGGATTGAATCAAGGTGACCAATAAAAAGGTCCCAATCGATTCGAAGCTCTCTGAATCTTTGGAAAAGATTGCAGCATGGGGCAGTGGGAGGCAACAGAGATTGCCCCCCGCCTGGCCGCACCCAGTGAGTCTCGACTTCTTTTTTTTTTCTTTTTTTTTTCAAAGTGCCAGGAGCTGGAGCAGGCAGGGCAACCATTGCCGGGCTTGGAGAGTGGGCGGGGGATGGTCCTGGGCAATTCAGAGATTCAGCAGCAGCCGAATCTCCAAATCGATTCGGGACAGTGATTCGAATCACTGTCCTTTGAATCAGCTGAATCCCAAGCAAATACTAGCTGCTTCGCACAGGCCTAAGTAGCAGCTGTTGCAATAGGCTGAAAAACTGGGCCTTTGGCGCTGTGCTTGGAGAAAAGATGAGAAAAATATGTTAACTTGAACTGTACTAAGAGAAGGAAATGTCTTTACCATTGGCAAACCTAGCAATAATACCAGTGTGCTTAAGCCTGAAAAATCTATACCTTGACCCAGCATGCAAAAAGTGGTGGTGGATTTTGCATTCATCTCTCATCCATGAGGCTGAGTATATTGTTTTAAAAAATCATAAGGAAACATTCCTAAATGATATCCTAAAAGTACTGCAGTGCATCATACAGGAATGTTGATTTTGTGTGCGGTGGACAGTGCTAGTGCCATTTATATTTCTTTAAAATGCTCTATAGGAATGACAGTGGATAGATAGATACTGATTCTGGGTTATGGGTGCATTGAGTAAGTGTAGAACTGCGAGTAGTGATCACTTGTAACGAAGACAGTAACCTTGGCACAGGATGCTTCCTAGGAATTGTTGTAATGAGTAGCTACAGTTAATGGTCCTTTCCTAAGTTTCAGGGTGTCAGTCTCTTTGCAGGTTGTTAATCCCCTAGAAATACCCTGTCTCTACTATTACTACTGGAATACACTTTACACATCAGTGATTGCTGCTTATAATGTTTTCTGTTTTACACTTACTACTCTGAGGTCAATGTGGTATTTTACTTCTGTGTTTCTATCCATATTATTTCTTTTGAAGGTGTAATGACTGCTTTGCTATAGCAATAAAAGATTTAAAAAAAAGCAAAAGTACAATTTAAAATTAAATCTAGCTACTTCTACTTGCATTCTCTGATTCATTTTTTAGGCTTTTTCATCAGGCCTTTTTATAAGATGATGCTGGGGAAACCAATAACTCTGAAAGACATGGAATCAGTGGTAAGTGAACATTTAAATGTTATTAGTATTGTCAATGATGTGAACTTCTCCTCTGAGGAAATTATAAAAGCTAATACTTCCAGTAAAAACTGTGTAATGGCAAACAAGGTTAGAGCTGTGAGAATTTGGGAACCACACTTGTCTCTCTTAAGTCGAGTAGTCATTTATGTCTGCCAAGAGACTGATTATTAGAGTAGCACACTTAAAAATAGGGGGGGAAATAAGTCAGTAAGGGAAAACAATATGAGATAGTGTATTACACTTTAAATTTTCTACTATGTTGCTTCTCTTCCCTCTATCAGTAGAACCACTGACAAGTGGTATGTTCTGCAGCTAAGCAGCTCTGGTATTAGAGGGGAGGATAAGTTTTGGTTTGCTAAATTAGCCTAGTCTTTCTGAAGAAAGTAGAAAAGTCAGTCATAGTTGTGGAGGATGAAAAGGTAGTCACCTGCTGGATAATTTTCTCCTTGACAGACTCGGTGCCTATAATATAAGTTATGTTTTTATTTCTGCCTCTGATTCTTGCTTCGTGCATTTTTCAGTCCCCCCACTTCCTCACCCATCCATGAAGTGCTGTCAGGCTCTTTAGTACTCTGCCCTTCTAAGGGAAAAGAGAGATTTTTTTTTCTCAATAGTTATAGGCTCACTGATACTGCCTGATGCTAATTTGGCTAGCATTTATTCATAGAACAGGAGTTCACATTGCAAAGTAAAGGAGCCTTTGAGATGTAATATCACTTTTCGTCCCCAGTGTAGACATAACATGTATCAAGGTTGAAAAATTCTTAATATTAAATATAACTAATAACTAGCTATGTAATGTCCATGAAGTTGTGGTCTCAATTAAGGCAGTGTGCTGATACTATTCCTGTCTCCTTCTAATTCTTTGGGTTCTTTCTAATTCTCCCATCATAACCACTGTTCAGTATCTTTCTGCATCTTACAGATCTATTCTGAGATCTATCTTGGGATGACGAAAAATCATCCTAACCTACGGGTTTTCAGCCTTTTTGGATCAGTGTACCCCTGGCGGCTGGATGTGGAGCCTGGGGGGCATGTGGCCAAACACGGAGTGGCAGCAGCTGCCGCGTGCAAGCTTCCCCCATGTCTAGCCGGGCAGTCGGCGCCTGTGTGGCATGTGGGATGGTGCATCTGTCCCCACCTGCCCATGCATACCCCCTAGGGCCTTCTCAAGTATCCCCGGGGGTGTGTGCGCCCCCTGTTGACACTCCCTGTCTTAAGCTATTGCTCTTCCTGAAATTAGATGCAATACCAACTCTCCCGATTAGCTGTTAGCTCTGCAACAGCTCTTCTGATTTTCTTGACAGTTTGTTCAGTGGAAAAAGAGCTGGACACAAGTGATTTTTGATCTCAAGTGTCATTGCTATTTTTCAATCACTGGCCCATTGCAATGAAAGCATTGCTTTAAAAATGTGCTTAACTGGCTTGACCTCTGCTGCTTCTACCATCATCATTGTCATAATCGGCTTTAGCTGGCTAGTTCTTGCATTAAGGACACGTGCATAAATCCTATTCTGATCTTATTTTAAATGAAAACTTTGCATTTGGTCTCTTGGCTCTTGTTCTTAACTTTAAAATCTGTGGTCACGTTTACAGGTGAGGTTTTCCATTTTTCCTTTTGTCTTGCTCTGCAAGGACAAATGTTATGATATGAGCCTTCCAGAAAAATACATGGGATCTTGTTGTGGTTGAACTTTTTAGGGTTTCATCATTTTAATTATAAACAACTTCATAAAACTGTATCAACTTTAATACGGTGGTGATCTTTGTTATGTATAATATGAAGCTTGGTCTAGAAGTAGGAAATACTATCAAGCTATTATACCTTTCTAATTTGAGGTATTTTTTGTGTGAGTAACATAATCATGAACAAGTTAAGGCACATATATGAAAAAAATATAGTCTTCCAGATTGTTATAATGTAAATTAATAATGCACATTGTCTGATCTCTACTATATTACACCAAAATTCAAGGGAAGACTTTATGGATATCAGTCTGTTTTCCTTATTTCTAGAGACTTGATTTTTAGGTTTATTTTTATTGCTTACTTGAAACTAGATTCTAATAGTCTATAAATATAATATTTTTATTCTCAAAAACTGCTTAACTAACCTATGCTATTGCTATAGGATAGTGAATATTACAATTCCTTGAAATGGATCCTGGAAAATGACCCAACAGAGCTGGATCTCATGTTTTGCATAGATGAGGAAAACTTTGGACAGGTATGTATGGGTTATCAGAAATTATCATTAATGTGATTTCAGAATGGTGTCCTCCTTCTCCCTCTCAGCCACCTCTAAGCACTAATATTTTCACAACAGGTAATTTAAGTAGCATTTTCATGTATTAATAATGTCTATTCATACGCGGGGTTCGAACAGTGGTCTCTCTTTCTTCCTAGGCTAGCTAAGATTATAGGAGAGCTAGAGAAGACCAGTGGTGAGAGGTGCTTCTCATCACAAAGCAGCAGCCCTCCCAGCTGATTAAATTCTGATGGTGGCTGCTACTGAACGAAGTGTTGTGCAGTACTTGTCTTAGAAAAATATGGCCTCTATCTGGGACATTCAGGGTTGTAAAGAAAAGGAGAAAGTCTATGCTTTATGGTTCTGGTAGAATCATAAAAATGTCTCTGTAATGTTAAGTCAAAAGTGGTTGGGGAAAGGAGAATTAAAGGGTGGAATTAAAAGTCGGACGTTTTGCTTGGTTAGCACATTCATTAGGCAGATACCACAGAAAGAGACTTTGTATCCAATAATTCTCTTTTATAAACCACAAGTGTTGCACCTTGACATGAATTTAGCAGTCAGATAAGACTAAAGAAAAATAATTAAGTAAAGTACAGCTCATCAATAGAAGTTGCTCTTCAGTTTTCTGGTGCAGCAACATATCCTTAAACCAGGGATGCCCAACCCCTGGCCTGCAGGGTAGGTCCAGTCCCTGGTACTGTGGGGCTCCCTACAGGTCCGAAAATTTTCCAGTGGAGGAGCAGTGGCACCGCTCCCCTGCTGCAAAATTTCCAGACCATGCAGAGCCCCGTGGGCCAGATTGTGTGGCCCTGCATACTAGATTGGGTGTGCAGGGCCAGATGGGGGCAGTGCAGTTCAATCCCAGTACGTGCGGGCTGGGTGGGGCAGTATGGCCTGATCCCAGCACACAGGGGAAGAAGGGTGGTGCAGGGCCCTGCACCTGATCCTGGTGACCAGGGTTGGCATGGGGCCTCAGAGCTCAATCACTGTGTGTGGGGGCCAGCTGAGCAGCATGGAGCATGATTCTGATGCAGGGGGCACATTCTGACCCAATGGACCATTCCCACACCACTCATCTGGCCTGCAGGCCCAAAAGGTCAAAAACTGTTGCCTCAAGCCATTATAGTTTGTCTCAGTGTTATCAGTCAGCCCCTGGAGATTGCTGATCTTACTTTAACAAAGCACACTTCATGGGTATAGATCGGTTTTGGAATGGAGGTGCCCTGAGGCGGTCCTTGGCCAGGTGATGCATATAGAAGCTTTGTGTGCAGATACAGGTTTTGAGTTTTCTCCATGGGGGTGGGAAATGCAATGCATATGATATTTACTAGTAGATCTGCCTCAGCTTGTAACTTTTCTCCCCTATTATTGTTGATTTCAATCTAGCTATGGAGTTTAGATATTTCACAAATGTGTGCAGGCAGCCACATCTTTTTAAATGACCCAGACATACCGCATTTTGTCTAGTAACATTTATAATTCTTTGCAAATATACTTCGTTGTGTTGTCTACGTGTGTGTGCGTGTGTGTGTATTTAAATCTTTAGCATAGCTTTACCTCTTTTTATCGGGCCTCTTGATTTCCAGTCCAGTTACTATCTTAGCTTTTTCCTAAATCAAGACGCACACACACACACACACACACACACACACACACACACGCGCGCGCGCGCGCACACACACACACAGAGTTTTGGGAATGCTTTGACCTAGTTGTCATCTAGTACTGCTCTCACTACTGCAACTTCTACTGTTTCATTTTCTAAAAACATAAGGAGAGCATTAAAGCAATAAGATGAAAAGTAACATGATGAGTGGAGCTTCATTTCTGTGTAATTTACCTCCCTTTAGGTATAAGATATTATTCATAGTGAATCTCATTCCATCTGCAGCCATCTCTGACTCTAGGTCACTTTGGTGTCATTTCTGTCCCTTTAGTAGTAAGACTATTTTTATTCAGAGAGAATTTCTTTTTATTGTCTTCAGCCATCTGTTCTGACTGTAGATGACTTTGCAGATTGGTTTCATTACTGTCTCTGCATCCCACCTCTCTCTCAAGACATGCTTATTACCCCTACGTCTGATGTCATCAGCAAATTTGATCTTGGCTTGATAATTCTAACTGAAAAAAAATGGCAGGTTCTGTTTTTTGTGCAGCAAAATTCCCATTGAGTATTCAAGGGAAATATCTTCACACACCATGAGAAGACTAGAAATTAGAGGCAAGCACAATGGCATAACTAGAGCAGGGCAAATAGGGCAAAAAAGAGTGGCTGCTGTCCCTGTGCCCTGGCTGCCCAGCTGCCTCCCTACACTACTAGGCAGGTCTAGGGCATGTGTCTTTTCATGTTGCAGATTATGTGGAAATGCTTTGTGTACCACTAGTAGGCAGCAGGCTACAGTTTGAGACCAGGCTGATTTATTATGTGTATTAACTTAACTTCCTTGCTTCTCAATATCACTCTCATTGGGAATTTCTTAGTTATGTTTTACTGGATGCAAACAAATCTAATATGACTTCTACATGGTTTTTGCCATACTCAGGATATAAACACTGGTGAATGATTACATAAATTGTACATGTATAAGAATTCCATAAAAGGTGGCAGAGCCAATATGTGTGTTCAGCATGTTGAGTTGTTTTCTCTTCACCCTCTGTAAAGGAAAAACTGTTTTCTAAATGAATCCATTGAAGAAATGTTTAGATACTATTTACAATATTTCTTCAGATCATCTTTCCAAAGATGTGCTTTTTTCCATATTTGTTTTTGGTAACGTGGTATACTAGCGACTCTGTTCTATTGTTTCTCTTGTCAAATAAAAACTTCAGCTTTCAGTGGCAACACGGCTTCCCAATGCTATATTGTGGGTGTGCCTTCACTCAATCTGAAGGTACCCAATGAGGGAATAATAGGCTTCATATAAACCCATTCAGTACCTCTCACCTGAGGTGTACTAGCTCTAATGCTGGTCTCTGTGATGTGCGTCTCAGGAGCTGGACTAAGACCAGACCTGCTATTAGCAAGACTAGATGCCCAACAGAGCTACTACAGAGTTATCTGACTATATAGAAAAAGGAAAATGCTGCTTTCACATTCAACATTCATCCATTCTTTTGCTTGCATGATGCTGATAATATATGGTAGCTGAGTCTTTAGTTGACAGAATTAGGAATTTTACCTTTTTCTTCAAGAAAAGACCTACAAGTATGTTAAAAGGAAGTCATTTCGGTTGCCAAGTCAAACATTAGAAAGTTCGGAAATGCCATATTTACAGTTAGCTCCTTAATGTTAATTATTTCTCCTGTGTGGAGGTAATAGTCCTTTAACATACTTTTTTTTTCCTTCCCAGAGGACACCTATATCACTGTCATTGCACAGGTCAGCTACAGAACATTTCAGAATTGAGGTTGTGTGTAGGTTGCCTACTAGCCTATTCTTATTCTAATTTCTTCTTTAATGAAGGATTTTGGTAACTATTACAGATGATTCTCATTTGTTAGGAATGTAGGAAGGAACTACACAGTGGCTATTTTGAAGATGCAGAGAGCCTAACGGGTTCTTTAAAAATAGGAAAAGAAAAGACCTGTGGTTATGCCACGTTCACAACTCTTAATGACCAAGATATTACTTGCCATTGCTTAAATGCTGCACAGCTTCTGAAGAAAGGAGAGGCACAGGCAACAAAAACTCACCCCCCTCTTCTTGCATGCCATTATTTGTATCTGTGACCTAAATATCATTATCCCACATGCTCTTGAGAGGGTAGCTAGTTTGTGGTTTGCCTTTGTTGTCATTTTTTGACCTTCAGGGTACTGCACAGCTGGGAGTCTGTCTGCTCTGAGTGCTGTACATTATTGATAGATTTTATCACCTCTTTCCTCAGATCCATTTTAATAGGCAATTAGTTTATTATTTCCCTAGCTACTGGGAACTCTTGAAATGAAAATGCTAAGATATAATAGGGAAGTCAACAGCTTTACTGAACCACGGCTGGGCTCCACTACAACTCACTCTTTAGGACTTCAAGGTAGAAGGTAGCCAAGTTCAGTTGCACCTGAAGTCAAACAGTGCCTGCCCCTCCTTGTCTCACCTCTGGATCAAAAACAGTCCAATCACATATATCCTGCACTAGAATGAGTTAATTAGGTCTTATTATGTCTGCAGTATGATTAAATACCTAATCACAGCATGACCTGAGTTTAAAGTAATGCTTGTGAAGGATTCTCTGCGGGCTTGCTGCTCTTTTGCCTATTCCCAAGGGTTGTTCAGGAATGTTCAATAAATATTTTCCTACAGCACGTGGAGAAATACTTCGGTTATTTTTTCTCTGCAGTTGCTTCTCTGGAACATGTTGTTTCATGCCTCTTCTCTCTGGGTTCCATCACCTACTCTGTTTGTCAGTGAAAAGATACTCATTTTATGGTGTGTGGGGTGCCCATCCCATATAGTTTTTGTTGAATTTTGTCAATTAATTTCCTTCTCTTAGACCATTGGTTGTAGTTTACTATAAATCCTTAAACATTTCTAGTGATTAAGTATCTGCTAATGAGGGAATGAGTGGCTTTTGAAGGTTTTTCCTCTTCATCAGCTCTAGAACTGTGCTGTCAGCAGAAATATTTTGTAACTAGCAATTTATTTTAACAGCAGTATCTATCATGTTCTTGTCTCTTTGGCATATCAGTTTCAGGATGGCTTCTGTTCTAGTTTTTCTTTCTAACTCCTCAAGATATTTGTCTAACACTTCTGATAGCTGTCCCCCACTTCGTCTAACCCAGTGGTCCCCAAGTATTCTAGGTTGCAAGCTATATCAGTGGTGCAGGGTCAGTCTGTGGGCTGGATCCAGTGCACAGGATAGGTCCATGGGTCTGACCCAGCATGGGGTCACCATAGGTGCCAACTACTGACTTTTATTTTTACTGGGGGGGGGCCCCTAAGATGATGCCTCTTCCTCCCCCCCAACCTGCAACACCACTGGAGCAAAGCTGAGCAGAGCTGGGTGGGGGTGGGGGTGGCGGCAGGGGGACACAGATGCAGGGTGCCTGTTTCAGGCTTGGGGCTCTTCACCATGCTGCCCTCCCCCAAGGAGCCCCCTGTTAGCTGAGCTGCTGTGGCAGGGGATCCCCTGCCCACCCCACAGCAGCCCCCCCGTGCCCCACTTCCTGGGAGTGTGGGCAGCAGCAGGGAGCTACCTCTGCCCCCTGGATGAGCCACCTGTGGCTCTGTCCCACTCCCCATCCCAGCCCTGGGCCCCATGCACCACCCTGGCTGGGCAGTGCCCCCAGGCCCAGCCCCTTCCCCACTCCCTTCCTCACTGTGGGGGCCTCAATCTGCCCCACTCCCCACTCTCTCCCCCCATAGACTTACCTTGCAGGCAGCTGGGGAAACTGCTCTCCACTGCTTCCTGGAGCTGTATTCCTGGCCACATGCATGTGTGCATGTGGACATATGCTCATGGCACAGCCTGCAGCCTACTCTCTGGAGCCCCTTGGGAGACCCACCATTTCCCACGTTTTTCTGCAATGAATGGAAAATCCGGATCCCTGCATGATACTGACAATCTGGGATAAATGCTGTCCTGAAGTCATGCAGCCTGGGATGGGGACTTGATGTTCCTGTTTCAGTGCTGTCCTGCCCAGTTAAGGACAGGTGGTCATCCTGTCCTCTTCCTGACGGGGGCCAGGGCCCTTGGGGCCCTGTAACAGATATCCACTCTGGGCCGAGCTAAAATGTGGCCCGCACACCTGTTCCTGGGGCAGCCGCCCACCTTCTCGCCTGCCATGCCTTGCTGTTAATTAATTAATTGATGTTAATTAGCAGGAGGCTGCCCTTGTACTGCCTGCTGCCAGGGGGCGCTATCCGCAGCTCCGTTTCCTCCCCTACACCGCAGTCCACACCTCGCCGAAGGAATAGCCGTTATGTCTCGGCCTTATCACGATCTGGCCCCTCTTTGTCCTCTCCGGGCCTTCCTTCCTTTGATCAACAATGCTGCCCCCTCTCTGGGGCCTCAGTGTCCACACTGGGACTTCTCAGCCACTGCCCCTTTTCTGGGGTCTTTCAGCAATGCTGCCCCCTCTCCGGGGCTCACTGTGCCCACACTGGGCTTCTCAGTAAGGCTGCCCCCCTCTCTAGGGCTCCTCAGTAAAGCTGCCCCCTGCTCTGGGGCCTTCTCCGTAACACCGCCCCCACTCCGGGGGCTTCTCTGCAATGCCGCCCTCTCTGGCGCTGGGGTCCTCACACTCCACTGTGAGTCCCCTATGAGGCCTCCTCCAACCTCTAATAGCCTCACCCAAACCACCGGTTACAAACAACAACACAACAGAAACTCGAGCCTCTTGGCTATAATGTAAACATAAGCCGCCTGGCTGTAACAACACTGGGCCTACCGGGGAACACTCCTTCCCTCAGCAGTGTCAAAACGCTGCTCCTGTAGTCCGGCCTCCCCTTTCTTCCCTTAGAGAGTTCCTTCCCCTTGGGCCGCTGGCAGGAAACTGACTCTAACCCCAGCCCCAGGGTTTATAAGGGAGCTAGCCCTGCCCCTTCTGGTCAGCTGACCTTCCCTGGTTGCCTCGGCAACCCACAGCTGGGCTCCTTATTCCCTACTAGGGAGGAAGCCCTAGCAGTTTCCCTTCTTTGGGAGCAGGGCATCTCAGTGCTCTGTGACAGGCCCCCGCATACTTGGCTTCAGCAGGGTCAGCGTGTAGCCCTAGTCCCAGTGAGCTGAATAAGACCTACAGCTCCTGGTCTTGGCTCCGGCCCCAGTCCCATGAATGCCAAATTAGGCCTGCCATCCCAGCTGCAGTCTCGCACGTACCAGATCAGGCCCACTGCCCTGGGTCTGCAGGTGCTGCCTCAGACCTGATTATGGGGCTTTGTCACCTGCCTCACAAGGCTTGGAAATTTGGCAGCATTAATTGCCATGTTGGGGATCCCCGTGCACTAGAGGTTGAGCACCACTGGTCTAACCTGCAGTACTTTTTTGTCACCCACATAAACAGTGTTCTGACTGTTTCTTTTATTTAGCCTTTCAGAGTGAAATCTCTTTTGTGGGAGAATTCAGAAGTGAATTTCAACTCTGCTTAATAATAGGGGACAGGCTCTGCCCCTAGCAACACCCTAATAAGGGACTACACATATTTGGTGGAAAAAGCAGTGTCTCATGAGATCCACAGGGCACGTGAGGGAATGATGTCCATCATCAACCCCTGCACTGATCCAAACATGTGAAATGTGCCCCCACAAGCAGTCTCAATAAGGAGAAATTGGGCCATAGAAATCAGTAACATCTCTCTTCAGGATAAAGGGGATCATTTGTGCTTGGAGAAGAGAGGAGAACAATCTAGGCTTCACTGTCTCCAACCTTATTAACCTGCTCTCTGAATATTTGCGTTGGGTTTATCTTTGGAAAAGAAGGATGGTCAGCAGTTCCCAAAAAGTGCTTGCAACCAACTTAATATTTCTTTACTAAATCAGAAATTAAATTGCTGGCAGCTTTGTATGAAGCACAGAGTTTGGTGCAGTTCAAGAAAGATGAAGGCAGTGGTGCCACCTTTACATTACTTAGTATCCAGTGTGAGTCGGTCATTAACATTAGTAGAACTATCCAGGCGCATCTGCCAGTGAACCTACTGGTGACTGTACACAGGAAAATCCTTCCCCTGCTAGTCGAGCCGATATTGTAATGTCGGTAGAACAGTCCAAAGCATCATTTAATGTCTTGGGATATGTCTTGGGGCGTGGGGGGAGAATAATCCAGGATTCACTACACAGCCAATCTGTGTTCTTCACTCAATAAACTATTTCTTACTGAATTTCATTAATTTAATTCTTTACTAGCTTGAATAGTAAACACAAAATGTAGCCGCATCTGCTCATTTGCTACTGAAATATGGTATATAATTCAAGCTCCTAAATCATACAGCAAGTTGTCCTCAGTGATGTTGTCTTTAAATATGAAGCATCTCGATGCATTATTAAGTAATTTGCCATTTTTAATAGACAATCAAAACCAGGGAAAGTGGGGAAGAGAGGGGTTTTTCATTAAAGGAAGTAGTTGAATAGATTCATACGTAAAAAATACCTTTTGGTGAACTTCTAGCACTCTGCTTAAAGATAATATATTGTGTGAAATATTTCTGGAAATAATTTCCTGTTTTGTGTTTTTTTTTCTTTTGAAATAGACTTATCAAGTGGACTTGAAGCCTAATGGATCAGAAATCATGGTAACAAATGAGAACAAACGGGAATATATAGAGTACGTATGTACTTATGACATTCCTTTTAAAATCTAACAGACCACAAAAGGGTTTTAATGCATAAGGCACTATACTGTGTAATATAAATTCTGTTGGAGACAGATTGTCAGTGAGAAGAATTCTTTTTGTTAACATCAATTTTCTAAGAGCTGGTTCTTTGCTCGTTTGAACTTTAATATTCTAAATCATTCTACAAATTATACCAAAGGCTAATGAACTCCATACCACTAGTTTTCTTTTTGAAATTTTGGCAGACCAAACAGTCAAGACTTGGGTCGCTATCTATTCTGGGTGGTTTAGTTACTCATATAAAATCCAAACCAGAAACAGGTCTAGATCTAAACAATAACATCTTATTTCTATACATACAATTTTCAATGGAAAAAAAGAGTAAAGAATGAACAGCCTAGCTAATTAAGACATACAATTAGTAGGCAAATAATAAAGACTAAATTAAGTTATTAATAAGAGCACACAAACAACATTTTCCTGTATATATTATATAACATTACCGTTTTCAGCACACTGTTAGCAATTTAATGAGGTGCTTGTGTGTTACATGCCTGCTTAACCTTGAATTGAACTTGTAAAAAGAGAAGTTGCTGCATTTTACTTTACATTGCAGGTTTGTAATGATTGGCTGACTGTGATGGGGAGAGAGAACCAAAAAATTCCAGATTGCTCTCCGTTTTCATTATTTTCTCAACTGCTTTTGCCATATAGAATTTATTTACAAAAATAATTGCTTTTCTCTTCCTTTTGACAGTGTTTTGCCTGACAACTGTATTTTCAGATGCAAAAATTAAGCATTCATAAACACATATTTTCTATCACCTATATGCAAAGTAATATAGAAAAACTCTCTGCAAATATGTTGAGTTATGCTTACATTTAAATATTTAAATATTTTCTATGTGAATATCCAAGATATTTTCAAATACCTAGAGCGGGTAGGTTTTACTTGTGAACTTTCTCAAATCATGGTTGTATTCTTACAATATGTAGTTAGCATATCTTAAAAAAACAAAAACAGAACTTCCCATAAAAATTTTAGGGATTTTTCCCCCCCCCTCCACTACCAATACTCAAGTTGGTGCGTACTCATACTCGCGCTCACTCATACTCATATGTATGTAAATAAACATATTGACATAATCACACACGCACTATGTGTGCGTCTACATGTGCATTTAAGTGCGACTAAATTTAATGTGCATTAAGTGATGTTTGGCAGGTGTCTACACGTGATGGGACTTGGGACTAAAGCTAGTCCCAGGTCCTGCAGTCCTGCCATGTGCCCCTGTGGCCACCAGGGGGAGCTCCAGCCTCTGGCTACATGGCTGCCAGCTGCCAGCATCTGACACAGCCATCTGGGAAACTCTGATCCCTGGCTAGCCCCTTCCCTGTCCAGGTGCAGGGGCAGCACATGGTGTAGGGGCAGCACATGGCAGAATGCAAGAGTCATGGAATGGGGAGGACAGCAAAAGGGTGCATACATCTGTAGCTATAGCATGAGGGAAAGCCAGAGGACATCTGTGTTTATGGTCTAGTGCCAGGGTGGGCAATTATTTGCGACTTGAGGGCCACATAGGTTGTTTTGATGAGTTGTCACAGGTTAGATCAGCATCCCTACCCCTCCTCTGCACAACAACTCACCAAAACTCGCTATGGGGCTTTGGGTGGTTGGGGAATAGTGTTTGGAAGCAGGAGGGGTGGGCAAGGCTGAGATCATGGGGCCAAGTCAGAGAAGTGACAGCTTGGGGCCTGGGCCCAGGCTGAGCTGCAATCCCCTCCCTGCACACCCTGCGGTGTGGGGGGAGGGGTGTGCACATGTGGTGTTGGGGAGGGGGGGGCTGCTTGGGTGCTAGGTCCTGGGAGCCAGCCAGGGGGTGCATGAAGCAGAGATTGCCTGGGCAGTGCATGTGGTGCTCCACATGGGGCCAAGCCCTGCCCAGGCAGCCTGCACCACACTCCTATGCCTGCCAGCCCGGCCCCAGCCAGTGCACATCTTTTGGCAGGGCTGTTCCCAGTGTGGCTGCAGCCGGTCGGGTGCTATTCTGCTCTGCTCACAGGCAGGCAGGCGGGAGGGGAAGCTTCAGCTGAGTGTCTCCTGCTGGAGGCAAGGGAGGCAGAGCAACACCTGGCTAGCTGCAGCCACACAGGAGCAGCCCTGCCACAAGCTGCATATGCTAGTCTGGGCCTGGGCCAGCAGGCATGAGCAGGAGCACAGTGCACGCTGCCCTGGCAGGAGCAGGTTGGGCTCAGCCTTATGTGATTTGTTGCAGGGCCGCCACAGGCCAGATCCAGTCACTTGGGCCAGATCCAGCCCACAGGCCGTATTTTGCTCACCCCTGGTCTGGGGGTTAGGACAGTTGACTTGGAAGAAGGACATGCTTAGTTCTTGTCCTGGCCTCTCTCTTTTTCATTGGTTAAAACTAATCAATGGAAATTCAGCCTAAAGCTATCTTTAATAAGTTCTGTTTTTAACTGAATGAGTGGAATAACTTTCATAATGTCAACGTGGAGCTGCATATATGAACATAGAAGCCAAGTCTTTAAGCAATAGCCCTTTACATTTAAATTCCTGAGCCCATATTTAAATACAAGAAGTAGTTGTATTTCCATTCATTAGAAACTCCTAGATGTTAGGTAATTTGGAAAAGAGAATGCTTATTTAGATTACTAAAATAAATAAAGGTAGATATGAAACTAGAAGGCTAACTTTAGGTCTCTGTTTTTTTTTTAAAGATGTTAGTCATAGAGATTCTAAGCTATTTTAATCAGAGACCCGGCTGTTTTATCTTGTTCTACTTCAAATTTAATCTCCATAGGAACAAAAAGATTAATTTTGTGTCATCTCTGTACTTGTACTGAAAACCTTTTAATGATGTGGAAAGGTCATATCTAAAAAAATTTAAGCATATGTGCAAAACATTTATTGTCAAATTCTAAAGTGAAAAAATATTCACTGGAATTACTTTTTTATTCTCATCAGTGTGTTTGAACCATCTTATCTTCCTCCCAAAGAACATTTGAGTAATTAACAAACATACCATGTGCTCAGTAGGTTTCAAAACAGCAGCATGAATTAGAAGATTTTTTTCCTTTTATATGCTCTGCTACTTTTATAGCAGTATTTGCAGTGTTTCCAGCTTCTCATTTACAGCTTCAGTAGAGTAGTTAAACTATCTGTATGTTCTGTTTTATCTTCTAATGGAAGTGTTTTTGTTTATCTACTGTAGCTTAGTCATCCAATGGAGGTTTGTAAACAGAGTTCAGAAACAAATGAATGCTTTTTTGGAGGTAAGTTTCATTAGCTGCTGTTATCTTCCAAATGATATTTTTAGTTAATAGATACTGATTTTGATTGGACCAGATTCATCTTTGTGTGGAATTTTTCAAGCGTCAAATTTGGGATTGAGAGATTTGGCATGATCACAAAAGTACTTAATGCTTAGAAAAGTTAGTGAAATCTTGAAAACATTTTTAGAGTTTTGTTCTCCAGCATTACACCCCCTTCTTCCTCCCACCAGTGTATCCATTTTCTTTAACTTTAAAACGTCTTCGAAATTAAGTAATCCCGGACTTCTAAATGATAGATTTCTAATGCTGCCTCTCTCCTGTGGGACCCTCAACTATTCTCGGTTCTCGATGCCCTTCCCTTCTTCTGCTGCCAGCCATAAATGCTTGTGTGCCCCACTACTTTCCTTGCAATCATGGATCCTGGAACACAGCAATCCACAGATCCTACATTTTGATACTCCCTTGAGTATTTCAAATTTCATTGCAGCTCCATCTGCTGCCACAAATTTTTTCAGGCTCTGGCTTCTTTGATATTGCAATAGTCACTAATTAACAGAACACTAAATTGATTTCAACTGGTTCCTGCTCCTGCCCAATAATTTACTCATCAGAATAATTTCCTGGTTTGTCTTTTATGCAATCCACATAGTAGTTAAAGCTGTTGGAAGAAGAGAAAAATTCTATTCCCCCATACATCTGTTGGTTCAAAAATCCTCTGGTATGGGAACGTACGTTAATCTTGAGGAAGATTACTCAGAAATTAAAGGATATCGGCCAAATAAACATTAGATAACGTTAAATCTAGCTCTAAGAAAAGACTGAGTTTTGTTTTTTCTTTCTTTCAGGGATTCACAGAACTCCTACCTACTGATTTGATTAAAATTTTTGATGAAAATGAGCTGGAGGTTAGTATTTTCAAATGACTTTTGGAGACAGAAGATCAGCATTTTTCATTATTCTTAGATAGTCTCCATTCTGGACTGAACAGTCTAAAACGGGTGGGCAAAACGCGGCCCGTGGGCTGGAACTGGCCAACCGATTGATTGCATCTGGCCCGCAGCGCTCTGCATGGGGCCGTGCTCCAACCTAAGTCAGTCTGTGCTGCACACCCGCCCACACCCACTGGTGCCCCCAGCCAGTGTCCACAACTGCCCAGGGCTGCTCCCACTACTGCAGCAGCTGCCCAGGTGATGGTTGGCTCTCCCCATCTCCAGCGGCTTCGCCTCCTCTTGGTCCTGCTGCACCACTCCAGGCAGGAGGTAGCACAAGGAAGCAGTGGTGGCCATGGGGATGTGTGCTGGGCACCATGTGCCCAGCCGGGCGGTGGGGAAGCTGCAGCTGGGCAGCTCCTGCCCCAGCACGTGGGGCTCCAGCTCCCGGCTGCCTTCCACTCACTTGGCTGCCTGGAGCTGTATACTCATTGCACTGGGTGGGTGGAAGGCAGTGTGAGTTGCCCCAGGAAGGAGCAGGTAGGGCTCAGTCCCATGCAAAATGCCACAGGTGGCAGGGTGGGTACAGACATCACCTGCACTGCACTGTCCACACGACCTCTGCTGCGCACACTCCCTGCCCTCCATCACCCCCCCTACTCCCCAGCCAGCTCCTGGAACCTAGCACACAGGCAGCACCTCACAAATGCACACCCACCCCCCTGACACAACCCCTCAGCCTCCCCAGACACAATATATATGAGTAAGACTTTATTTTGAGCTATTATGCAATTGCCTCTATATACACTATTCAAACATAAATCAGGACAAAAAATCTTTTTTGAAATAAAATTAAAATATGTTATAGTAGATTTGTTATATAAACTATATGTTATAGTTTGATTTTTAGTATATGATTTGTTTCTTACCTATAATTTGTTGAAATATCTTTTGAAAGATTTTTTGTGCGGCCCTTGACAGCTCATCAAAACTCGTTAAGGGGCCTGCCAGCTGATATAATTGCCCACCCCAGGTCCAGAAGTACATACTGGGAGGGGGTGGGGAGTGCTGATGCACTAATTAGTAATGAGTGGGAAGGTTTTCTTTCTAGTTATTTAGTCTAAGGAATCTCTCTTTCATATAAGAATGACTGGAATTTAGGGAAGTGCTTTTCACTGAATTGAAAAAAATATATACTCCCTGATTCTGTGAGATGCCTAAGTATGTGCATACCTTTAAAGCATCTGAATTTAAATAGCTTGTTGAACCAGGGCCATCATTATTATGCTGGCAGTTTGTGTGGTTTTATGTTGAATGCAATAAAAGATGTAGTCTGTGTTCTGTGGAGCAACCATATTAATTATAGTGTCCACTGCACTACAGGGACATGAAAATACTTTGAGAACTCTACTGAGGAAACAGTATGACTTCTCTTTGCATTTGTATTTCCGTTGCTTAGCAGTGTAAAACAGGGAGACAGCAGAGAGAAGGGTTAGAATAGGTACGGTGGTTTCCTTACTGTACTATTTTCTATTAACAATTACATCTATATGTAGTTACTAATGTGTGGCCTTGGAGATGTTGATGTTAATGACTGGAGACAACATACGATCTACAAGAACGGATACTGTCCGAACCATCCTTTAATCCAGTGGTTCTGGAAGGTAATACATTTACCACATTCTGTTTATTATACTTGTATTTCTGAGAGTCAAATGTACAGCATCATACTGCATACAGTAGTGTCAGGTCTGAGGTTTTTATCCTCAATGAGGGTGCTGAACAGCATTTATTCAAGCTGGACAGCCATGATGAAAAGCTCCCAATTACTATTGATACGTGTGTTAGTACGTGGACAACCATGATGAAAAGCTCCCAATTACTATTGATGCGTGTCTTAGTAGATAGAGTAAATTAAATCTAAACACAAGCCATGAAGTTTGAATTTGGGGTTTAGGTTCAGGCCTGTCTCTAGCTGAATGACTTGTGGCGTAATATTTCTATAGGGTTACAGATGTTCATAGAAATATAGATGTTAATGATGGCCATTAAACTCATTTGGGTTTGCTTATGTTCTTACATACAACCCACATCCTACGCCTGGTGTATCCTTGTGCATACTGTTTAACCCTATGATATGTGTTCAGTTTTTGTAATATTTCTTCATTACCTCATGGAAGAGGAGCTATTTCCTCTCCCCATTAATTGATGCCTCTAAACCTACAGCCCATTTTGCCATGGGAAGGTCAGTCTGATTCACTCTCTGCTACCATAACTGGGTTTCTTCTAGCTCTTCTGTCTCCCTAGATTTCTCCGCATAATTTAAATCCATCTGATGCATACTTCAGCTAGCCAGTGGCTTTTTAATATTACTGGGTTTTTGCTCCCCTTCCCCTCTCCAAATTAGGAGCATGTCCTCTTTGAGGAACAGTAGAAAGGGATCCATCTTGTTTCCTGCCCTGTGTTAACCTGTGCCTGTACCAGCATGGGGGTCTAACCTACAATCTCAGTTTAGTTTGTGTGTTCAGCCCTTTAGCCATTCTCTGTGGCTCTCTGAAATTTCATTCTTCATTTGTACTTATTTTCTTACTTGAAGATGAACTTGTATTTCTTGGGCTATTTCATGAGGAAGGGAGCAGTGTCTGCTTCATTAAATGAGAGCTTCTTGGAAGGAGCATAAAAGACTGAAAAAGTTGGGACTGATATTCTAGAAAATGACATAGAGATGTTTGCCTTACATAAAAGCAGCAGATCAAAAACATGTCAGTGCTTTCTTGCCCTTTTTATATATCAAGGGGTTAGAATAGCCATAATAGATAGATACAAGCCTACCACCTCAGAACAGTAAGATGGATAATAATTTGGCATTGAAATGCAGTGTCCACTTGGTTTTCTTTTCCCTTTTGCGTTCCATCTCTGTCATCTGACTCTAGCAAATTTATCTTGTCTGTTAAGTGAAACTAATCAAATATCGTAGAACATAGTAGCCACTGACTGTTTTGAGGAATCTCAGTCATTTGCTTTTCTGTAATCTCCTTCCATTAGGAAGATTACTGATGCGATTCACCCACTTGGTGTGCTGTAGTAGTTTGTACAGATTGTACCAAAAAGAATGCCAGCTCATCCAAACCACAGCAGACAGCTGTGACACGTTTTCTTTTTAACAGTGGCAACTGAGAGAAGTCTCTTCGGGCTAAGACTAGAAAGCCTGGTTTCATGGCTGTGGTCATAAACACTGTACGGCTCTCTTTTTGAAGTATGTTGTCAAGTTCCTGCAATATAAATAAAAATTGGTTAAAAAAAATCTAGCTGATGACAGCCCACCCTGTGGCATGAAGTAAAAAAGCATAGTGACTGTACACATTTGTTAATAGGCTGTGTTACTGATGGATGCTGAGAAACGTATCCGGTTACTGCAGTTTGTTACGGGGACATCTCGAGTGCCTATGAATGGATTTGCTGAACTTTACGGTGAGTTAATAATGGATTGATCATAGGTGCATCTAAGCTCTAAAATCTCTTTTCTCTGAAACATTGAGACCATTGATGGACGTGATGAGATCAGATTCTATTCCAACCTCCAAATGGACTTAGGGACCTGAATGCAATACTGTTTCACTCTACCCAGGTCCCTGAAAAACTGTTATTACAAAACGTAGTTGGGTCCTTTCCCCCACCCCCTGCTTTTTCGTGACTTGGCCGTATGGGTAAGATGACAGTTTTTATATTCGTTGATTTTTAGAGACTTGAGCAAGATTTTCAGGGACTTGAGGGAGGAATAAAATAACAGTTGGGTGCCTAAGTCCACTTAAACACGTAAGAGGTGGAACAGAATTTTGCCCCAGGTGACAGTCGGGAAACCTGTAAATTAGGGGAGCCAGGGAAATTGTGAAAGAGATTTTGAGCCCAAGTAAACTGAATGTTTTTGTCCCTAGCTCTTGAAAACCTATGGAGACTTTTTAAACCCTCCCTGACAGGAAATGTAGAGAGATGACCAAGGTCAGGCCTGTGCGTCAGAAGGATTTCTAGTCCCACAATGACATCAGTGCATACATGCAGCTTGTCCTTGGCAGGAATCATCATTTTATTTCTGTATGGGGTACGTGCATGTGGTGCTTCCACATGTTGGAAACGCACAAACACGTTACTTTTGCAGCAGTGGTTTGTATTCATGTTTCTGGCACGCTATACATTCATTGCAGGTGTATGGAATAACAAGTGCATAGTATTTACAAATGCAGAGTACAGTCCTTGGCTGCTTTAATGTAGCTTTCAAGTGAAACGAAATTACACAAATTTGCATCAGCTGAGAACCTAGCCTGTAATTTGTGCAAACATTTAATTGTTGGCTCTAGCATTTATGCAGCCCCATCACAAATCCACTGTTTATCCTCGTGTGTTTTTACTTTTTGTCCAGGTTCAAATGGTCCTCAGCTGTTTACAATAGAGCAATGGGGAAGTCCTGATAAATTGCCCAGAGCTCACACATGGTAAGTGAGAACATAGAATTAAGGCATTTCTGGATTGTTGCACGGCCAAAAAAGAATGGACACCACTGAACAAATTTGACACTGAACTGAACTGAACTTGGTTTGAAAATCTTGCCTTTAACCTATAAAGGGACTTTTCTATAGAATTGGGATAATTTCCATCATGGCACTAACTGCTAGAAATTTCTAAGCATTTAGAGTTATGTACTCTTACAATGGCTCTGGTATGAAACCTGAAAAATTCCAGGAACCAGCAAGGCTCAACATCAGTGAATAATAATTAATTCTCTTAGTTTTCTTTGTTTAACCCTCTCCTTCAGCATACCAAAGGTTCAGACATTTTTATTGAAACAAATATATAGATTCACTTAAAACGGTTGAAATCATGCTGATACCAGGTCACTTTATTATGGTACAGACTGTTTATGTTCTCTTGGACTGTGTTCTAAGCATTTTAAAGTTGGGAGGTTTCTTCTGTGCTACTGCTGCCATATTCAAATGCGTTTGTCACACAGAAGGGATTCGGCTTGACAGCTTTTTCACCTTATTTCACACTTTATTTCCAGAAATTGCTACCCCTAAGATAGCAATGTTAATTTGCTAATTTGAATGCACCCATTAGTCTGCAAATTGCCTTAAGCACTTGGCAATTAAACTACCATGCTAATGAGATGGAACTGTCTTCTATAATAGTTTTAATGCCTTCTGCTTGAAGTTTTTTCTCTATATCAGATGTAACATATTTCATCAAATATATAAGAAATTAGTCCTGCCAAATCCTGATCAAGCAAAGCGCCTGGAACTCGGGGCCCCTCCCTACCTTCTACAATGACACCCTTCTATCATGCCCGTTGGTTTGCTCATCCTGGTCCCTTATACTTTTCCCTTGCTGCCCAACTGGCCAGCTTTAAGAAGAGGGATGAGGGGTGCTCTGGGTAATGTGTAGCCCATGGTTTGGTGGTTGGAGCACTTTGTTGAGAAATAAGCGAGACCTAGAATAGAATCTGGGTCTTCTGCTCCATGGACAAGTACTGTAATGACCAGGCTACTGGTTAACAAATGGAAAAGCTCCCCCACTGCCTCCTTTTTTATTTCGGGCAGTTGCACACATACCTGCCACAAATGGAAGTAAAATCTAAAGCTTGTATAAAGGCCTAAACAAGCTTTGGTCTTCTGGCACGCATTCATTTAGTGGCACGGTGGGATCTGATTCCCAATCCCAACTATCGTGCCTTTTTCTGTGCCACATGCGTATGGCAAGAGGCACGATTTTGGGATTGGGGATCAGATCCTAATTGTACCATTACTACTTGCCAGTGCCAGGTGAGTCCAGAATATTAATTCAGCACCAGGTGCTGGCAAACTCAGCACCAGGTGCCACAGCCTCATGGGGGCCAACAATTAGCTGAGTGTCATCCCCAACCTTGGACAGTCCTGGGTCAGTTTCCTCCAGGGCTGTCAGGACATGCAGTCAGCTGTGGCTGGGCTGCTAGGCACAGGGCTTTACAGGGGGAGGTCAAGGAGCCTCCCATCCCTAGGGATTTTTAACCCGTGGACTCCTTCCCTCTGGGAGCTTCTGATCCTCCATATGCAGCAGCCAAACTAGAACTGCCAGGTACAAAGTTTAAGATGTCCAGTAGGAGAACTGTCATCACCCCTTAACCCCTCCAATTATCAGCCTTGGACCAGAGGTTGGCAGTCAACTAATTGTCAGTCCTGGGGCTGGACTGCACCAGTCAATTGATTGTTGGTTGATCAGTTGATTTTCAGCCTTGGCCACACTCTCAATATAAGGTGACATACAGACCAGCCATAAACATGTTCTATATTATATGTGGAACATTTTATGGGTTGTTTCCCATTTTATGGCACCTTTAAATTGGATACAGCAGTTCCCCATTTATGCCATGATTAACGGGTTAATCGCAGCATAAATGTAAAATCTGTAGAGGGGGCCTTGCATACATGACATTTAGGTGTATAAAGGAGAAATAGGATATAGGCCTAGTCAGTGACAGAGCTGAAAACTGTAGCTCAGCAGTCCTAACAGCTTTAAGATTCCTGTCAAATATTGTGAGGAAGAAAATCAGGAGAAATTATACATATTTTTCTGTGTCTTAAAACAGTTGCTTGATTTTAAAGGAATCTGAATCTCAGGCCTTGGCATTCTAAAGTCAGTTCTGCTACTTGATAGAAATGGTGAGCTTCAAAAAACGCTGGGTAATGCATGGGGTTTTGTTTGCAGTGAGAGGTAGATGGCACAAAGGGGGAATAGTGTACTCCTGAGGGGCACAGGGAGAGAAACAGAAGTACTTCACATTGGCAGTCCATTACTATTCCTTCCCTTGTTTTATGTCTTACAAATTTATCACCCTTTCCTCTTTTGTTCTGAGAAACTAATGAATTGAAATAGATACTTGACATGGGAAAGAAAGATTGGCAAAAATACAAATAGGGAGTTGATATCTCTCTTTTTTTGTGCTGGGATTCACTTCAGAAATCTCTCCTTCTCCTCCTCCTTCTTTCCCCCTGTCTGTACCGCTCTGCAGGCAGTTTTTGCTCTCATCACCATGTGCCTGGATTCAGTTTCCATGAATGATTTTTATTCTCTTCCTTGGAAAGTGGGTATAGAATTAGCTCTCTGAAAAATACTGAACAAAGCGCAGCCACAGGAAAACACCTTGCACAGAAGCAGCTGGTTCCAAGAGGCTCCGTATGCCCTTGTCATGTCACAATTCACTAAAAATGTGAGTTCACAGCTCGTTTGACTGAAGTTGGCCAAAAAATGGCCAAAACCCACAGGTGACGGGCACTAAAAAGCTATGAAGCAAAAGCACCGAAAGATTAGTTGCTGCTGTGAATGCTTTTCGCTTAGGAATTCCTCTAATATAAATGTAATAAAAATTCTAGAGGGTTTGTGGGTGAATTTTAAATTATCGTAAGATCATTTAAACAAACAAATAGAAAGTCCTTGTTTTAAGTAATTGGTTTTAATCAATTCTTTCATTTGTATTGCAGTTACTTTCTTAAGAAAGGCACATTCTCATTGGTTGACATTAATCTGTAAAACATACAGACTTGCAAATAGGCCTTTTATACTAGGTTTGATTCAGAAGGTACACTATCAATATATGCATTTATTGAAACAATTATAAAACTTGATATTTTCTGATTTGTATCAGCCATATAGTATGAATATATTAGAAGATGCCAAAAGTTCTATTGTTCATTGGCTAGATAAACTTTACTTATGATTTGTGTCAGGAAGGTATATTAAAATAGTGACTACAGTGGAGTCGCATCATACGCGCATTTAACTTGCATGAATTCAGCTATACACACTCGGCCAAAAAAAAAAAAAAAAAGAGAAAAATAATTTAAATAGTGCTGACGATTCCACCTGCTATTCCACTCAATGAGTTCCTGCCTCTCATTATGTGAGCATCTCGCCACGCTGAGTGTGATTCTAGTGTTTAAAGATATGTATTTTTTCGTACAACATGGCCCAGAACCAGAGCCAACCACTTCGTCTGCGACTCGCTCTCCATCACCCAAGCCTGCCCATCGTCTCCTGGATCAACATCAAGCCCTGATGACCCCCCAATATGGGCAATTTAAGGGATTATCAAGGGTAATTTGACTATACACAATTTTCGCCTAACGCGCTGACTTTAGAACCTAACCCCTGCGTAAGATGCGACTCCACTGTATAATATAATTACATGCACAAAATGACTCATTATTATCTTCTTTAAACAAACAAATTATCTGGATACGTAAACTGCTACATACTTTTTCTACAAAAACAGTGTCAGTTGGATCTCAAGTAGGGGGAGACACTGTTAAGCAGAAATAATCTGCTTAGATGAGTTTAGTGAATGACACTCATAAGATGCATGGTAATGTCTCCTGAAATCAGGAATCTAGGGGTTTGGTCCCAACACCTGTGATGACTTGACTAGTCTTTTGTACCCAGCAGCACAGCCCCCCATGGCAGCCTCCATTCTTGGAACCAGTTGTAAAAGCAGTACATGATCTGTTGTCACCCTCTTATAAAGCTTGAGCACAAGGGTTAGTTATCCCTCCCCGATTCCTTCGCCATATTAAAAAGCACACAGCCTTTAACTCAGAGCTTTTGATGGTTGCTTATGGATTCAATATTTTTTTACTATTTAAATGTTTGAAGGATTATAATAAGTTTGGGCCCTGACATCTCCTGTGTTAAATTCAGATTTCATTTTAAATGGGTTTTTTTTTTTAAGGAAATCATTTCTTAGATGTTTTAAAAATATTTTGTTGTTTAAAGCATAATTTAAATGAAAAAATCAACTTCTGTCATTGATTTTTATCACATCTGGTTAAAAATACTTTAAAATTTACAGCATTTAGAAGATAGGGCTCTCCTTTGTCTGTGTTTTTTAACAGTATTCTGTAGCAGCAATTTAAATTTTTTGGTTTTCCATGCATATATCCAGATACCTTACAGAACAGTTTTCATTATCCAGTAAATTCTCCAAGGGCTTTCTGGTGGACCTGCTGCCTGCCATGTGTAGCTATCTCCAGAGGATGAACATCTGTCCTTTAAATTCAGTGCATCTCTGCTGAAGCTCTGAAAATGGTGAAACATTCTTGGAAGCCTGATTTTTCTATTAAAACATGCAACTAAAAATTACCATTTTTTAAGCCAAGCCAATTTTAACAATTTTCCAGCCTCAGGTCTAAATTGGAAAAAATCAACTGGCTACCTGTGAATGTGAACTTAATCACAACCAAGGTTTGGGTTCAGCTACTATTAGCAGTGTAGGGACAGAAAGAAGTTGAGTGTAAAAGGGCACCAGAGACCTATTTTCAAAAGGACAATAGGTTTCACAGGCGAAGGTAGCCTCCATATTATTAGTATTATTATTATTGTTGCGATCGTTACTGTTTTTGTTACTTATTGTTATCATGGCTAATAAGAATACTATAATGATTAATCATAATAAGTTATTGAACCATATGCAGTTATTTGTCAGTTTTAAATTGATTTTTTTAGTGATACTTTTTCTACTTCATTTTCAGCTTTAATCGCCTTGACTTACCTCCTTATGAATCTTTTGAAGATTTACGAGAGAAACTTCTTATGGCAGTGGAAAATGCTCAAGGATTTGAAGGAGTGGATTAAAACAGCTACTTTTTTTTCTTTTTCCATTGAGCAAGTTCTGCTTGCACTTTTGAATTTTGCCTAACGGACAGTGAGTGACTATGACAGAACAGTTGCACAATGTTGGTTCATGGAGCAAATCTCTTCTACAGTGCAGTTGCCTAAATTCAGAAGTTTTGAACTAGAACCTGTGGATAGTATTTCTGACACTTCCACAGCAAATTACCCGACTGGTTGATGTGTACTCTGATTACATTTCAACAGGACTTGTTCTATTTATGTTGTGCCTCTGTAGGCAAAGCCCTTAATAAATATTTTACATACTTTCTAATGACAATGAATGGAATTAATCACTTTACAGGTATAGTATTACAGCTCATGTTTACTTTTTACTTGATTTAGACATATTTTCAGATTTTATTTCATTACAATTAAAAATATCATATGCTTGGAAAAATGAGCATTTTTCTTATCTTAATTTCATACCGGACTTGATGCCAGTGGCATTTTTACTTTCAAAGTGCATTTTGAGCCTTGTCTCCAACCTATTGGAAAAGTAGAAGAAACCTATGTCAGAAATTTTCTACAAATGGGATATATTCAGAGCAAATCTAAAACCTTTTCACTGAGCACATTAATATTTTCTGTACCCAGAAGAATAAGTACAGATTGGATGTTACATTTTTGTATGAATCAGTAGAATAGTTGTAAGTTAAGAGAGGATCATAACATAGCATGCCAAATCTCACGTTCAGTAAAGAAATCGCCTCATTATTCCTTGGTAATATTTACATGTGCTATAAAGCCTTTTGGGAAAGGGTTGGCATCATTATAGAAGAAGATGCTTAACCCTATCATTAACTTTGTACAGTGATTCTTTTATTATCCTTTCCTCTTTACTGTTTGCAATGGAGGCATTTTGAATGAAACCTGGCACTGCTTGATTTGGAACTGTGGAAACCAGATCTCTTTTGTCAACCTATTTGTATGCATTTGCTAATGATATCGAAATAACATTTTTGTTTTGTTTTGTTTTGTTTCTAACTGCACCAACTCTAAAGGCACTTTATGTAACACATGGAGGTCATATCTTTTTTTTTAAATCCTAAACATTAATGTGATTATATTCCTTCTCACTGCACATGTCTTTCTGGTGCAATATCTATCAATTGTGAATCTGGCTGCTGCTGATGTATAAAATCCAGATGTAGAGCTGAGCCTGCAGACATGTTCTCACCAATTGTTTTTGTGATTTTATTTTTTACTCAATCACAAAGATTTATTTAATATACACAGCTATCTAATCAATTTTGTTACCTATGACATGTTGCATGCTTAAACTATAATGCCTGAGTTGCATCTGTTGTGTGATAGATTAAAGATGAAAGAGAAGACTTGCATTTGATCCACTGAAGTGAAATGGTTACCGCAGTGATAGGGTAGACTGGAGGGTATAGATTTAGCAATTTGATTACGTTCAGCTTTGTAAGTTTTTGCCATGTACTTCACCACTTCTAAAAATCCACTTGATCGTTACTCACAAGCAAGGTGATAGAGTGCAAGAACTGAACCATTTTCACATAGCAGATGCTGTTCACTACCAGCAATGGGTGTGGCAGTAATTGCTAGCAGGGAACTTTAATGAGTATAACCTTTGACTGTAAAAGCTACTTTAAGGAAACTTATCAAAGCTATTAACATTCAGCAAATACTAATGGGTGGAACTTTGCCTAGATGGGAGGTCACCTTAGTGCACTGACAATAGGTGAAGAGCCAACAGGTGCATGTAGAAATTCTGAGTGGTTTAATTGCTACATCGATTAAGGTTGATTCCCTTTCTATATTATATTTATTTTCTGACATTCCTTTTTGTTTTGTCTGGTGATTTGAAAACTTAGACATGAAAATGAAGTGGACTGGATCCAAATAGATGTATCACACTACTGTGATTGCTTCTGACCTTTGGAGTGGGTTGTGATCCTGATATTCTTAATGTAATTCAATGTGCCAAACATCTCTAGCTACCACATGGCATCACCTCTGAAATGTTCTGAGTCAGTTCTCTTTCTTTGGCCAGTCTTAAATGGAAACATTTCTGTATGTTTGGAGGTTCCATTTCACTACAGTACTGTATAAGATTCTTAAGCCAATGGGCCTTGAACTCACATTGTGGACTTTTAAATATGACCCAACACTTGCATATAAAGGGAGATGTGATCTAGCAATTAGACTGAGAAGAACTGAATGTCAGAGAGGCTTGGCCAAATTTCATAATCCCAAACTCGCTCAGTACGACTTTGCTTCTGTTCCTGATTTCCTGCCTCTAAAATTGATTTAATAGTACAGTAAAAGCTGTGTTAACCAGCACTTTATTAGCCGGGAAACTATTAACCGGCATCCGAGTGATGCGGCAAAAGCAAAACCGGAAGTACCACTTCCAGGGGACCTCCCGTTTTGCCGCCACGAGCTGAGTTTTTCTTCACCCCTTTTTCGGCCCACGGCCCAAGGCAAAGCAGCCTGCGCGGGGAAAAAGCAACCTGCACGGGGCCTCCTCCCTGTCCCCCGGCAAATTGATGCCGGGGAGTGCACCAGACGGTGCACATTTGATTAACCAGAATATTTGATTAACCATCATCCCCCATTCCCAGGGGATGCCAGATAACAGAGCTTTTACTGTAACTGCCTGCCTATATCAAAGCCCTTTTAGACAAATGCTGTTGTAGAGCTGGGGACTATCAAACAAGAGAGTATAACATTTTAAGATCAAGTTTTTACAAAGGTTAAGCTACTGTCTTTTCAGATCTGCTAAGATGCATGACTTTAAAACAGAAATTCCAACAAATGGTAGACCTCAGTAATGTATTTTTACACCAAGGTCAGTTTCAGTGTATTGAAAAAATCAGCATGGATGTGCTTATGGCACATTCAGCATTGGAAAACCATTCTCAAACAAAATGTAACAATCCCATCTCCTATGTGCGATAGTCAGGAAGTATGATTGCAGCACATGAAGACAAGTCCAAGAAATATTTAATCTGGCTAGTCTGGTCAACAATAGAAGTGAATCAACAGGGACTAGCTGCCTAAGTCCCTGGCAAGCCCAGGCAGTAGGTGCTAGTCCACACCTTGCTGTGCAAGAAAAGGTGTATAGAGAAGTTTTGTATTCTCTGATTTGAGCACAGATAAGTGCATGGAGCTCTGCTGCATTGCACTCGAGCTAGCTAAACGTACAGTAATTCAGTTGTGCTAGAAAGACACTTCCCAAGTGCAGCCTGGGCAGATCATGTCCCTAGCTAATTTAGGGCTAACTCTACTATTGGAAGCACTGTTAGTGGAAAAAGAACACTGCACTAACACAGCTCTCCTCCTTCTACACCCCAACCCAGTTAAGGGAGTGCCATGCAATCCCAGGCTGTCTTGTGTCAACATAACCCCAGAGTCCCTTGAATTCAAACCTCACAGCACAGAAAGGGACCTATCCGTTATTATTGGATCAGCAAGTCATTTTGCCTACTGTGGTGGTGGATTGTTTAATGGGAAAAGTGAATTGTCCAGTCTGATCTCTTTGTTGCACAAAGCTTTTTATGTTGCCATAAACGTTCTTTCTCATTGGCTAGTGCTAACAGGCTGTTACTAAGTGGCACATTTGAATAACAGTCCTTGGCCTTATCTATAACGAGTTTAGCCACCAACATAGCTATATTGATGTAACTGCACTGATGCAGATTTCTAGGCACCATTGCAAACAAATTGCTATTCTTAAGGTAGTTGCATCAAGGCACAGACAAGAGTAGCTCCCCATTGTAACTCATGGCGCTTCATAGGAAATGCCATGAGTTTCAATGATCCACTGGACCAAACAGAAGTTTGCTGTTGAGTCCTGGAAGTGGGGAATCGAGCTGTTGTTTAGAGCAGCTGCAAGGCTGCAGCTGCTCTCCCCTAGAAACACCCCTCCCAGCCCTGGCACTGTCTTCAGAATGGGAGGGGGGAAGGAAGCAGAGAGCTCATTCTGGAGGCTCCAATCTACCCACCCCACCCTCCATCACCAGCTAAAAAACCAACATGTCATTTTGTTGCCTATGACAAAATGACATGTTGTAAAACCAGACCGAACTCCCTCTGCTCTCTTTCCTCACTCCCATTCTGAAGACTGTGCTGGAGCAGGGCTGAGCTGCTGTCAGCCCAGCCTTGCGCACAGACACAAGTTACTGAAGCCACTCTGTTTTGGAGTGTCTTCATCTGAACCCTCATGAAATGAGGTTTCAGATTTTCATGGGATGGGGCCCCTTTAAAGCATTTTACAGCCGTGCACTTCCGTTTGGTCACAGAGTGTTTTCAGGGACAAGATATAGCAAAAATTGTCACTTCTGTCTGCGTGTTCAGTGGCTAAAATCTCCAGGATAGACAAACCCCTTGTGACAACAGAAAAGGCTAATATGACTTGTACAGTATGCTCTCTAACCCAGGGAAGTATCTTCAGTTATGCAATAACCTGTGTGGGTACGGGCATACAATATTATGCTTCAGCAACCCTTTTAAAGGAACTTGATTCTATACTACAGATTACTGTAGCAGAGCTGTGTATTTGACGATTTAGTGTTGGCTAATATGATGCACGATAAGGTTTTTTGGAGTTCCTGTTCTAACATGGTGCAGCCTATTAGCAATCTGTTTGGAACTCTTACTGCCAGATTTCAAGAACGTTCTCTTGAAAAGTGGCTAATTGTCTCATTATTAAACCTTAGTTAATGAGGAAATTGGTCCATTGGAACCTATGCCCTAACACTGTGCCTTTCTTTAATTTTTAATTTCTGTATTCAGATTTAATTTGCCTTGACCAAGTATGTATGGGTAGCTCACCCCCTTAATCACAAAGCCAGTACTGCAATACAGTTTGTATTCTAAACGATATATCCATCCAAATTATAATTTGGAGTCAAGAAGGCAGTGGCCATAAAAGATCTTGCCCCCAAATGATTTGTCCATTTGTGCACAAACATTAAGGCAAGTAGTTTATAGACTTTTAGCAAGTTGCAGGACAAGATGGGACTTCTGTTATTGTCATTTCTGGTTCACATCAAGTCTTTTAGATCTCTGGTTTTCTAGTAAGAGTGCTAATTTATATAGAGCAAAACACAATAATTCCATCTTGCATTCCTAGCCAATGGAAACTCATGACTGGACATCTTTTCTTCCTCTTATCTTCCTTCTATTCTAAAGCTAACAAAGCAGCTAATCCATTATATTACCAGAGCTTATTTTTAAAGTCTCTCATCCTACTGACATCCCTGCCTCTGAATCGTTTTTTTATGTGAGTGGGCTCGCTATGTGCTGTCATGCAGTGTTTTCCAATACATCAGTAGAGGGTGCTGCTATGCAGACTAACCACACAGTTGGTGCCACGCCTAATCTCAGTTCACCCAAAAGAAATGCACTGCTACTGTGATGTGTTTGGTCTTTCCAGACTGGTGATTATGGCTGCAGAGTTCTGCATCAAACACGAATCTCAGTTTTGAGTTACTAAACCTGTTCAGACATGGGTGCAACTCTGGCGTCTTTAAAGTCCACAGGAAAGCTCTGATCAGCTTGAATGGGGCCAGAATGTTACCCTTTGTGTTTAAAACTGGGAGGAAAAAGTAAGTCATTTGAACCATATTTTTAATGTATATAAATAAGTACAGCATGTTCATAGAAATAGAGATGAATATTCAATATGGAAAATGATTTTTAAAATCTTAAAATCAGTACCAGATTAGACATCTTGTAAGCATCCATTTGTTTGGTTTCATAGCAAAAAGCTTTTCTTTTGTATAGAATTTCAAAATAAAAAAAAAAAACCCTACTCTCACATCAGACATCTATTCAAAGATGTTGCACTAAAGTGATGCATGTTTGCAATGCACTGAGGAAACTTTTGATACAACTGGAATTTAACCATATTAATGTTCTATATCCCTCAGGTCTGTCAAACTGCACGACCTTTATTGCTATCACATTTTTTATAAGCACAAACCATGAATAATCATGGCTATGTATTTCTAGGTCATCCTGGTCTTTCTACTTTGATCTTTCATTTATGACATCATGTTTTCCTTCTTCAGGTTAGCTTCAGTGTAGCCTTGGTTCCTTTTTTTTACCACTATATATACATATATACACAGTATGTACCCACATACAGTTGAACATATATGTATTGCGTTTTTATACTTCTTTAATCCGTTCTGAGTTCATATTTGGCTTTAAAGAGAATTATAAGCAGTTTGTCTCCACTGCAACTTCAACAAAACCACGCCATAGTGGATACATTCTGATTCCCAGAACCCAGTGGACACCTCTAGAAGGTGATGTTGCTGAGCTCTATGTTTGTGAACCTTTGCCTTTATTCAAATTGAAACCTGAAATGATGACTACTTCCAAAGGTGAAAAAGTGTTTCAGACATTCCAGATGAAATTTTGCAATGTTTCGTAACTTTTTATTGTAAAATTGCTTCAGAATATGAGGCTATTTGAAACAATACTAAACTACCTTGAAATTAATTTTAAAAAGGAAGAAACAAAACTACGTATAAACAATACTAATTTTCACAATCAAAAAAGCTTTAAAACATGGTTGGATTTGATAAACAATGGGGGGATGGTTTTGTTTAAGGGCAAAATCATTTTTTCCATTTATTTTCTTAAGAGAAGTGAAGGGAATTGTAGTTTGTTTTCCTGACAGCAAAAGATCAATGTGACAAAATGAAGTTGTTGTAATGAAATGATGCAACTTGTTAAATATTTAATAAAGAATTATGGAAGCTGGAACATTTTATACTTCAAATACATGGTTTGTCTAATTGAAACTTTGTTTTGTTTTGTTTAAAAAATAACTTGTGTTAAAAGTCAGAATTTCCAGCAACCTTCTCTTGGTTGATTTGCAGAAGTAAGTGAATATCATTGTAATAGCTACCGTTTAATTTATTCAAGTAGTTCTACCATCTAAGCATTTTGAAATTCTAGAAAATGATTTCTGCTTTAAACTTGATGACTCGTAAGTGATTATTATATTAATAATAATTAGTAGATATTATGAATCCCACTACACACATTTCTTTGAAGAAATGCCATGGTATGCAAGATACAACCTCCTCTTCTCCTAACCCCCCATTCCCCACTGCCCCTGTATTCCTGTGCCTACTTGGTCCTTTATTGTTTTCAGGATCAGAAGGGTAATTCCTGCTAAACTGCTTCCAAGTGGGTTTAAAGTGAGCAATTCTCATCTTGAACTACTCAACTTTATGTAGTTACCTCTAAGCTCCTATATGAATCAATATGCCTACAATATGTATACCATATTTTTTCACATATAGCACTCGCCTTTTTTTTTTCCCCAAAATCAGCAGCTGGAAATTGAAGTGCACATTGTATGTGAGAAAATATGATAAAGTCTACGTTCAACCCACAGGGAGCAGACCAATGAGCAGGCCCAGCTCCCTAGCTGCCGCCGCCCACTAAATACAAGGAAAGATCTTTTTTTTCATTCTGCCTTTCAAAAACAGGGTGAGCATTAGGGGTATGCGAAATGGGCCATATTCGATTTGGATTTGGCCCGAATTGGGGACAGTGATTCGATTCGTTGATTTGGATCACTGTCCTGATTTGATTTGGCTGAATCTGAAGATTCAATGCTGATTCAGAGAATCAGCAATTTGACCAGAGACACAGCTTTAAATGTTTTTTTCTACATACCTCGAGGTACCAGGTGTGGCTCGTGAAAGCTGCAATGGTGGGGTGGATGGAGTGTCCCACAGGAGCATGCCCCCCTGCCGTGTGCTCAACGGTGAACCCAGAAGTGGACCAGAAGTACTTCCGGCCCACTTCGGGGTGCGCCGCCAAGTGCACAGGGGACCCTCCTGTGCCTCCCTGGCTCAGCAATCAGCTGCAGGGGGACCCTGGGTGCCCCCCCAGACCCAGGAAGCACCAGTCACTGAGATGAGAGGCAAGAGGGTGTCCCTCGCGCACTCCCTGGTGGACCGAGAAGTGGACCGGAAGTGCTTCTGGTCCGCTTCTGGGTCCACTGCTGAGCACGCTGGGGACCTCTCTGCATTCCTGTGCAAT
>NW_005841922.1:901593-912934 GCF_000455745.1 Alligator sinensis
CCATCCCCCCCAGCATCTCGCCATTCACAAGCTGCCTGGTATCTTGAGGTATGTAGAAAAAACATTTAGAGCTGTGTCTATGTCCGAATCATCAAATCTTTCCGAATCTCTCCAAATAGATTTGGAGGGTTTTGATTTGATTTGGAGAAATTAAAGGGTCTCCTGATTTGATTCGGAGATTCGGCCGCTGAATCTGGCTGAATCCCCGCCAAATCAAATCAGTGACCGAAGCTTCGCACAGCCCTAGTGAGTATCTTATTCGGGGAGTATTTGTGTATGAGATCATATTGGGGGGGGAGGTTCATTATGCGCGCGCACACACACGTATGGGTGTGTGTGTCTATATATATTGGGGGGTACATTATGCATACACATACACAAATGTATATGGGTATGTGTCTGTATCTATATATTTAAACCTTACATCTGAGTTGGATCTTCCCATTGCAGATTTTACTTCTATTACCTTAAATTTACAACCTGACATTCTTGAATATCTATAAACTGAAGCCCAGTGATAAATTTACTGTATGCAAACACAGAGGGGCTGGCAGCATCTAGCCCAGCCCATGGAGCTACTGTATTCGGCCTGCAGGGCTGGAGGGCTGTATTGGTGTTGGGCAGCATCCAGCTACACTTGTGCCGCTGCCACTTCTTCCCACCCTCCCAGCTCCAACCCAACGTGGGCTGGGTGGTTTCTGCAGCATGTCAGTGGCAGGGGTTTTGCCTTCATCCATTCTAGGACCAAGAACAGTAATTAGGAGTTGCATCACCACTTCCCCCAACATTTCCCCACCCCCTCCCCAGCTGCAGCATTGGGGCAGTTAGTAGCTGCAGGGGAACAGCTGCTTTGTGGACATAGTTTACAGACACCTGGCTTACAGACCCAGCTGCCAGGCCCCTGTGAGGAAAGCCCCTGCCACTGATATGCCACTGAAGCCATCTGGCCCATGTTAAACCAGGGCTGGGTTGTTCCAGCCCATGACTTGTAAAAGGTTGCTGGCCCCTGGAACAGACCATGAGAATCTATCTTAAAATATGGAGTAAAAGAAAGTGTCTTAATTTAACATGCCAAGCCTATACTGGTGCTATCCAGCTCATCCTCCTATGTTTCAGATTTCAGTGCTACAATCAAACTACACAATACATCAGTCCCAAGTATTATATCCTTTGTCACTAACAGTGGCTTCAATTATATGCATTACAGATATGAAGATCATTTTGGTAAACAGGAAACAAGAACTTTGTGCTTCAGTTCCAGCATGGCCCATTCCTCCACGTTTCTTTAGTTATGATGGCTAAGGTAGTTGAGAAGTAACATAAATGAATCACTTAGCCTTAAATCTAAGGGTACGTTGGGGAGGGGGGTCTCCAATTAAACTGTCCCATACTTCCCTGACCTAACCTCTAAACAAGCTCTCGCTCCAGGATTTGGGACTTACCCTGTTAGCTCAATTTGGAGCAGTTTTATCCTGCTGCAAAATCTCCATCAAGTGAAATGTAAATCTAGTACTATATATTTCCAAACCACAGCTGCAGGATGGCACTGAATACAGGTGAAGTAAAGCTCTGGAATGACAAAAATGATAAGCAAACATTAAATTTTCCCCACCATCTCCCAGAAACAGTACAAGTCACCACCAACAAATGCCTGACTGCTGCTAATGACTGGGAATATCTGCCATTAATCAATAAAGGATTCATTTATAAAGGGGACCTGTTTGGATTTTGAATTGAGATTTTCGGTGATCAGTTTGGTTGAACATTCAGTCAGGTCTCATAGTACTTTATGGACAACAATTCTGGGAAATTTACTTGTATTTCTTCAGCCACTGGTGACAGCCTCTTTCATTCTTATTCTTCAGATTACACAGACAAGGCCACAGGCAAAGACGGAGGCATTTTTTGTTTACAGCCTGGTATTGTTCATTTTTGAAGCCCTTGATTTTCTGTTTGTAATTTGTTTCTTCCCTCAGTCGCTTCCCAACATTTCTTCTGCTTCAGGAAACTTGGAATATGTTCAAAGCGCCCATTAGCATAGCTGCCTTCAGCTATCTCAGGCCCATCCCAACATACAATCTGTATGTTCTTGTCTGTTTTTGATTTCTCCGTTGAAGAAGATGATTGAATATCATTCCTCCTAACCTTTAGCTTCTCTTCTTCCATGGGAAGCTTCTGAGCTCTCGTACTGCCAGAGCATCGACATTTTTAAAAGTTGATTCTATCAAGCGCAATTGTGCTCCAGCTCCAATTGTCCATTTGCTCCTTATCAAGACTAAATACTTTTCCAATGTAAAGTGACAAACTGCATGTAGTACACCATAGAATTAACTGGGGATCTTTGCAACAGAAAAAATAAATAGCCTTAAGGTTATGCACAATTGTCCCAGCAATGCCTATTCATTTTGTTAATACATTGATATCAGTACCTCCAGTAAGCATTCCCAAAAACTGGCTCAGCAATTTCTTTAATATTTCCAATATGACTTGAAATCCAAGTTGGCAGCTTTCCTAGTATGCCACAGTTATCTATTTGAACCATTATTTTAGTAGTGTTGGAGTGATGTTTTAGCTGTGATTGTCCATAAATTATGCAGGAGGCAAGGATTTTTTGGGTGAATATCTTTTTATTGGACCAACTGCATGGTTGGGATAAAGTTAGACAAGCTTTCAAATGCAAGACCTGATGAAACCCTGCAAGCTTGTCTAATTTTATCCCAGCCATGCAGTTGGTCCACTAAAAAGGTAATCACCCTTAAAAATCCTTGCTTCTTGCATATTAACCGTTGGCATAAAGAGGCTCTATTCCAGTAGCATGCATTGTACAAGGAAGGCTTGCTACCATGCAAGTACTATGTGGTTTACAGGTTATTTTTCATTTTCCAGAATCTTGAAGCAATTGACCAAAGCACTTTATCCATCTAAGGCTCTCTGGCCACCTCCCAAAAGCAATGCCACTGCTATTTTAAAGTAAGCCCATTAAGATTTCCAGTTTCCATCCCTCCCAGTGGTAGAACCAGCAGCAGCACTTCAACTCTGCAGGCCACCTCTGCTTCAGTCAGTAAATCATCAGGCTGAGAAAAAGAATAGACAATTACAAAATCTCTCTACAGTCTTCCATTATGCCTCCATTCTCAAAGATGCATGTAGAAGGGCCTTAAAAGACATAAAACAGCATGGAAAACAATTGGAAGAATGAAGGTTAGAGTGGACTAAATTGAGACAAGTGCTGTTCAACACCCAGGGATGAAACTGTGAAAGTCTGAGATCTGTAGGCCACCTGTCCATCTTTCCTAGTCTGCACTGAGGACTGAATATGATAACTTCATTCAAGGGGAATAACTACCTAGGCATTTGGGAAAGGAGATTTTTCTGTGTGAGTCTGTTGTCATGAAATATAAAAAGCTGAATCAATTCAACATGGCATCATCTGAGGCAATTCTCAGTATTTTGCAATGTTTTCTTGATCAGTGGCCCCAAAAGAGGATTTAAATAAGGAACTAGTGTTTGCCTATTATTACTCCTTCCTTGGGGAGATCTTTGTACATACTGTACTCTATGTCACTCTCTACAGAGCTTCTTGATTTCAGTCCTCAGCGCTTTCTCTAAGGTATTTTAAAAATGATAAAGTTAATAGTAAAAGAAGTAAATATAACTGTACCTGTATAACAGATAGTCCAACAAATGATGCAGAGGATTGGGAGTTGGGACTTTGGGGTTTTATTACTGAGTATGAACAATTTTGCTAAGCAGTCCTAGGCATATTAACCTATTCTGTCAACCTTTGTTTCCTCTCCTGTAAAATGGAAGTAGTGATGTCTCCCTCACCCAGATGAATGCTAAGCCTCAGTTCCTTAGAACAGCTGATGAACTGAGGCTAAACAGTTGTTCTATACGACTGCTGAGACCTCTGGATGGAAGGCACCAAATATGTCCAAGGAATTATAATAAATGTTTTCTCAGTTGAATTGGTCAATGTCAAATTTCCAGCAGATGGAGGCTTGCCAATAATTATCTGAGCTCCTGTTACATGAGCTAACAGAGGGAATGTCTACACTGATCAGTAACCATGTGCTCTTTGGCATGTCCCATTAACCCATCCCACTTCCTTCCCCATCCATGTGGGGGAAGCACCTTGTAATTGCAGCCCAAGCAATTGCCATGGGCAGATATTCACCAAGTCCTGTAAGTCCAAAGAATACAGTTGGAAACAAGGAATCAGGTAAAACAAGTTTGAAAACATATGTAGTAGATGCAGCTGACATTGCAAAGCTAATCCCAAAACTGCAGTAGCACTGTTAAGCAGGTGAACTAGCATGGAGCAAGGGGTGGGATTATACCATTTTGCTGATGTGAAATGATCAACAGCAGCTCCAAAACTTCTACATGAGGGAGAAGACCAACCTACCAGTGTCAGAGCACACTATTGGGGAATCCCATATGGGTACAGAAACTAGTTGCTATCGACACTGGGGAAACTGGCTCCTGCACTTTTCAGCAGGTCCATGCCTAACCAGTTTGGTGTTGACAAGTTAACTGTTGGGCTGATGGACTTGGAGGCTCATAGGGCTGCTATGAAAATTGTTCACCTATGCGTTATTGGCATCAGGGATGTGCCTGAAATAATAGCCTGATCCAGATAATGGGTTTCCCAGTTGGACTAGGGCTGTTAATGGTGAACATGTGCCCAAAGTGTGCTGTCATGTAGGAGCCAGGGATTATGCCTTGCAGCTGACATATTACTTTCTTGTGCGGGGGTTGGTGAATCACAGTTAAAGGCTCAAGCTTATATGCAAAGCCTGGGAAAGTCCTGCAGTGTTATCACCTCTAGTTGTGAGAGGTCAGGCATGTACATGCTTGGACAAACTTGGATCTATGCTCTCAAATTATAACTTGAGCTTTGAATATGCTTAAGAGAGGACATGTTAGAAGCCTTCAGATACTTGAAGGGCTGCCATAAAAATGAGGGAAAACACCTTTTCTCTTGCTGCAGAGAAGGGCGCAGATCAATGGCTTGAAGTTGCAGCAAACTAAGTTTAGGTTGCATATCTGGAAAAACTTCTTCACTGTTAGAATACTGAGACAGTGGAATAAACTGCCTAGGGAGTCGTCGACTCTCCACCGCTGGAGGTTTTCAAGAAGAGGTAAGTCAGCCACTAGTCGGGGATAATTTGGGCATAGCTATGTTTATGTTCTGCTATGAGTATTTCCCATGCTTCTGGACTTTGCTGATTGTCCCTGCCCCCATCCACCTTTCTATTACACGTCAGGATGTTTTTAAGCTTTCCGCAGAGGCATTGGGTGTTGGCTACAGTCAAGGCTTGGGATTTTGGCGTGGGGTGGGGCTCCTGCTGGGACCAAAGCCAGAGGTTCCTGGCTAGACAGTTTTGCCCCTCTTCTCAGGGTCAGACTGATACCACATTTGGGGTCAGGAAGAAATCATCCCCCATGATCAGATTGGTATGGATTGTAGTGGGTTTTGCCTTCCTCTATAGTGGGGGGGACTGTAATGTCTTGAGCATATATTGAACAATTCATAGAAGGGTTGCCATAAAGCAGGACATTTCATAGAATCAGGACGTTGACTGCCATGGTTCCCTTCCTTTACCTGTGGCAAGTTAGGGCGTTAGGTCTGTGTTGTGTCCGGGTTGATGGTAGTCTTTTGTAGAGTTTAGATTATGGATTGTATGGGATAGTTTGGATAGGGATGATCCTGCGTCAGGTTGGGGGTTGGACTAGATGACTGCTGGAGCCCTTCTGCCCCTACTTCTCTATGATTCTATAGGGGCTGTCAGCATGGATGGGGCAGTCGACAGTACAATGGAAGAGGTTGTTAAATAACATTACCCAGTTTCCAGGCAGTAAAGGGAGAAAGATGAGCCAGAAGATAGGAAGAGACAATTGTGGGACTGTTGCTGCACTGTAGCACATGACTACAGTGCAACCACAATGCAAAAATGGTTATTTATAGAAGCAAGTCACTAGTACTTACCTGGAAGCTGGGCAGAGCTTGCAGACTTGTGCTCCTTCTAGGTCACAATTAGAAGGGTTTATAATTTGGATGGTTTGGTATATGGACATCACCATCAGCATAGATGTCTGCATGGTTTCTCCTTTATAAGATGAAAAGAAGGAGACTTGTTGAGGGCTTGACAGAGTTGACTAGCATTGTTAGTACTTGGGTCCCCGGTGCTTTTGCAAATCCCAGAATAGGTACTTATCTGCATCTCTAGAGGGTGCAAAGACTTTGAGAATCCAGACCTTCCTCCCTCCTAGAGGCTGAGTCCTTTGCAACTTCCCTTCCTTGATATTTTAAATAAAGTGCATCCAGTTCAATCAACTGCTACATTTTATGTTTTGCAATCGTTCCAAAAGTGAAGCTGCAGAAACCTATTTCCATTCCTTTCTTGTGCAGTGCAGTCATGAGAGAGATGCCCAGCCTTTGGTGTGGCAATTTGTCAGATAGAGTTCCTGTTCTAAATGTCTCTCTGACTGGATTAGAGGGAGCTCAAATGAAGATAAATACTCCTCTGATTACTCATTGATTATTTTCCCAGCCTTGGCCTTCAGGGGCTCTGTTATTCTAACTGAATTCATTTTTACTCAGATTATTCTGCTATTTTTATCAGGCTTATTATCTGCAGGCTTCTGTGGGAGCCTTTTCAGCTTGAACATCCAGACTCTGGTGGGTTTAACTCCCCAATCTCACATTACTTTAATATAACTTCTGCTTTGCACTAACTTAATAATTGCCAAAAAGATTCCCTAGCAAATTATAACTCAGAAAGAGCTAGACTTTGGGGGCAAAATTCTGGTCTTTAAATTTGAATTGTGTGAAGAACATACATGGGCCCATATATTACTTTGGACAGACACTGTGTGAATTAATAGTCCATTAAAACTACTCAGTGGGCCATAACTTATTTTCTGCTGTTTGTTTTGTGGTCCATTATGTTCCAAACATCAGATTTGTTACCCTGCTTCAGCCTAAGCCCAACTCCTTTCTCTTACTCCCTAAATGAAAAGAAAATAGGTTTTATATTCTATGCTTTTGGAGAGATGCCTACAGTTGTTCAAGTGTGATTTGGACTGTGATACAGTAGCTTTGACTTGATATATTAAATAGTGACTAGTACTAGGCTTTTTCTTGTGCTATTATTGAAGTATACTGGTGCAAAATATTCTAAGCCAGGACTGTCCGACTTCTAAGTGTCTGGGGCTGTATGCCTCTCCCCCACTAGGCTCGTACTGCACATGCTGCACAACTCTAGACCACATGGGCTACATGCTGTCCCCCACACACTGAAAAGGTGGTATGCTAAAATGTGGGACATCCTAGAGATGAAGAAACTGTTCCATCAGTTAAATTATTAGGAAAAAGACAGAAGAGGGATAGTTAGAAAGATGGACTTCATGCCTGACCTACACAGAGATAAAAAAAAAAAAAAATCACCAGATACTCAGCTAGAGTCTTTCAATACTAATAAATAATAAAAAGGAGGAGGAGGATCCAGGGAACAAAAGACCAGTCGGCATCACCTCAGTACATGGAAAAATCATGGAGTAAGTCCTCAAGAAATCCATTTCTAAGCACGTGGAAAGAAAATGATCAGGAACAGTCAGCATGGATTCACCAGGGGCAAGTCTTGCCTGACCAACCTGATTGTTTTCTATGATGAGATGACTGGCTCTGTGGATCTGGGGAGAGCAGTGGATGTGATTTATCTTGACTTTAGCAAGGTTTTGGATACCGTCTCCCACAATAGTCTTGCAAGCAAGCTAAGGAGGTACAGGTTGGATGAATGGATTATAAGGTAAATAAAAAACTGGCTGGATTGTTGGGCTCGCTGGGTAATGATCAACAGCAGCTGGTATCAAGTGGAGTGCCCCTGGGGTTTGTCCTGTGGTCAGTTTTGTTCAATATCTTCATCAATGACCTGGAAGATGGGATGGGAATTCACCCTCAGCACGTTTACAGATGACGCCAAGCTGGGAGGCAGGATGAGTAGTAGATATGCTGGAGGGTAGGGTTCAGATTCAGAGAGACTTAAACAAATTGGAGTATTGGAGGACTGGACAAAAAGAAATCTCATGAGGTTCAATACCGACAAGTACAAAGTCCTATACTTAGGATGAAACAATCCAATGCACTGGTGCAGGCGGGAGATTGACTGGCTAAGCAGCAGCTCTGCAGAAAAGGACCTGGGGGTTACAGTGGCCAATAAGCTGAATATGAGCCAGCAGTGTGCTCTTGTTGCCAAGAAGGCTAACGGCATACTGGGCTGCATTGGTAGGAGCATTGCCAGCATATCAAGGGAAGTGATTCTTCCCCTCTATTTGGCACTGGTGAGGCCACGTCTGGATTACTGTGTCCAGTTTTGAGTCCCCACTACAGAAAGAAAGTGGACAAATTGGAGAGAATCCAGTGGAAGGCAACAAAAATGGTGAGGGGGCTGAGGGATATGATGCATGAGAAGAGGCTGAGGGAACTGGGCTTATTTAGTCCAGAAAAGAGAAGAGGGGATTTAATAGCAGCCTTCAACTACCTGAAGGGTGGTTACAAAGAGGATGGAGCTGGACTGTTCTTAGTGATGGCAGATGACAGAACAAGGAGCAATGGTCTCCAGTTGCAGCAAGGGAAGTTGAGGTTAGATATTAGGAAGAATTTTCTCTCTAGGAGGGTAGTAAAACACTGGGACAGGTTACCCAGAGTGGTGGTGGAAGCTCCATCCTTGGAGGTTAAGACCAGGCTAGATGAAGCTTTGGCTGAGATGATCTATTTGGGGATGATCCTGCATTGAGCAGGGGGTTGGACTAGAGGACCTCCATCCCTTCCAACCTTAATTTTCTATTTTATGAATGAGCATATGTCTGTATATATGTGAATGTGTATATATGAATAAGGTATAGGCTACATTATATCATAGTATTATTTTGATTATATCATATTTTTCTCACATAAAACATACCCCCAAATATAATACACACCTTGTTTTCTGAAAGGCATCATGAACACATTTTTTTTCCCTGGAGTTCTAGCTACCAAGACTACATCTTCAGCTGGCTCACCTTCCCTTTCCTGCTTTCCCCTAGCTAATGGTGAAAATGGGTCTCCATCTTGAAATAAGCTATGAAAGAGCTATGAAATAGAAGAGACAAGAAGACCTAGCAGACAGCAAAATTTTGCTATGGAAGGAGAGCTTCATTAGCCCATTAAAAAGGAGAGATGTTCTTTAACATCTGTGAAGTGAAGAATATTGGGCCAATAGCCCAACAATAATATTAGAGCTGCTGCACTGTGAAGTAGGGACCATAGCAGAGTGCTTCTATCCTGGTTTAAAAAATCAGCTTCCATGCTTAATACATGCACCCCAGTTTGGGGGGGGAAAGATGCATGATGTGTGCAAGAAAATTCAATAATACTATATAATCGTTATATTGAGTAGTATGGGGGATAAGTGATAACATTTCTTGTATATATTTTTCCATTGTAAAGATGTGATGACTTCTGCGTTATGCAGTTCCTGTGCATTATACCTTTGGAGGTGCTTTGTTTCTATGGTTGTATAAATAAAAAAAGATGGAGTGTGACACAGGGCTTCAGTCAGCCTCAGAAGGACCGGTTGTTGCTGTCAAGGAACCTTCTTAAGGAGACTGGGGAAATGCATCCCAATTATCATTAGTCTGGGGCAGGAATATTGTTTCCCACATTCATAATCCCCTGTGGATTAACAAAGAGGATCCCCTTGTGTAGCCAGCAGCAGGCCTGAACTCCAGTAGGGTTTCCATTCAGTTTGAATCCTATTGCAGCAATATACATATTAAAGGAGCCAAAGTGATAAACAGAGCAGACTTCAGGATGTATCTAAACATAAAGAGTTTTCCTGCTTAACAATTCCTGCTTAAATCGATGGGTGGACTCATTTGTTCCGGGAATAAAACATGTCTTGAACTAAATTGGAACAAGGCACTTTTATTCCAAAATAAGTGTGTCCAAACATGGACGTAGTTATCTGGGAAGAGCTATTGCACTTTAAATCCCTGCTCTACTTAATACCTAGTAATTTCTACTCATTTCAATGGGATTGTGAAACTCTGGCTCCAACGCCTACTCTTCACAGAACTTTGCAAGTGGATACTACCACCCGGCGAGTATTGTTAGTTTTGGACTAAGCATTACTTAGAGCTACAGGAGGAGAGAGGGCCCAGCAACCTGAACTGGAACCCAGACCCCTTAGAGTAACAAAGTTGACCCACAATTTTCAGTATGGTTCTCAGCCATTTTTTCAATGGACACCACGGTAGAAAGGCTACAGAGAGTTACAAGGAAGTAACATCACTTGCCATTGTATAGCTGTTTTCATTGTCCAAATTTCATGTGTTTAGTTTTGAGTTTCTACTCTCTCATCTGCTACCATCGTCCAGTCTCTTGGCCCGAGAAAGTTTTGACAGTTGTTAGAAATAAGGCATTGTGAACCTTTACCAGCTTGTCAAAAGTTTTTAATAACACACAAAAAAAAGTGTTAATGACAATTATTAAGCATCTTTTCCCATTCTCTGCTCTGGTTTGTGCCTATCCAGTGTCAGCATATTTATGAACCACAAACCCGGTGATTCAGTGGGGTTCAATAGCTTGTAATAATTAATTTAATTCTTGAAAATTCTGAATTCCCAGAGATCACTGCTAAAACAACAGTCTGTCCCAATTTTTCCTTGTCCTATGATTGTGTTAAACGAAGTTGCTGAATCATTCAAAATAAAGAACTGCTCTCTTTCAGATTTAAGTTTTGTTAATTAAAAGGAATGATTTTCATGAACAAAATATGAAATAGGACAGGCACCAACTTAAAAACCATGGTAAACATGAAAGCCCCAGATCAAGAAATACTGACTACCTGGATCTGGGTAAAGATAAGGAAGATTATGGGGAAATCTGGCTCAGTGCCACAGAAATCCTTATTAAGGCAGTTAGTGTAACTGCGTTATTCTTTGCTATACGGCCGAACAGTTATACTAATTATTGTGCTATTATTCTCCATAATATTATAAAAGCCTTTCTAATTGCAATGGAACACTTCTGGGCAGGCCAATCAACTGCCACTTATTTTAATTGCTGACTTCAATTTGGGAGTTGAGAGGTGAGTTAATCAGCACCCGTTAATTAGTGTTTCCTGAACTGGCTGTGGTGATGGTTGGGTTTGTGTTTCCAAACCTTCTGTGTTCCCTTAAACAGGCAGTGCTTTTCTCTAACAGGAGTGTCATAGGCAAGTCAGAGGTGTCATAACCCAAAGGTATGATTTTGTGTGTGCTTCGGCACTAGAATTATCCCCGCCAAATTACA
>NW_005841922.1:913048-928277 GCF_000455745.1 Alligator sinensis
CCCAAGCCGAAGAGGACTCCACATCCATCTCGTGGGGACTCTGGGTACACGGCAGGGAAATAAAGACCCCTGTGTGAGATTCAGAGGAGCTTGGCGACCTGATCCATCGCCCACCTCTTCCCATCTTCGACCAACAAATTTTATAAGACGTATCTACGAGTTTCCGATTTTGATGGCGCGCTTACCCAGGGCATCCGGAGCTCTGTTTCCGTGGAGCCTAGCAAACTCCACATGACCGTTCGTGTTGTCTTTGTCTGTAACCGCAACTCAAGCAAGTTTTCCAGCCTGCACCGCAACCATCTCCGGTGTAAGTAAACAATCTTTAAATCTACCGCTACAAGTCTGTGCCTAATTCTAGCTTGATGCGCGCCCTCTCCAACCCCGCGTGCCCGGGCTGCTGGCCACAGCCCGCGCAGAGCACAAAAAAGGGCCCGGCTCGCGCCCGGCCCGCACAAGAGGAAGTGAGTTTTCCAATCTGTTCATCAAAGGTGAACCCTCACCTTGAACACAGGTCCAGTTTCAGCATCACGCTTCCAGAAAGACATGGACAGCATAGAAAGAGTTCAAAGAAGAGAAATAAAAATAAGTAGAGGTCCAGAAACTATGACATATGAGGAAAGGTTGCAAGAACTGGGATTATTTTGGCTGGAGAAGAGAAGATGGTAGGAAGAGATTTGATACCATTTCTTAAATACAAAAAATTTTGTTACAAGAATGGTGATCAATTGATCTGTGCGTATCCACAGGGGCAGAACAAGATATAATGGGGTGAAATTACAAGGAAGTTTTGGTTGGATATTAGGAAAAAAACATTTCTGATTTCTGAGCATGGTTAAACTCTCAAACAGGTCACCTAAAGAAATTGCAGAATCCCTGTTACTGGAAGCTTTTAAGTGCAGGTTAGACAAACATTGTCTGGGATGATTTAGCTAAGGATGATCCTGCCTTGACTAGGGGGTTGGATTAAATGACCACCTGAGATCCCCTCTAGCCAAATTCTATAATTCCCTTTTCTACCTTATGGTGGAGGTCTGGCAAACTAATGAACTGAACCTAGGGTTGACATAGGTGCTGAACTCAGAGTGTGGATACGAGCATAAATTACTGAGGTAAAAAGGGGTGAACCTCTACCACATACTCTAGACTCAACTTTATTCTTTGCCTACTAATCCATGACAGCTTTCTTTTTTCACTAAGGGGACTTAAACCATTGTCTGGGTTTCCTTTACCATGGGATGAGCTGTTCTGGGATAGAGTCCTGCCTCCTTTCTTTCCTTATGGTAATTTGCTCATGTGCCCATGTCCTCAGACTCTGAAAGCCAACAAAGAAAAAAGTAGATAAACCATAGATTGATTGGTAAATGGAGGGTGGCTTTAAAACCCAATGACTGCTTTCATTTATGCAGCTATTGTAGGTGGGTTCATAACTGCCACGCTATATTATGCAAACTTTAAAGTAGGAAGGAAGCAGAATGAGAGCCTCCTAGTAACTCACAGAATCATGCAGATACTTTTAATTTGAATAATAGAAAGGTGACATAGACTTCAGGGAAAAGAGAGTGCTGGAAACATAGTGAATGTGAAAGTACTTGCATATTTATGCTCATTTGCAGGCAGCATGGGAAAATGTCAGATGACCTAGAGTCGATGCTAAAAGATTAAATGCTTGACATAGCTGATTCTTGCAAGGGAAATGTTTCATAGTTTGTCGGGTTGGAAGGGCCCTGAGCAGATCATCAAGTCTGACCCCCAATCATCAAGTGGTATGGTACTGTCCATTATATAAAAGAAAGGAAAGCTAGAAGATTGACTACACAGTTAAGGCATCATCCAAACATTACTCTACTGTCGGGGACAGTAGTATCTTACAGTGGCAAAAATAACTGTGCCTAAATACATGCATAAATGCTGACCTGGGTGTAAATTGTGCCTGGTCAGCCCAGGCAGCAGAGGGCCAGACCCCTGCCTGCTGCCTAACCACATGGCTCTGCTCTTTAGGTACTCTTGTGCCCCTGCCAGCCCCTCTGCCACTCAACACCTGAAGCCCAGGGCTGACCCCCACCCTAAGCCTGCTGCCAGCCCAAGGTTGCTCCACCCTAGCTCAAACTGCTGTGATCCTGGGTGCACATATGGAAGCTGCACCCGGGAGCTGCTAGCCAGTGCAAATTGCGCTGGAATTTCTTGAACCACACTAATTCAAGATGCACCCAGTGGTATCTAAATAGAAGATAGTCATCTACATACTTTTGTGCATGTGCGCCCTTAGTCTTTAAATCAACACAAGATCTCATTGAAAGATACTCTTGAGCCCAAACAGAAGTTATGGAATTGCTGCAGAAATTATTGTGGGAGGTCCTCTGCCCTGAATTTGTAGACTAAATCCAACTGTATGGTGAAAATGATCTCTCCTGGCCTTAAAATCTATGGATTGCACTATATTTACTATAACATTTGGCAAAGAGTGTGATTAATGGTGTGGATGGGACATTGATTTCTTTTTTTGTTTGGACGGCTGTAACGGAAGATCTGTTTTTATCTGGGTATAGAGGCACTATAAATATAGTTTATTCTTGAGAAATATCATATAGTCATGTCACCAATGTTCCATAAAATGTCTACGCTGGAGAAGAGTTAAGAATAGCTGTGCTACCTTCAGTTTGTCATTACCCGACTTTTAAATGCTTACCCATGAAGCTCTTGTTGGCTTTAATAGGAAGTAGAGGGCTCGTTTCTGTGAGGTGCTGGAAGTTTTGGCTCTGATCCAGTGAAATACAGGTTCAGGCTATGCCTACACAGCAAAATGAAGCCGTAACAGCATCCCAGGTTATCATCCCTCATTCTAGCTTAGTTTTTGCTAACACAGGTAACGCTAACAGTGAAATCGCAACTGCATGAGCTTTCATGTGAGCTAGCAATCAGGCTTTGTACTTCAGTTGCTAGAGCATGCTAAAGCTTTATGCCATCAGTACCTGTGCTAGCTAATTTAATTAAGCATCATAGTTTCATAGTTTCATAGTTGGTAGGGTCGGAAGGGGCCTCAGCAGATCATCAAGTCTGACCCCCTGCCATGGCAGGAAAAAGTACTAGGGTCAAACAACCCCAGCAAGGTGTTCGTTTAACCTCCTCTTAAAGACCCCCAGACTCAGATCTCCATTCTACCTTGTAGACAAGCTCTTATACTAGATCAATGCAAGCAGAAGTTGTGCCTTTGTATATTTTAGGTATTTGTACAAACCAGACTCTCTAGCTGTTTTGTTAGCCTGGAACTATGCAAGCAGTTTTGTGTGTGCTTCTATGCACTCGTATACATGCCTGCACGTGCTTGCAGCAATGTGCTAAAATGTTCTTTGATAGCTCTATGGAAATTGAGCTTCCTGCCTGAGTTTCAGAGTTTTTCTTTGAGTTACAGTAACCCCGCCCACTCACTCTCCTGACTCACGTCTATCACCGTTAGATTAGCGGGAGGACATGTCCTACCAATGAAATCAGTTTTTTAACAAACGACAGAACTTTGAACCTTGGACCAAAGTTAAAGAATAACAGCGATGGACGTTAGATCAATAGCTGGCAAATATTAGCTGTGCGCAACCGGCAGACGTGTAATTAAAAATGGAAAAAAAGATCTTCCCTTCCCTTGGCTCTAAAGATCCCAGGGCCAAGATGGGAAAAGAGAACAAGTCTGAAACTGCCAGAAACTTAAAACAAAAAAATAAAAATGAAAAGCACAATGTAATGTTTCATATCTTGTCACCAAAATCCACAATCTGCTACAGGTGATTAGTCACCTGTACAATCTGGTTGCAGGGTTCGGGGTTAAGAGTTCTGATTACTAGTGATTTTTTTCCCCCTTTCTCTTGCTATTTCAGCCATTTTTTCCCCTGGGGTTTATTTTCATGAGTGAAGGCAATAAAACTGGTTATTTATTTTAACCAGCTGTTCTTTTTAATCAAGCTTTTGGATCAGTGATTTTCAACCAGGATATGTCAGCACCTTTCTGGGAGCCTTCAGATCCCTTCAAGGGTGTAGCAGGGTTCCACACAGTGTTAGGTTTACAAACATGATTCACAAGATAAATCCAGAAATTGTAATGAGGAATCCATGGTATTAAAATAAAATTGGACCTATTGTGGTCTTTCTGAGGTTTTTGCAGCAGCAGAATTGCTCTATTATTTTTCTGTAGCCAAAAAATGAGTGAAAACTGAGAGCTGGCATTTTCTGAGGAGTGCCTTGAATCTGCCGAGAGGTTCCTTGAGTCTAAAAAGGTTGAGGACCACTTTTTAAACAGTTTATCTGCAGCAATTCTGTAAGTAGCAATTTCAGTACCGTATATTTGTTATAATTCACCTTCTGTACCTCAACCTTTCTCTGTTATGGCCAGTGATAGGGAGAGATGTATGCAATGGGAGCTAGGGCTTTTGGTTTGTTTGTTTTTTTATGGAGTAAATTGCTTTTGAACGGGGATTAAAAGGAAACCTCATCCCACTGCTCCTTTTAGTCCTTTGGACTCATTGAGCATAGGTAATGTAATTCCTTCTCTTGAAGGTATTCTGTTTCCTGTAAGTTGTCTGTAGGCAAAGGGCTAGTTCCACCAAACCAGGGAATAGTTAGATACACATTGCATCTTCTGACATCAGCATGCATCCTTCCTCTCACCCAGGGGGAGGGGAAGGGAAGTGATGGAAACAGCTGAATCAGAAGGATGTGTGGAACCAATGAGTTCCCTGAAACCTAGGCTGGGTGTGATGATCACCTTCTTGGCTGATACAAAGGCAATTAAACCATGGATCCCCGCAACTAAAAGAATGAGCCGCTATGGCCTGAGCAAAGGTGTGGTAGCTGTTGGCTAGGGATTTGGAACATGCCCAGCGCCAGATGCCCACAACATGCACACCACCCTCCCTATGCCTTTCAGGCTCCATTGAACCTCTGGGTACTCCCTGTGAAATAGTAACTGAGCTGCTGTCCACTAATGCAACTTGTGAATGTTTAACGGCTTATTAGTAACTCCCTCCAGGCCTGTACTGTTTCCTGTTGGCATTGACCAGGAATGAATCCAGGCCCAAGTATGAACTTTATTGGATGGTGCACTCAGTGTGTTCAGGCACATCCCAGACACTTCAGCTAGAGATCCTCAGACCATGGTTTCCATTTTGACTCTGGATCTGCCTCCCCAACAAAATAAGCCCTGCTCACTCACTCTAGCTTGGGCATCAGACACCAGCTATTAGGCAGAGTAGCAGCTCTGTGCAGGGGTCTCAGTACTTCTCTCTGACTCTCCTAAGCAAGGGCGCCTGCAGATGGCTGTTGAGCATGCACTCTGCCTGACTTCCACTCTCCAGACCACCAAAGAAGGACCAAGTAGGTGAAGCTGATTTTGTTGGCCTTCTGCCTGACCCCAGATACATTGCCATATAAATATGCTGTCAGTACAGTCATGGGGACCAGGCGAGTACACGTGATTGGTTAAACCAATTTATTTTTAGAAATGAGCCAAAATGACCAAGTTTGGATCCAAATCTGAACATCCCCCAGTATATGGATGTTTGGATGAGAGGGTTTTGTTTGGCGTTCTGTCTACATAAATGAAATGTGAGACTCCACTCCTCAAATGTCCCTCTCAATTTCAGAGATTTTTAAGGAAATAGACTGATACATTTATTTTTCATTATCAGAAACCACATGTATCAGGCCAGATACTGTCCCCAGATGCTTAACAGTATTTTGGAGAGCAGCAAATCCACTGTGTATTGTTAAAAGATACTGGGGGGGGGAAGGAGGATGTTCATATATCATCATTAAGATCAACTGAACTGAACCCGCAATCCAAATCATAGCCTCTCTAGCCACATCCAGATGTGCATAGATGTTTGGTTCCCTGGGGACAACTAGCAGCAATGCACCTTGTGCTGCCACTAGTTCTCTCTGGGCAGCACCTATGCCATGCGCACTCTGGTGCACGGCAAGTTTCCCAGGGTGGGGTTGGGGAGGCTGGGCCAGCACTGGGCTGAGCCCAGCAGCTTTACATGGGGTCCCAGGGGCCTCCTGGGGCTGCAGCAGCAGTGATCCTACCATGCGGAGCCTGCCCAGTAGTGAAGGGCAGCTCCCATCACGTGCACTATTCCACCTCTTTGTTCCATGGGTTTTTTTGACCCCTGGATATCCAGGGGTCAAAAAACCCCTCCATGCTGCTCCCTTGCAGCACAGAGAATAATGGAATATGTGGTATGTGGCACTGCAGACATGTCTGTGGTGCCACATACCACACGGCACGCTTGTTTGGACGTGGCCTCTGAGGTTAGCCTCTTCCTAATTTGGTAGCGTTCTTATATGTTGGAAAGCAGAAGCTGGAGAGGACTGTTTAGTGAACCCTGACAAAAAGGTAATGTCTGTAAAGCAGGTTGGAGATGTTAAGCTATGTACACTATGAATGGCATTGAAAAAAGTGGTCACTGTTGAGCTATCTTTGTTCCCATCAAAATAAATATTGACTCTAAAGACAGCTGTATTAGGCCAAAGCTAAACTCCTTTGACAATCCCATCCTGTGAGAGCTCAACAGTCTGCTGTGCCAGCACCGTACTAAATCTCTAATGGTTTACATTTTCCATCGTCTCCCTTTCTTCTCAGTCTTACTAGTAGCCTATAGGACTTTTCCATAATTAGGCACATTAATGTTTCGTAGGGGTGATGACAGTCCATAGTTTCATGGCATTGTTACTACTACACGGTACGTGGTAAGCAAAGCACAAAGTCTTTCCGTAACGGAACATAAAATACAGATACAAGCCAAAATGGATAGCAGCTTTCTAACTGACCTCAGTGGAAGGATTGGACCCTTTTTTTATTTCAGAGATTGTCTTTGTACAGTCACTCTGCCAATTGTCATGGCTTTCATCAGCTTGGGGGGAAAGAGAGTGGAGACAAAACTTCCTCCGAGGCCAGCATTAATTCCATCCTAGCGTTATGTTCAATACTCAACAAGTCAAAGAACATCATTACTTCCCCCCCAGCCCCCAGCTCCATTTTCTCTCTGAACATGAAAGAATTGTTATTGAACCTAAGCCCATTAGCCTGTAGGCCTTATCCCAGAGAGCTACCTACCCAGGGGGTGGGGAAACTCGAAGACCGTCCCCTGTACCAGCAACTTGTATTTACCATAGCTTAGGAAATTAGTTTGTGCCGAACATAAAGTAAATAAACTTCAATTCAGTGTCCAGCAGGTCCTATGGATGTGCTGGGTAGTGGTACCAGTTTCCTTCTCCCAAAAATAGGAGTGAGGCAATGCATAAAACATGCTAGTTTGAAAATGAAAGTCAGCAAGTGGTGAGAGGATCCTGCTCCAATATGAAGAGATAAGCCACAATCTATATCAAATGGCACTTACGGGGAAAAAACAAATACAACTTTTGAGAGAGGCCAGAGGTTTTTAAATGTTTATTGAACACACACGACTTAATTGTGAGAGTCCAAAGGCATTTTAAGCTCAAGGCTAAAGTTTCTTTGTTGCCTCTATTCAGCCGGTGGTTTCAGTGACACATAATGGAGAATGCTAAGGAGACTTAGTGGATCGTTGAAACGGCTTCCAGTTTTTCCAGGACAAGGTATCACCCAGTTTTCATATCCCCAAGCAGACTGTAACCTGCTCTGTGCCCTATGGATTCTTGATGGTGAAATTTGCCATCGTGGCATTAGAGGCCCTAAATAATGAAGATCACAGGCCGTTATGGATTTGACTGCTTCTCTCAGCCAGCTGGAAGCTTTTGGTAAGTATGACAAGTTTGAGATAACCCAGTACCCACAGCAGTGTGCATATGTATTTCTGCAGCACTTTTTATCTGTGCTGTTGGTATCTGTTTAAATAGTTTTGTTTGAGCAGGTCTGTCCATACCCTGAAGGACAGGAGTCTGATGACCACATGGTCAGTTTAGCTGGTCACCCACTTAGGAAGGTGGTGTATGTCCTCTGCTATCAGTTCCCAGTGATGGACTCAAAAGGAAAGCAAACAAAGGGCTTTTTTAATCTCTGAAAAAATCAGGACTCAGCAGTATACTGTCTGATTGTGCAATGCTATACTCAGAAAATAACCCAATGACCCAAAACCTGGTCCCGACTTCAAGGTGTTTGCTTACTTTTTTAATAACATCAGTGCTCTCTGTAAAACCAAAGTCCTAAGCTCACATCTCTATAAGAAACAACTGACATGTTTTTATGCCATATCCAGAACTCCCCACCCCCCCGCCACACGCACTCAATCTAATTGTGCAATGCTATACTCAGAAAATAACCCAATGACCCAAAACCTGGTCCCGACTTCAAGGTGTTTGCTTACTTTTTTAATAACATCAGTGCTCTCTGTAAAACCAAAGTCCTAAGCTCACATCTCTATAAGAAACAACTGACATGTTTTTATGCCATATCCAGAACTCCCCACCCCCCCGCCACACGCACTCAATCTAGTTTCATGTTTTTCCATATCCAGAACCCCCCCCCCCCCCGCCACACGCACTCAATCTAGTTTCATGTTTGTAGGAAATGCAGAATTCAATTTAATGATCCATTTGGTTTTGGGGTTTTTTTTTTTTAAGTACTCAGGGTAGTAACATTTTTAAATTAGCTTGGTTTAAAATATAAAGCCCAATTCTGCCTCCTTTACAGCAGACGTTACTTACCCTTTAGTCTTCAAGGAAGACAATGTTCAGAAGTAGCCTGTATTTTAGATTCTGATGGGCATAGGCTGGGAATCGGAAGACCTGGGATCTATTCTGAACTCAGATCCACTATTTCTATGTGATGTTAAGCAAGTCTTACTTAAGTCGTAGTTTCCTTATCTGTATAATGGGGCCTGTGTGTGTGTGTGTGTGTGTGTGTGTATGTGTACACACACACATACTATATATAATATATATAAAGAGCAGTGTGTGTGTGTGTGTGTGTGTGTACACACACATACTATATATAATATAGGTAAAGAGCAGTGTGTGTGTGTGTGTGTGTACACACACACACTCACACACACACACTGCTCTTTATATATATTATATATAGTGTGTGTGTATACACACATACACACAGAGAGGCACCCTAAACACACTGAAAAGCCCCACAGACACCTACATTTTGGCCTGAAAAGACCCCTGGGTGCCTAAACCTAGGTTTCTGACCCTAAAATCAGAGAAAAGTAGGGCTAAGCCTAGTCATCTAGTCTAAGCCCCTGCTCAAGACAGGATCATCCATGTCTAAAACATCTCATCCAAATGTTTGACTAACCTGCAAACACTTCAAAGGGTGGAGGTTCTTGGAGCATGCTTGGAAATACCTTGGTCTCAGCAGCAAGGTGCTTAACTCCCATCTAAGCTCAGAGCTGGGGCAGTGCCTAACTTCCGCCTAAATCCCCAGTGCATCCTGGTCTGTTTTGTGTCCTCAGAGCACAACTGAGTGGTGCTGACTTCAGTTTGAAGCACAGTGCCCAGGGCCATTGTCTCCCAGAACCATGGTGTTGATATTGAAGGTGACAGTGATGCCACCCACCTGGGTGTAACAGCATGGTGGATAGAGCGCTCACCCAGCAAATGGGAGGCCTGGACTGTAGGTTCTCAGCCTGAGAGGATTCATGTCCACATTTCCCACCATCCAAGAGAGTCCTATAAACTGTCAGACTCTCTATCCTTGCAGGAGAAGCCAAGTCACTCAGAAACCAAGCATGTGAGTCGTGGGGCTGAAGCACAGCAAGTGAGAGGGAGCGTGAATTGGTAACCCAATAGTAAGACATTTCCCTGGGAGGAGGCAAACCTAGCGTCCAGCCTCACCAGCCTGGATTATTTCTGTTTTCTTTTATCCAATGACTAGCGTAAAGTGCACAAACAGTCCTGGGTATAGGGACTGGAATCCAGGGCTCCTGCCGCCCAGCAGACTGCCCCCATCCCTGGGCTACAGTTTTGGTCTCAGACCCAGAATCTCAGGTTCTTGTTCACTCCCAGGTGTAGAATTGCAGTATCTCGCTTCCTTGGGCAAGTGCTCTAACCACTAGTGTATTATGCAAAAGGTGGGTGGCATCACTACTGGCTAGTGAGGCACCTCAGCCCTGCCCTGCCCTGCCCCCCTGATCCTGGGCGATCTCATGAATAATCACTAGGAAAAAGTGGGATTTAAATGCACCTCTCCTGGCTATCTCTTGTTCCCTCTCTGATTAGCACCTATGCACTCTGGGTTGCCTTTTGGAGGCACTGCTCTCTCCCTATTCACTGTACAGTGGTCCCAGGTTCCTAACTATGTTTATTCAGACCATTTTCTTGGGGCCAGGTGCCTATTTTTAGATTCACTGAAGCCAAAATGGAGATGCCGATCATGAGGCCAATCTGTAATTTGGCTTTCAATTTGTTGATGTGCATAAAGTGTTTTAAGTGTCTCAGTAGCAAAAATGAAGATCATTTAAATTTTCATAATTACTTTCTGAGTTCATGTTTCAATTTTGAGTGCTTCATGCCTATGGACCTCATAGCATAGGCAAATGCTTGAAAAATAACCAAATGGATATCCTGAAGTCTGCAAAAAGGAACAAAACCAAACAATCTAATTCTGCTGTTAAGAATTATTATCAATTGTCCGGTTTTCATGGACTGCAGCATAACAGTCTTGGTAGCAATTTAAATTCTGTAGAGGACTTATTCCTGTATAGGAACATTTACAAAGGCACAAATGCAAGTTACGTGCTCAACTCCTTTTGACTTTCAATGGGATCTTCAGAGAAGAAGGATGGTTTAGTACCATCCTTAGTTGCCATGGGATACCTGCCACCAAATCACTGCTTAGCCAGAGATTTCCATTGTAACCCTGGCCAAGTCATGTCCAGTCCTTAAAGGAGCCATTGACATCGGTGCAAAGTTAGATGCTTTTAAGATTCTGGGCCCTGGTCTCTCTCTGGGAATCAGTTTCCACCTCTAAAATGGAAAAAATTGGCACATCCTATTTTATTACTGGTATTGTGAGGATAAATGTGTTAGATATTGGGATATGTTTCATAGGCATATTATCCACACACACACACACACACACACACACACACACACACATATATATAAAAATTGGGATAATACGCCTATGACCTATATCCCAATTTCTAACACATTTATCCTCATAATTCCAGTAATATATATAAAGATTGGTAGAGATGGGAAGCAACGCTGAACATTTCTTGTACAAGCAAATTCTTGTCTATTTGTCTTAGATCTAAATAGACTGGCAATGAGGAAATCACTGGGGACACAAATGAAATTCTGGGCTCAATTCTGATATTCTTCCTCCTCTCACTGAATTGCATCTTACTCCACTGACTTCAGTGGCCAGTCATGGGACAAAGAACTCTTCAGCACCAGTGAATGTATCAGCATCCAACACTTTTTTGATATCCCAATGAAAAAAAGGCTGTTTTAGTAATGGTTTTTAATTTCATTGGGCTACTTTTGAAAAAAAATGTGAATGAGAAGGTTTGAGTGATCCATCATGCATTGTCTTTTTCAGTTGGGTCCAATTCAACAAATACTACTGTTGATTTGATCCAGAGAATGCAGCTAGATATGATTTTCATATGTCCCAAACAATGGTCTTCCCATCTTGGAGCAAAAACCACAGAAAGAGGGTAATGTTTTGTGCATTATAGGTATAGGGGTGGATGTCTATATTTTTAGGTCGAAGTGATAACCTCATGGCTTGGAGCTGTGGTGGTGCAGGAAAGTGATTCCATGCTTCATAAACTCTTCTTGCAGCAGGAGTGCCCAAGACTCCAGGGTGGAATAGACTGGGAAGCTAAAATGGTTATGAGACATCAAGGGCCTGTATTGGGCTGTACAAAGCTTTGGTTGCTGATTCAATTTGGCAGAGATATGGGCCGATTCGGTGGCCAAATCTCTGAAACCAAATCGAATCAGGAGATCCTTTAATCTCTTCAAATCGAATTGGAACCCTCCGAATCTATTCAGAGAGATTTGGAAAGATTTGGTGACTTGGGCACAGACACAGCTTTAAAAGTTTTTTCTACATACCTCAAGGTACCAGGCGGCTTGTCAATGCTGCGATGCTGGGGCAGATGGAGTGTCCCACAGGAGCGCACGGGGGTCCCCAGCGTGCTCAGCAGCAGACTCAGAAGTGGACCAAAAGCACTTCTAGTCCACTTCCAGGTTTGCCAGGGAGTGCTGCACTCCCCTGGCTTGGCGACTGGTGCCTCCTGGGTCTGGGGGGGCACCCGGGGTCCCCCCACGGCTAATAGCCAAGCTGGGGGGGGCACAGCGGTACCCCTTCATGTGCTTCCTGGTGACCCAGAAGTGGACCAGTTCACTTCTGGGTTTGCCACTGAGCACGTGGGGACCCGACACCACCCCCCCCACGCTCCTGTGGGATTCTCCATCCACCCTAGTATCGTAGCATTCATGAGCTGCACCTTGCACCTCAAAGTACATAGAAAAAACATTTAAAGCTGTGTCTCTGAATCTTCAGATTTGGATTCGGTCGAATTGAATCGGGGACAGTGATCCGAAGCAACAAATTAAATCGCTGGCTCCGATTCGGGCCAAATCTGAATAGAATAGGGCCCGTTTTGCACACCTCTAGCCTGTATCAGTCCTCAGATCAAATTAGGGGCAGTAATGAGACTATTCTAACTTAAACTCAGCTGTCTGCTTCCACTTACAAGTGGCTGAGAATAGTCAGAGGGTGGCACAGTCCATCCTTGCCTCCCGTTGCAGAGACGGAGGCATGGGCCGACCACAGAGCCGTTCTAACCACTTCCTGAGAAACTCCCTCCCAGCCCAGGGGCTGCTCCAGGCCACGTCCTGGCTCTTTTATGCCATTGAGACTTACAGTTCCAAGGAGAGCTAGATGAGACCATGACGCTGTAGGGATAACTGAACAATAATAAAATGAAATTCAGCATCCTAGGAGTTTTTCTCTCAATATCCAGACATCAAGAATAGTGCATTTCTAGTAAGATTAGCTGCAAAGTGAGGTAAAATGTAAATTAATTTACAACTATATTGGTCATATCAATGAAAACCAGAATGATATTTGCTCCTGCCTAGCTTCCTTCCTGTGTTTCTGGTAGGATAGTGCTATGAGAGAAAATCCTGGCTCTTGAAACCAATGGGACTTAGGACAACGAAGCCAGGATTTTATACACAATACTCACTGATTTCTGTCCCTACCAGCTTTGGCAGCAATCTGTAGCAAAACCTCTTCATATTGCTTATACTTTGTTGCAGCACTGCCAAATTCTTAGATATGCTGGGGCAACTTGTCCCTGACCATCCCTCACTGAGGTCATCTTCACTCAGTATTTCTACTAGGACAACCATTGCTGCTTGTCTTCGTTGCAGTTTTTTTTTTAATAGCTGATGCACTGTTAACCCTGCCAACCCAAAGAATATTAAATTAGACAGGACTGGACTGGAAGGTCTAGACAGGTCAGACAATATTCTGAGCAGCCTACAAATAATTGGAAACCATCTGGGAGTCAGAGTTCTTGTAGCCGTCTCTGGAAATCAGGACTATCCTCCTCTGAAACCTTTTGCTATGTGGGGCAATTAAAAGTGTCCTAAGTTAGAGGCGATGAACAGGAAATGGAAAACAAAAACCCAGATTTGCCCATTTTTCTCCCTTTTCTGCTGGACGAGCTTTCAGGCATCAGTTGCCTTTTCTCAGGTCATTTTCAAAACATTATCTTATGTCTGACACTTTTGTTCTTTTTTCTTTTTCCCTCTTTCCTTTTAGTCTGCTTTTCCATTTGATTTTTGAAGTTGGGTGTTGCTTCCTCTCTGACCTCTTGAAAATGACATTATTGGTATTTATTTTTATACTGTATATTTTATTTTCTATTTTTTTGTATTTCATACTCCCTAAGGAGTAACAGACAGATTAGGGATTTTAGAAAAAGATATTAAGTAAAAACCATTTTCAGCAGACTGCTTCAAAAAGCATATTCTTAGCCAGTTGCTTTGACATTGTCACCTATTTTTTTGCAGCTTCCTATCACTATATCCCCCTTCCCCATCCAGTCAAACATGATCCATTGTCTTCAAAGCCTTCTGTGGCATATTCCCATGCTACTTATCAATTTCTATTCAGTCTTGAGTTGTCAACTCCAGCCTCCACTCAGCCCACAATGCCAGCATCCATCATCTATTTAAATTTTCAAATAAGCACACTTGAGAGGACAAAACAAAACAGATGTCTTATCTTCCTTAAAAACTCTTCTGTAATTCTCCTTTGCCACGATTCTTTAAACACTTGACAATAGTTAGGCTGCTGGTGTATTGAGACCGCTATGCCTCAGTGGCTGAACTCCTTCATGTGAATGTGTTGTCTTCGGCTTTGTTGTAAACATCTGTAAAACTGCCAGAAGTTTGCTCCAAGGACAACTGGTCACTGTCTTTTCTATAGAACCAGATCTAGATTTCTACCTTTTCTTCCAAAAAACAGCAAAAGGGAAATGTCACAGCATACAGGGCAGCTCATATTTTGTAACCCCGGCCCATGTTGAATGGAAAAGTAATTTACAGTGCCAATATATGTCTAATTCTCTATAAGCATTTTTCTTTCATTAGAAACTCTGCCTTGCCATTGGAGTGGTTCCCTTAAAATTGCAGGTCATATATTTTTTGGAGCCTTTCCCCAAAATTCATGAGGCAGTAGCTAAACAAAAACTGTTAAGCAACCTGGCCTTGCTACATACTTCTTTTTTCCTTTAATGAATCAGGCCCTGAATTCTTGTTAGCTTCCCTGCAGTGAAACAAGGCGCTGGCCGCCTGCCTGCAGTAGGCTTGATAAGAGAGATTAATATTTAACGTTCTCAAGTTCATATATAGTAAATGCCTCTGTCCTGAAATGGTTCAAACAAGCTATCCAGATGCATATGGTTTTTTAATTGCTCCTGCCAAACTGGAAATGCATGTGCATATTTTCTTTGGCAAGTGTACAAATGCTAATGTGTCTCTTAATGTTGTGAGGTGTCAGTGACTAAACTGGTATTCGTTTCAGTTTAGTCCATTTACTTGCTCAGTGAACCGCTGTGTCTGGCATAGGCAGCGTGTTCCCTTCATCCTGCAGATGCGTGCATTTTGCGGGATGTGGCAACTGAGTTTTATAGTGTTGTGATCACATGCTGCACAGTAATGGAAGGGTCTTCTGATGGTGGGACCTGTTGGCAGACATTGAAACCCTTCTGGAAGAGGCCAGTGGTTTCCT
>NW_005841922.1:928308-931467 GCF_000455745.1 Alligator sinensis
GGAAAGAGAAAGCAAAGGTCGGGAGCAGGCAAGCTCAAAAAAAAGTAATTCTCCCCAGTAGCAGGCATGGGGAGCACTGACAAACCTTTTAAAAACTAAAACCAAAGAAAGGGGATCAGTTTTGACCCCACCCCGCAGATACAGGCTGTTTTTGAAATGGCCATTACTTAGTTACACACTCTCTACGATATCAAAAGTAGCTGCACACTATAAATTACAGTGTAAAAAGAAAGTTGGAAGAAGATCAGCTAATATAAGGAGTCAATAATCCTATTGCCACGGGGGATAATGACAGGGATCTGTGTTGTGTGTTCGTGTGCATTTCGGTCACGAAACGTCAATACAGAAGTAGCTTGTTTTCAAGAGCTCTTGAGTCATAAACTTCTATTCATATAGACTTTATCCTACAAGCATTAAATGTCAATAAGCTGAAAAAAGAAAAAGTGATCTCTGAATCCTTGACTAAAGCCATGTGAGTAAATAGTGATGAAATGCTTGCGAATTGCAGTGTTTAAAAGACTTTTCATTTGGATGCAGAAATAACTGCTGGTCTCTTTACCAAGTCAAGCCAGTCTATTACATTAAAAAAACTTATTATTTTTAATTATTTCAGAATTATTTCAGCTAAATTGTATTTCAACACAGTATAATAATTATAATTGAAAAGTAAGTGTGTGTGTGTGTGTGTGTGTGTGTTAGATGGGTGGGGGGAGGGGTCATTTTGGTGGAAAATATTGTCATTAGTGAAAAATTAAAGCCTGACATTCTTTGACTGCAAACTTTCATGTGAAATTAAGGCCGTTTATAGATGTTACTTTTTTCAAGCTTTAATCTGAACTACAGCTGTCGTTATATACACATGGATGTCTATAATCTGAATTAAAATTGGCTCCAGTCCAAATAAACTAATCATCATTAAATGAGTCTTAAAGGTAAAGCAGACAAGGGCAGTCTGAATTAGGCAATGTAAACTGTATTAATTAACATGTGTACATGAGTCCTTAGGAACTCGGCAAATAACCATAGTAAATATTAATCCCCACAAGGGAAACTTAATTGGGTTTTTGCAACACAACAGAGGCTGTCAGGCACAAAGTAACACCTTTAGGGCACAGACAGAAGTGACAATTTTTGCCTGATCTGGCCACAGAAAGCAGTTTATCCCTGTGACCAAACACATGTGCATGGCTGCAGACAGTTTAAAAAATGGCTGATCAGGTGAAAATCTGAATCTTCATTGCATGAGGTATTAGATGAAGATATTTCAAAACAGAGCATCTTCTGTAACTTTCTCTCTGCTGCCTCCAAGCCTTGAGCTGTTTTCAGAATGGGAGGGGGTAAAGGGAGAGGAGGGAGTTAGGTCTGGGGTTATTTCAGCCCCCACTGGAGAGTGGGGAGGCTCCCGTTCACCCACTCCACCCTCCAGCGCTAGCTGGGGAACCCCTAGAATGAGCTTCCTCTGCTCCCTTTCCCTCCTCCCATTCTGAAAACTTTGCAGCTTTATGGGGAGGAGGGGCCATTACTAGGGGAAACTGGCTGCAAACTCACAGCCAGCAGCTAGATTCCCCTCTCCCCTGGAACCAACAGTGAACTTCTGTCTGGTCGAAGGGATCGTTATAACTCCGAACACAACCTGCAATGTGTTCTCAATTACAGTGGGGAGCTGCATTTCTGTCTGCACCCTTTCAGTGTGCCAACAACACCTCACCCTAGCCAAGTATCAATTGCACCCATTAGAGCTTCTGAAGCAGCACTTTAGATAACTGCCAGTAGGACTGCAACATTGTAGCATTGGTTAAACAAGCTTATTATTACCTCCTGATTACTTCCAAGCATAAGCCCACACAGGTGCCCCATTCCCTGGTCACCATCTTGGGACCGGAATTTTCGCCACTAACACCTAACCTTTTCTGCCAGAAGTCCCTCCCCTTGCCTCCAGAAGTACTCCTTTTGGCAAGGGGATTGCCATCTTGGAACCAGAAAAAAACAAATTAGAGTTTAAAAGTCAAACATCTACTACAGCATACATTTATTTGATTTCAAAAAATATTTCTGTACTGATTTACATGTGTTTGCCTGGTGTACATAGGGCTGATTGCATAATAGCTTAACATGAAGTCTTACTCTTGTATATTGTGGGTGGGGGGTTATACATTTGTGGGGAAGTGTGGGTATGTGTGTGCAGGTATTTGTGTGTGTGGTGTGTGGAGGGTTTGTGGGGGGATGAATAGTTGTGTGGTGTGTGGGTGGTATGGTGTTTGGGGGAGTGGGGAGGTATGTGGGGTGGGGGAGCATGTTGGTGTGTGTGTGGATATTTGGGGTGTCCATGGAGCCCCTGCCAGCCTGAGCTCTGCACTCCTGCTGCCCTGCCCTGGGCCCCCACTTACCCTGGCCCCAGAGCACCTGCCCATCATCAATTCCTCCACAATCCCCCTTCCACCACCACTTCTCCTGCCCACCAGCCACTGCCCCCTTGACCACCCACCCTCCCTTCCACTGCTGCTTTCCCTCCCCACCCACACCTGTCACTGCCACCTGCCTGCCCACTGCTCCGCCCCAGCCTGCTTGCCTGTCACTCCACCGCCCCACCTGCCTAACTGCCCATTGCTTTGGCACCACATGGTTCCTTCCCGGCTGGCTCCTGTTGCACCCCACGTGGTGCTGGACCCAGCCAGGAATTGGTGGGACTGGGCTGGCTCCTCCTGCACTGTCAAGGAGAGGGGCAGAGCCAGCCTGGCTCCATAGAAACCCTGTCAGCCTGGGCTCTGTGCTGCTGCTGCCCACCTTGGGCCTCCATTGGCATGGACCCCATCCTCCTACCCCAGCTGCTCACACTGTGCATGGTTCCTGGTTGCATGGATGGGACCACAGAACACAGCAGGAACTGGCCCAGCCCCCATGGGATGGGGTAGTTGCCAGTGTCCTCCCCTCCCCTCTATTCTTATCTGACTTGGCACTTTTGGGTGAACGGAGGTGAGAAATGTGCGGGCCGGGAGCGGTCCGGGCCCTTTTTTGCACCGCACGGGCTGTAGCCAGCAGCCTGGGCACGCTGGGTCAGAGAGAACAGGCGACACGCTGGAATTAGGCATGGACGTGTAATGGTTGATTCAAGATTGTTTACTTACACCGAAGATGGTTGCGGTGTAGGCTGGACAGTTT